>NC_133398.1:9020000-9378750 GCF_047511655.1 Castor canadensis | reverse complement strand
GGGTTTGCTGTGCCGCTATTGTCATGTGTGAGGTCCTTCCAATCCACAGTCTGTGCTTCAGTCTGACTCAAAGCTTATTTTCTATCTCAGAGGTGAAGTCCAGAGCAGCCAGGGGCCCAACTGGAGCAGCCTTGAGGGAAACAAATGAGCTTTATTGTTGCCGCTGTCAGACCCTTGTGTGTGTGTGTGAGTGTCTGTTTTGGGGTGGGGGAATTGACCATGGGGGTATCCAGGCACACCCTCCAGGACCAGGAGGGAAGGCCCATGCTCAGCAGCCATTAAACAGAACAGCAGCTACCTTGTGGCAGGGCCAGGCCACTCAAGTTCACTCAGATTGTACCTCTGACAGCAGGGCATGCCCTTAAGTCTAACCCCAGCTTTTGTGCTAAGTGGAAACTGCTGCATTATGACAAAGTTGTGATGCCTTGCTTATGGCCCAGGCCTGCAGGCTGCCACTGACTTGGGAAGGAGTCTGGTAACCACAGTGGGAAATCCTGCTGCAGGGTGTCAGGTGCTCCGGTTCCAAAGAGGGAAATTTTCCAGACTCTTCTAGGCTGTATTCTATTTCATTAATCTATTGAACCTATTCTTCCATAATAACTTAGTTTTTATTATTAAATGTTTATAGCATGTGGGGTTTTTTTGAAGTTAGCAATTCCTTGGCTTCCTAAAAATTGAGGTAAAATCACCCATAATATAAAAGTAACCACTTCACAGTGAACAACTGAGTGCCATTCGGTGATTTACTGGATGCTGTGCAACCACCATCTCTACCTAATTTCAGAACATTTATGTCACCCCCAAAGCAAATCCTGGACCCATCATGAAGTTGCTCCCCTCCCCATCCCATGCCAGCCCCTGGCAACCACCAGTTTTTACTGTCTGGACAGAATTTCCTATTCTGGATATTTCATACAAATTGAGTCACATAATAAGCAACCATTTTTATGCTTGGTTTTTGCACCTAGCCTAATGTTTTCAAGGTTTTTTAATAACATGTTTTAATGTCTGATAGAGCTGTTTCCTTCCTTTCTCAAAAATGTTTGGTTATTATCACATATTATCTTTTCTAAAAAAAACCGTAGAGTCAGTTGTCAAATTGCACAAAACATTGTTTTGGTTCTCGTACAGTTGCACTGAGTTAATAAGTTGATTTGAGGAGAACGAATGTACTTATAATACTCAGTTTTCCCATCTACGAACCCAGTTTGTGCTTTTATTTATTTAGGTCTTGTTTTGTTTCCTCCAGTAAAGTTTTACAGCATTCCTCATATGTCGTGTCATTCCTGTTGTTTTATGTATGTGTTTTATTTTTGTTTCTGTTGGATATGGATTCTTTTTTATTGTTTGATTGAGATATAATTGACATACAGTATACTGCACATATTTTAAAGTATACTATTGATATGTTTGAGTAGGTGGATACACCTGTGAAACCAGTTTCGCAATCAAGACAATGAACCTGTCCTTCACCCCCCTGGCTCCTCCCTGGCTTTGGTATTGCATCCCTCTCCTCCAGCCCCATCCATAGGCAGCCACTGGTCTACTTTTGTCAGTACAGACCAGCTTGCATTTTGTAGACCTTTATGTAATTTTCTTTTGGTCTGGTTTCTTTCTCTCAATTTTTTTTTGTCAGTGCTAGATTTTGAACTCAGGGCCTTGTGCTTGCTAGGCAAGTCCCTACCTCTCGAGCCACAACTCCAGCCCTCTAAAACCTTTTTTACCTGTTTTTTTTTTTTCTCTCATAGTAATTACTTTGTGATCCATTCATATTGTTGAGTTTATTAGTAGTTCTTTCTTGTTTGTTTAATGAGTCTTATTGCCTTGTGCACCTTTACGACAGCCTATGTGGTGATGGTTATGTGGATTGCTTCCTATTAAAAATAAAGCTGTTAGGAACATTTATATACATTTGTTTTCAGTAAATTCCTTGAGTGGAATGGGCTGGATTGTATGGAAGATAAATGTTTAGCTTTTAAGGAACTGCTGAACTATTTTTAAGGTGGTTGTATCATCACAGTGCCACCAGCGGGGGATCTGAGTTTGTCTGCTCCACTTCTGGCTGAGCTTGCTGTGCTCGTTCTTCTTACTTTTAGTCGTTGCACCGGGGTGTATTCATTATGGAGTTCACTTGTGTTTCTCTAATAACTAATGATTTTGAGCTCTTTTGCCTTTTGTGTATTTTGGGTGAAATGGATGTTCAAAAAATTTTAGTCAATTTCTTGAGTTAGTTGGTTTGTTATGCAGTTAGGAGAGTTCTTTGTGTATTTTATTATATATCCTTTGCTGCGCATATGTTTTGTAAATATTTTCTCCCAGTGTGTAGCTTGCCTTTTTATTTTCTTAGCAGTATGTTTGAAAAGCAGAAGTTTCACAACTTGGTAAAGTCACTTATTACGTTTTTCTTTCATAGTTAGTGCTTTTTGTATTACATTTAAGAAGAGACAGGGTTCACATGATAGAGCAGTTGCCAAGCAGACATGAGGCCCTGAGTTCAGTCCCCAGTACCACCAAAAAATAATTAAAAGAAAAAAAAAATGCCAAACCCAAGAGCAGAATTTTCCCTTCTAATCCTTCTAGATGTTTATGGCTTTAGCCAAAATATATTTAGATCAATGACTTATTTTGAGTTAATTTTTATATATAGTTTGGTGTGTGGATAAAGGGTCACTCTTTTACCAATTGTTGTCCAGTTGTAGCACCTCTCTTCATGAAATTATTTTGACTCCACTGTAACAGTTGTAACAGTGTAACAGGTGATGACCTGTGCATAGGTGTATTGCTCTGCTCTGTATTCTACTGCACCGATTTGCCCACTCTGCTGTTGTGTGTGTACTGGACCTGTACTCTGTGGCTACTGTAACTTATAAGCATTCCTTAAATGCAGTAGTCCTTTAATTCTCACTCTTTCAAAGTTATTTAGTTATTCTTGGTCTTTTGAATTTTTATATAAATTAAGAACCAGCATGTCAAATTCTACAAAAAGCCTGCTGAGATTTTGACCAGGGACGTATTAAGCATGCAGATCAATTTGCAGATATTTCATATCTTAACAGTACTGGATCCATGAATATGGTACATCTCTTCATTTATTTAGGGCCTCTTTAATTTCATCAGTCCTTTCATTTTCAGTATGTGACTCAAGATTTATCTCTAGGCATCTCATTTTTGATGCTATTATATGTGATACTTATTTTTATTTTTATTCCATTCTTGTTTAAAGGAATATGTTTACGTAAATTGACTTGGTATTCTGCATCCTTGTTAAACTCACATATTAGTTCTGGTAGCTTTTTAAAAATTCTCTTTACAATTTTCTTCGTGGACAATAATGTTGTCTATGAATAAAAGCAACTTTATTTTTTCCTTTCCAGTCTGTATGCTTTTTTTTTTAAATTTCTTTTTCTTTCATTACTGCACTGGCTGGACCATATCGTACACTATTGACTAGACGTGTGAAATCACACATCCTTGGCTTGTTCCAAATCTTACAGGAAAAGCCTTCAGTGTTTGTCATTTAAATATGGTGTTGGCTGTCAGTTTATTTATGGACACAGTTAGCAGGAGGTACCTTTCCAGAGACTTTTAATCATACCTGAGTGTTGAATTTTGTCAAATGTTTTATCTGCCACTACTGAGGTGATCAAATGGTTTTTGTTTTTAACCTTTAATGTGATGAAATAGACTGGTTAATATTTGAATGTTAAACCAAACTTGCATTTCTGGAATAAATCCCATTTGAACATAATATATTGTCCTTTTTATACATTGTTCAATTCAATTCACTAGAATTTTGTTAAGAAATGTTACTTTAGGGATGTAGTTCAGTGGTAGAGCACTTGCCTAGTCTACCTGAAGCCCTGGTTTTGATCTTCAGCACCACAAAAAAGAAAGAAAAAAGAAAAGTTATGTATATTCATGAAAAATATTGATTGGTCTTGGTTTTCTGTTCTTACAATGGCTTTGTCTGGTTTGGGTATTGTGGTCATACTAGACTCACATAATGAGTTGAGAAGGGTATCTTACCTGTTTTCTGAAAGATTTAATAAAAAAATCACTATTATTTCTGCTTTAAGTATTTGTAGGATTCACCAGTGAAACTCTGGGTCTGGAAGTGGAAAGGGCTGTAATAGGCTGGGGTGTTGGTCAGCAGTAGACCACTTGCTCGGTGGCGTGAGTCTCTGGGTGCAGTCCCCGGCACTGTGAACACAAAGTAAAGGAAATGGGAGAAACAAAGGAAATGTTTGTAACACCGTTTGATTTTTTAAAATAGATACAGGGTATCTAGGTAATCTATTCATGAATGGATCTTGGTAATATGTGTCTGTCAAGAAAGTCTCCATTTAATTTAATGCGGTTTTCCAATTCTTGGGCATATAGTTGTTCATAATGTCCCTTTTGTCATTTAACTTTAATTCCCAATAATAGTAGTTGGTGCCATCACTCTAATTCCTCCTCATGCTGCGTGGAGTTTTATTGATTTTACTGATCTTTTCAAAGGACCAGCTTTTGGGTTTACTTTTCTCTAGTTTTTCTGTTTCCTACATTATT
Organism: Castor canadensis; assembly: GCF_047511655.1. Taxonomy (NCBI): domain Eukaryota; kingdom Metazoa; phylum Chordata; class Mammalia; order Rodentia; family Castoridae; genus Castor; species Castor canadensis. The sequence goes on along the minus strand of NC_133398.1, from coordinate 9,374,199 downwards.
GTTTTCTTTGTATGATTTCCTTTCTTCTACTTTCTTTAGGTTTAGTATTCTAGTTTTTAAGGTGAAAGTTTTAGCTGCTGATTTGCAACCTTTCTTTTCTAATGCAGCATTTAGCACTGTGCACTTTCTTCTGACTGCACTAGCTGTGTTCCTCACATTTTGCCTCACCTCAGTTTTATCACATTTTAATCACATTCACAACCCTGTCTAATTTCCTTTTTGATTTTTCCTTTGATCCATGATTATTTCAATGTGTGCTCTTTTGTTTTCCTCTACTTGGGAATTTTCTAGATTTGTTTCCATTATTGACAATTTAATTCTGTGTGGGCAGAGAACATGAATAGTAAATATTTTAATTTTATGAACCACACATAATTTCTATTAAAATTATTATGTTTTTAACTCTTAAGGAGTATAAAAACCAACTTAATTCATAGGCTATACACAAACAGGCTGCAGGCTAGATTTGGTCTACAGGTTGTGGTTCATTGACTCCAGATTAAACTGTGATCTGTCTTGGTAAATGCTCCAGTACACTTGAAAAGAATATTTACTCTGTGTTTTTGTAGTTGAATGTTCTACAAATGTCAGCAAGGTCAAGTTGATGGATATCATTGTTCATGTCTTCTGTATTACTACTGACATTCTCTCCACTTGTTCTTTCAGTTATTGGGAGATAAAACCGAAATCTTTGACTATAACTGTGGACTGGTATATTTCTCCTTTCAGTCTTATTGTTTTTTGTTTTCTGTATTTTGAAGCTCAGTTATTAGGTACATACACATTTAGGAGTGGTATACACTATTCATTAATTTATCCCTTTATCATTATTAAGTAACTCTCTGCCTATATTTTTTGTTCTAAAATCTAGTTTATAATATATTATTATAGTCATTATAGTTTTCTCTTGATTAGTGTTGGTATAATTTTTTCCATTGTCTTGCTTAGAGTCCATCTGTGTCTTTGCATTTAAAGTGGTTTTCTTAGACACCTTACTGTTCAGTTGGACAGTTTCTTTCTTTAGTTGGTATGTTTAAGCCATTTACATTCAAAGTGGTTGTTGATGTGTTTGTATTTCACTCTACCAATCTTACTATTTGTTTTCTGCTGTATTTTCTTTCTACTTGTGTTTAGTTCCCTTTTCCCTGTTTTCTCAGCTTTTTTTTTTTTTTTGCAGTACTGGGGATCAAACCCAAGGCCTCCTATATGCTAGGCAAGTGCTCTGCCACTGAGCTGCATGTCCAGTATCTCTCTACCAACATCTTTCTGGTTATTTTTATCCCATTTTATTTCCTTTATTAGCTCACCAGATCAACTTCTTTTTCTTTTTGTTGTTTCTTAGTAGTTACTTTGACTTTACGCCATACAGTAGACCCTTGGTATCATGGGTATTTGGCTCCCAGGAGATCCCTGTTGAGGAAAACTATGAATGCTCAGGATCCATAAAGTTTAAACACAACTGACAATAGTGCAAGCCTGATAAGAGCTTCTCTGCATCAACTGAGCTGATTAATGGATGCATGGGAATTTTTTTTTTTGGCTGTGCTTCATAGAAACCACATGTAATAAATCCATGGACAAGATAGACTTACTGTATATCTTCAATTTAGTACAGTCTACCTTTAAGTAATACACCACTTCATTCATGTATAGTATAAGAACAGCATAACATTTATTTCTTCCCTCCTGGCCTTTGTGCTATTATGTCATACATTTTTCTTCTATGTGTGTCATAAATTCCACAATACATTGCTACATTTTTGCTTTAAATTTTATTATCTTACAAAAAGAGTATAGAAATAATAAAATTATCTTTTATAATTATCCTTATAATAGCACTTCTGGTGCTCTTCATTGCTTTGCATAGATCCACATTTTTATCAGATATAATTTTCTTTCAGAAGAACTTTTTTGAACATTTCTTGTATTGATGGTATTGTAGTCTCTCAGATTTTGTGTGCCTGAAAAAAGTCTCCATTTCATGTTTGCTTCTGAAAGATATTTCCCCTGGTCCAGATTCCTTAGTTGTCACCGTCTTTCCTACTTTAAAGGCATTGCTCCATTATCTTACAGCTTGCATTGTTTCCTATGAAAAGTGCGCTGTCATTCCTGGGTGCACGTGGTCTGTTTTCTCAGGTTGCTTTTGAGGTTTTTCTCTATCACTGATTTTAAGCATTTTGGTTATATGCTTTGGTATGATTTTCTTAATGTTTATTCTGCTTGATGATTCATGTTTTTTAATTTGTAGATTTATAGCTGTCATCAAATTTGGAAAATTTCTTGTCATTAGTTAAGTATTTCTCTTTCATCTCCCTCTTTACTGGGGTACCAATATTATACCCCTTGATATTGTCTCATAGTTTAAGTAGCTAGTAAAAAAATACAGAAAAAAACAATGATAAAATCAGAAATTAAAAGTAAAGGAAGAGGAGGGAATTATTGAGAATTGAGTCATTAAAAAAGCATAATAGATAAACTGATAAGTCGGATAGTAAAAGGAAATAAAATAAGATAAGCAAAATTTAGATTGAGAAAGAAAAGTAAGAGGATAAGAAGATTTGAAAATTGAAAGGGAAGATCACGTATAGCTTTTATGTGTAAACATATGTTACTAAAGTGAAAATTTTGATGTATTACACAGTTCCTGCTGCTCCTTAGAGGAGATCCTGTACCAAGCCTGTATTCGAGAAGGAAATTGGATATATCATTAGAGAACTATTTCCAAATTGTTTTTAGGTTACATTTCTCCAATTTCCAAGAAGCTGTAATTCCCACATTATATCAGCTGTCTCAGAGCTTTGGAAAAGATGAGAATCTTCTTACTTTGTTTTTGGGAGCAAATATGACCTTGACAATTGGCATTGCTGCAGCAAGCAGCACTGTTTCCCTATGATCCTCTTTAAATGCCTATTGGTTATGCCTTACACATTTTGCATAGAGGAAAACTAATTAAAAAAAATAGATATCTTTTTTATCCATTGACTTTTCTTACCATTTCTAATTCCCTGCCTTGTTTCCTGGCTGTTCCAGGATCATAGTTTTAGATGACATGTTGTAAGGTTTACATGATGTAGTCTGTGACTACAAATTCCTACAAATGTTTATAGGGAGGGGCAGGTGAGAGGGGAATTGCTGAAGGGGGCTGACCATTGCCTGGACAAATCTCCACTCTTGCCACTCTCCACTACCCATTGTTAAGGCCTATTGAATGGGCTCCCAGGGCACCATCCTGTGTCATTCTAACCTTCTGCAATCTCTCCTGAACGACCACCAGCAGAAGAGTTCTATAGGACTAGGTGGCCCCTGGCTTAGAGCTGTGTGCTCCAGCTCTTTGTTTTCAGATTTGAAGGCCAATTCATTATTTAACTTCCCAGTGAAAGTCTAGCACCTCAGTAGCACTCAGTAAGCATTTGTCGAGTGGATGGACTTCACCAATGTCTAAGGCTTGTCCCCCACCTGCATAGCCCTCTCTCAGTCCCTTTGCATAGTTACTCTGAGGTGCTTTGCCATTTGTGCCTCTGTACTTTTGCATGTGCACACACACACACACACACACACACACCATTCCTCTTCCCTTGGAGTTCTAACCTGATTCTGTTCTGATAGCATCTTTGCTTTCCTCCATTGAGTTCTTACCTTTCTTTTTGCAGCAGTGGGTGACGTGCATCTCAGTGCAGTGCCTGGGTGCATTGGACTCCACCAGGCACGAGGAGAACACTTACTGAATTGAATTAGCTGGCTCTTTCTGTTTTGCCTTTCTGCATCTGGGATATTGGATGCCAACATCCAGCTAAGTTATGTTTGTGTTAAACATGAATTGAAATGCAATTACAGCTGGCAATGTGGTATGAGAGCAGAGTAATAGAGTAAATAAGGAGAATGACTTAGCAACGTGGGCCAGTTCATCTCTGCTTTCTTGTCCCCTGTCATTGAGCATGACTCATGAAGAGCAGCAGTTCAGCTGCTCTTAAACCCTATCATTTAACTCCTCCTGCCCTCCTTGTCCTGCTGCATCTCTTCTGGGACCCTTTTGTTCAAACCAGCAAGAAGGCAAGTACCAGTTGATTGGCTCCAGCTCTGCGAGTGGTCTATGCAAAGAGCTGGGCAGAGGTGAAGCCCACACCATGGGAGAGGAGGTCTCTGTGAGTATGTGGGCCAGCATCTTTTCCCAAGGTCTGGAGAGGTCATATGATGCTGCTTGGTTTTATGGGTGATCCAAGGATCACTAGTTTCTCTGTTTTCTTAACCACATCCTGCTAGGACCCTGGCAAGAGCAGATGCAGAGCTGTTTGTCAGAGATGTTGTCTCCTCATCCTAGTCTCAATTTCATCTTCTCCCCCCCTTCCTCCTCCCCCCCTTCCTCCTCCCCCTCCTCCCCCTCCCCCTCCTCCCCCTCTTCCCCCTCCCCCTCCTCCCCCTCCCCCTCCTCCTCCTCCCCCTCCTCCTCCTCTTCCTCTCTCCTCGTCTTCCTCTCTCCCCCTCTTCCTCTCTCCCCCTCTTCCTCCTCCTCCTCTTCCTCCTCCTCCTCTTCCTCTTCTTCAGTGAGACTGGGGTTTGAACTCAGGGCTTCACGCTGGCAATGCAGGCACTCTTCCTTTCATAGCCTTCTTGAGTTGCATCCAGGACTGGTGTCTTCTGGTTGGGCATACATAGAGGTCAGTTGATTTGGCTGATACAAGAGCTTCCTTCTTGTTCTTAAGATGGCTCTTGGAGGTCTAGGGTTTCAGGAACTTTGAGCAGCATGTGGTGGTTTGTAACAGTGTTTCTGTAGACTCGCTGGTCAACGTGTGCTCCTTTTTATGACTGCCCTCCTGGGTTCAGAGGGCAATTTCGTCAACTCTAGAGAGGGCTGCATTCTTTTATGAACAATTGTGCATTAAGTCCCTACCACGTGCAGGCCCTATGTTAAGTTCTGAGAACGACATGGTGAACAAGTCTGATGAAGTCACTGCCTGTGTAGAACTCACAGGCAGAAGAGCCAAGTGAGGAAAGGGCCAGCAGAGAGCAGAGGCCCTCTGCTGGCCCTTTCCTCCAGATATGTCCCCAAGTTGAGTTCTGTCCATTTTGTCCTACCTGTGATCTCACTGCTAAATCCCTCTCCTGTCTTGTCAGTCTCTCCCTTTTCTAATCTCTCCTTGTCATGAAAACATGCTGCTGTTCACTCTGCTGGGCAGGCAGAGGACTGGATGGTCTCTCTGTGCACCCTTCCCCAGGTTGTTCACCTCCATATCCTTCTCTATCATCTCTGCCCCCTTCCCTAGTTGTCTCACTCAGAGCTTCCTCCCGATCCTGTTCTTCCCCACTTCTTACCTTCACAACTGTGACCAGCTTCTTCCTCACTTACTGCACTCATCTTCTGAATGTAGAACAAATACGTGTTCATGGTAGACTGTTACAAAGATTAGAACAAAACAAAAACTCATGAGGAAGAAAGTAAAAGTGACCCGTGACCCTGCTATTCAGATGAAAGCTGACACTAACATTTTGCCATAATACCCTTTTGGTTTTTCTGTGTGTGTGTGTATGTCTTAGCAAAAAGTGGGATTCTGCTGTGTATATCATTTAAAAACCTGCTTATTATTGTGCTTTGTTTTCTTATTGTATTGTAGCAGCGTTTCCTTAGGTCATCCCATGTTCTTCTGCAGTCCTCTCTTGGACTACTCTTATTCCTTTAGTCTGATTTCCTGTTTTCTGCTCTGCTCCTCCCACCTCTCCTTCCATGGTACTTTCCCTCAGTGGGCACAACACTGCACAGCACAGCTCCTAGGCCCCGTGCTCTTCTCTGCCTGTCCCTGTGAGGCCTGCAGTGCAAGTTGAGTCCTCACTCAGCCAGCCTGCCCTCTCTCCAGCCAGCCCCAGGCCCACACTCCCACCTGCTGCTAGACAAGCCCATGAGCTGGTGGACACCTCAGTCTCCCAAAACAGCCCACCCCACTGCTGCCCCTCTTTGAACTCTCCCTCTGCAGAGCCCAGAGGTTTCCCGGTGCTCCTCTCAGCCCCTCCTCGCTGCCCCACTTTGGGCAGTTTCTTTTGCCCCACCCTCCTCCGGGTCTGCCTCCATCCAGGTGGGAGCCTCCCTCTGTCTCAGTAGAAGCCTCTTCCAGGAGGGCTGGGGTTCCTCCCCTCCAAGTTTCCTCCTTTAGTACCCCTGCCTAGAGTTCTCCAGCCATTCACCCTCTTCTCCTTTCTGCTCCCTAAGACAGGGCAGTCTGAACTCAGCACTTGCCCTGCTGCCTCTATGACCTGTTGGCCAGGGGGGCCCCTCTTCTGTACACAGCCACAGCCCAGCCCACTCACCTCCCATCCTGCCCCTGCCTTTCCTGAATGTTCTCTGGCTGACTGTGCCTTGCCCGCCTGCCTGTTGATGCTCTATGGTGCATCCTACCTAAAGCTGCCCCGCACCATCCCCTTTACTCCCCACCCTGACTGCCTTCCCATCCCTGGAACTCTCCCAGGCTTCCTGCTCCCTGAGAGTGCTGAGCTAATTCTGCTGGTACTGCCGCTTCCATGGACAGTGTTAATTCATCTCGTGGCCCAGTGAAGTTACAATCTTACCTCACAGATACGAAAGCAGATGCTCAGAGAGCCCAGGCTCTTCTGGAGCTCACACAGCAGGTGTGCTGAGCTGAGCTCACAGCCAGCTCTCCTACCTTAACATGTAGCTCTTTGGATGGTTCCTTTACTGCTGATCCAACTTACCTGTTAGCTGTCCCCTGAGGGAAGGACAGAACTTGGATCTTTATGTGCTCACAGGCACATTATGAGTGCTTTGTAAACGTTTGCTGAGGAACAGGAAAGACTGGTGGCCTGGCCAGTGAGCATGAGTGGCCCAGAGTGACTCTGTGTGTGCAGGAAGGGCTCTACCTGAGTAGAAAAGGGAGCAGTGCTTGTGATCAAACAACACCACTGCTTACCATGGTTTCATGATCGCTGTGTGTAGATGCTGGCTAAAGCACTTCATTTGCCTTGTTCTATTAGTTATTATATAGAATCTGTTGCCTCCATCTATAGAGACAGAAGCTGAGGCTCAGACAGATTACGAAAGGCACCCAAGGGCACACAGCTACTTCTAAGTGAAGCAAGAACTTGAATCACATCTGTGCATGTTTTAAACTGCATGGTCTCTGCTTGCTTGGCCCAGGGATGGGAGGATTGGGATTATGGGGCATAGGTTGTTAGCCCAGATTCCATCCAAAGAGGAGCTTTGCAATGAGACCGTCTTAGACTGGCATCAAATTCTAAGTATCTCTTCTTTGATGCTCTGTCCACTGCTCAGCAGCCTCAGTGTCCACAGTGGAGTGAGTTACCTCTCACTCCAGGGTCATGCGGCCAAGGAAGGGCCAGGGAACCTGGCCTTAAAAACACATAGCTTTTAAAACACTATAAAAGCTCCTTTCAAAGAATCTAAATCCTATAGCATCACCCAAACTAGAGTAAAAATGTCTCCTTTCTTCTCTAATCCCACAGTGTGGATGACCTGGAAGTATCCTAGACTTGTTTTGTTCTTTTTATCCCCCTCCCCCACAAAAAAATTACTTCTGATTTTTAAAAGGAATACAAGAATATCTTCTTATTTAAAAGAATATAGCCACAGCTCTAGTGCCCCTGACCATACAGCTGTTGCTGTTGTTACCAGTTTTCCACTGTTGTTCTGAACATTTTTCTCAGCGTTTATACATATAAATGACTTACAGGAACATATCATTGTAATCTGTATTTCTAACATAAAGTAGATCATGCAGTAAGCTCTTACTTTGTTTTTATGAATGATACACATGTCATTTAGGTCTTTCCAGATTGATGTGTCTAGATCTTATGCCTCTTTTAACTGATCTCCTCACTGGTGTGTGATGTCCTGGAGTAGGGTGAATGCCCACAGAAGCATTCTCCTGTGGTTCAAATTTTTGGGGTTTTTTTCCAGTTGTTCTTTAAACAAACCTTAGTACATGTCTTGTTAGGGTGATCAAATTTAGCAAATAAAAATACAGGATGTCTTTTAAATCTGAAAAAAATGAATTTTTTAAATTTGAAAAACTTCGAAAATTTGAAAAATTTATTTTCTGCAATTTCAACTTACCTGAGTGTCTTGTCTTTGACAGCTCTATTCCTTATGCATGTTAGGTAAGTATTTGAATTATTTTCTTTTTTAGATCTGTTATCTGATTTTTTAAATAAAGAAATTATATTACAAAACACTTCAACTCTTTGGAGAAGTGTAGAGAATCTAAAGAAAGGCCTCTCAACTACCATAGAGCTTTCCTGAGAGTTAGTGTTTCAGCAAGCTTTTATGTCCATTGTTTTTAAAGTAGAAAGAGAAACACCGATGCCTGTGCCCCTCCATACCAGAGTGTGCACTGTCTGAGTTGATGTTCGTAGCTCCTATGTATTTTTCCTGTTTCCAGCTTTATATAGATTACGTAATATGGCACACATAACATACTGTGCGTATTTTCAACTTGGTTTTTTTGCTCAGTGTCATTCTTGGCATTCATCCTTGCTGATACATACAGCTCTACTTCCTGTATTTTCCAGGCTGCATAGAATTCTGTTTTGTGAATGTACTGTAATTTACATTTATCTGTTAATGGGATGAGTTAATGGGAATGTACTGTAATTTACATTTATCTGTTAATGGAATGTACTGTAATTTACTATTAGTAGAAATGATGTTGCCAATAGTGTCCTGCGGTCTGACCCTAAAGATCTCTCTGGGGATCAGTTCCCAAGTGGAGTCCGGGGGCATTGCAGCTGGATGTGGTAATGTGTTCTCCAGAGTGCTATGTGGACCCCTCCACACAGTGGACTTCTTGTCAGGTGTTTATAGTTTTGTCAGTGATTTGCCATCACTGGTATATCATTGCAAGTTTTAATTTGCATTTCCCATAGAAGCGGGCATTTTCTCATATGGCTTTATAAACTGTGTGTCATTTCTCTAAGGATCATTTCTTTTTCTTGTTGATTTGTTGGAGTCCTTCATTTCCTTCCTTGGTTGTTAACCCACTGTCAGTTGTGCATTGCTGTGGTCTATGGCTTGTCTTTTTCTCTTTTTTTGGGGTGTGTGTGTGTGTGTGTGTGTGTGTATGTGTGTCTTTAGAGTTTTTCATTTTAGGGGAGTAAAATTTATCAGTACTCTTATACATATGTGTCTATTTCTTCAATAATTCCTTCTATTAAAACAAAACTATTATACATTTTCTTTAAAGTTTCAAGGTTTTGCTTTTACCTTTCGTTTTTAATCAAAACATTCATTTTTGATGTGAAGTGGGGCTCTGATTTGGCTTTTTGTTCTGCCATGACCTTAGGTGTCTGCTTGCTGTGGATTGAGTTGTCTGCTTCAGCCCTGGTGTCACCAGAGGCTCCATGAAAGAGCAAATGCTCCCTTGCTGGATACCCACCAGCCATGAGGCCACCTGTAGGCTACTGGTGCTGCTCCCCACAGTCTATGGAGGCCCAGGGTTGTGTCCTGACCTGTCTACCTGTGTGGCAGAGGCCAGAGCACTTCTGGCCCAGGCCCTCCCTCCTGGTGACCTGGAATGTTGGGGGACCCACACATGCATCTCCCCTCCTCCTCTGGAGGACCTTTCAGTCCCAGAACTGACTTGTGGTGTGACCCTTGCACAGCAGGGGCTTCTGAGCACTGTCCCAGGTCCAGGGCATGGCTGGGTGCAGGGCTCTGCTTTCTTCCTTCTGGCCCTGCTCAGGAATCAGCCTCTTAGCACCTGCTGTGTGCAGGCACCTAAGCAATAGGTAAGGTGAAGAAGGGGCTGTCTTGAATAGTCCCTGAAGACAGGTGTCAGTCCCTGTGCATTGTTCTAATTGTTAGAAATATTGAGAGCTGTTGTGATCACAAATCAGACAGTTGCTGGAAAGCTGATGGGAAAGGCAAAATTTACTTTTGCAGAAAAATGTGCCTCCAACCAGAGCCTGGCACACAAGCACACCGGGCGGAAGGACCACGTCAGTTTTTATCCCTAACGCAAGGAGCTCGGGTTCACAGTCTTTGTGATAGACTAAGGTTGAGGTTTAGGGGAGGGCATAGGGGAAGAGCAGACATGAATGGAGAGTGTGAACACGAAACTTAATTTGGTTGGTGCATGCAAAGACAAAGGGGTGACCCATGAGGCATGAAATTTCTAGGATTCTGGAGAAACTAGGTCCTGAAATGACAGCACCAAGTATATGATCAACCTGTGAGTCAAGGGAACTTTGGAGCAGAGATTCCTTTGGACAATGATTATCTTAAAATTAACAGTTTGAGTTTAGGACATCCAACGACAAACAGTTCTCTGCTGAAGGCCGAGACTTTACAGAATTGGGCAATGTGCCACAGAGCACACAGGCAACTGGGGAAATTAGCTAATAGCCACACAGTGACAGATATATCCCATAGTGTGGTACCAGGAAGGATTTGGGGGAAGGGGCTCAAACCCACGACCCTGAGATTAAGATTAAGAGTCTCATGCTATACAACTGAGCCAGCCCTCTGACAGAAAAGACCCAATTTAATTGACTCTCACAATATTCTGCATTCTTTTAGTGGTTCATTCAGCCATTTGGCAAATCTCTGGTTGTGTTCTGTAAGCAGGGCTTGGTGCTCAGGAAAGTATCCACTGAATAAAATACGATCCATACTTTAAAGGCCAGAGATAATCATAAATAAATAACATGATTTGATGTCTGCTTTGTGCCAGGCTTATGCTAAGTGCTAAAAAGACAGCTTTATTGAGACACAGTTCACATACCACAAAATTCATTCTTTTTTTGTATAGTCATAGAGTTGTACAGCTATAACTTCTGTATAATTATAGAATACTGTCACCTCCCCATGGAACCCCCCCACCCCATTAGCAGCCCTCTCCATTTCTCTCCCCTGACCCCTGGCAGCTACCAATCCATGTTCCATCACTATGGAATTTTCCCTTTCTGAATAGCATCATACAACACATGTGCTCTTGGGACTGTTTTACTTTACTTAGCATGATGTTTTCAGGGCTCATCCATGTTATAATGTATCAGTATTTCAATCCTCTTTATGACTGAATAATATTCCATTGTCTGGATAGACCACATCAGTCAATGGACGTTTGGGTTGTTTCCACTATTTGGTGATTATGAAAAAAATGCCACAGTGAGCATTTCACAGACAAGATTTTATGAGAATGTGTTTTTATCTTTCTTGGGTGTATACCAGGAGTGGAATTCTTGGGTCATATGATAACTTTGTGTTTAAAGCTGTGAGGAACTGCCCCATGGTTTCCAAAGTGACCATGCCAAGTTACAGTGCCACCAGCTGTTCTTATTTGTCCACATCCTCCTCAACACTTGTTCTTGTCTGCCTTTTTATTTATAACTGTGTATAGTGAGTCTGAAAAGGTATCTCTTTGTGGATAAGAGGGTTTTGTGCCTTCTCTCATTTAATTTTCACAAATAATCCTACGAGGAAGATATTATTAGTTTTTTCCATTTTTCCGTGAGGAAAAGTGTGAGAGTCCAAGTGTAACTGTGGGAACCCTGTGTGTGAGTGACCGAGACTTGAACTGGAATCTGCCTGACTCCAGAAAGCCCAGTTCTTTCTGCTAGTTTCTCAGGGAGGCTCTGTACTGGTAAAAGTCCTAACTAATGGAATTGCTTCAGTAGGAAAGAAGTGAGGGGACCATAGAAGCTAAGGCAGGGAGGTAGGATGTAGGGGCATGGTGAGGGAAGACATGATTGAGAAAAGAGCCAGAGGGAAACAGGGTGGGCACTGAGAGGCACTGGACCAACAGGGGTGGGTGGTCTGTGGTGCCCCTGTGCCTTATGGGTGGAGAGAACAACCTGGAGACTGAGAGAGAGGTATCAGTCTTAGGGACAGCGACACAGAGTCCATTTCTTTTGCTTAAGAGTATTAGACATTCCAGCTAAAAGTCTGTGGCAGACTTGAGCTCTCTGTTCAGAATACAGAATGATAAGATATGCAAATCAAATCAGAACCAAAACCAGCCAGGAGTTCCTGGCCTCACCAGGTGAATCAAATGGGTCTGCCTTTCACCCTACTGAATACAGAGTGCATTAGGGGTCCGGAAAGATGGCTAGCTCAGCTCCCTGACTCTGTGCTGTGCCCAAGTCTGCCCTGGGCCAAATGCTTGCATTTCCACAGTGGATGGTCTAACATGTCCAGAGGCCTTTGAACTTCATTCCTGCTCATGGTGTCAGTCAGATATTTCCTCTGGAATGTCTGCAGAATTTCCTGGCTCCTTTGACTGTTTTCCGTCTGCCACATGCACCTTTGAATGGTGGGTGGGACCTCTTTAAACCCGAGTGTAAGCAGGGTGATGAAATCAGTGGTGCAGTGTCTGGGAGAAGAGAGGGCTTCTCGCGGGTGAAAGGCTTGGTCTCCGTGTGGGTGAGGAGCCTCTGAGGCTAGTGATTTACTGCCCACTCCTCTTTGCTGCCTTGTGGGGCAGGTGATTGATGTACAAGGCGTCTCTCAAGTTTTAATCTGTCTGGCAGATTTTAGATTTCTCACCCCATTAAGTTGTTATTTTATTAACAATTGTAATTTTTCTTGTTATAAAAGCTGTATATACTTTTTAAACAAAAAGTGAGAAACATACATGCAGAATCTCAACTGGGCAGAGCCAGACAGTAACACCGTGCACTTTATCTGTCTAGCTCCTTTTCTATACAGACATGTTAAAGCTCAAAATTGGAACTATCCTGTATAAACCATTTTGTGATCTGCTCTTTTCCCCGAGTTATGTTCCTAGATCCGTGTACCTGAAGTTAAGTGGCCACTACTGAGTCACCATTCCAGTCATTGGAATGCCAATGACTTGCCTCATTCACTTTTGCCTTTGTAAACAGAGCCAGTGAACACGCAGTAATGCCCTTCCCCACTTACCTGGCTCCACGTAAGAGCCAGCCTTTCTGTTCCCGCAAATGCAGGGTCTCATGGGAGCTGTGCACGCCCCCTGCAAATCTCACCCACTCAGGTACCAGCCGAGCCACCTCCTCAGAGTGCCTTGCTGACCCCACCTGAAGTGGAGGGCCCCCTTCTCTCCCTCCACTTACTGTCTTGTCACCCTATCTTATTTTACATAAGGCACTTACTCTTTGAGATTATCTCCTGCTTGTTTATGTGTTTACCACGTGTCTTTCCCCATGTAGAATGTGGCTCCTGGGGATCCCTAACCAGCCTGTCTCCTTTAACGGTCTGTCCTTAGACCAGGGCAGCCTTGGGCCCCAGAGGGAAGGAACAAATGAATGGTGTAGACAGCTGACCGAGTCCTCACAGCCTCGTGAGAGTTATTCATGTATGGTCTCTCACACGTTTCGATAAGCTACTTTGCCCACCTAACACATCAGATGTAATCCTACATGTGCTTATTACCCTAAGAACTGAATAATCCGTCCTGTGGACAAAACGTAACTTGTTTAACCAGTATCCTTTGTCCCTCAGTTTCTTCATCTGTGATTTCAGACAGTAACCATGTCTAACTCATAGCATTGTTGTGTTAGATGAGTAACACTAATGATTTTTGGAGAATAGTGTGTAAGTAAGCAGAACTGTGAGTGGACAAAACTTCCAGCCAGAGAGCAGAGGAGAGGCTGGTTCACAGTGTAGCATGGAGTAGAGAGGAGTTCTGTGTGCCCTCCCCTGGAGGCCCCAGTTGTACTGCCCAAGTGGACCAAAAGCACCTTCTCTTCCTGAGGGGTGGTGGCCTGGATTTTTGGTGTCTGTGAGCGTGCATCTTCATACTTTCTCCCTTACCTGGATAATCTTGTTTTCTTCTATCTTTTGCAAGCAAAAGAACATTATGAAGACACACTGCATCTCACATGAGTGTAGGAGGCCTTTTAAAGCCACAGGAGCTACTGTCTTAGACAGTAAGTCATTTTGATGTCAAAAAATTAGTATTATTGTGTTTTAGTCTGTTTTCAGTTGCTATAACAGAATACCAAAGACTGGATAAATTATAAAGAACAGAAGTTTATTTGTCACAGAGGAAGTCCAATATTGAGGGTCCATATCTGGTGAAGGCTTTCGTGCTGTGTCTTAACATGGTGGAAGGTATCACTTGGTGAGAGGCAAAGGAGAGAACAAGTGGGGACAGAATTGTCCCACTCCCACAATAATTCCTCTCATGCTGTCAGCCTTAATCCACTCCTGAGGACAGAGCCCTTGTGCATAAGCACCTCTCAGAGGCCCCTGCTCTTCATCTTGTAAGAGAAGAGTGGCAAATGCAATTCAGTATGTGTGTTGGAGAGACATTTAAATCATAGCACGCTATTTGAGACCTCTGTCATCAAAGCAAGACTCTCAAAACCCACATGCTTCCAATGTGTCCTCAAGTGTCCCCTTATCTGCAGCCTTCAGCACCGAGTTGACACTGTGTGTTCTCAGCTGGTAGGTCCTTAAAGTGCTCTTAGTGGCTCTTCCTGTCTGGAAGGGTGCTTTTGGCGCATTCCAGATAGGCCTACAAGTAGTTTGTCAACTGTCCTAAAGGCGGTGGTATCCCAGATGTCCTGGGAAGGTTTAGTGCACTGAATGGCTTTGAGTAAGTTTACTTAAATTTACTCAAGTTCTTATTGTCTCATCTGTAAACTAGAGAGAAAATAGCACTTGTATCATCAGTAGGATTCAGTGAAACAAATGCACATGACTTGCTTAGGCCACTGCCTGGCAAACAGTAAGCACTCAGCAAAGACTCCAGCCCCATGCGAACCCTTAAGCCAGGAACTGTCTCCCCTTTAACCTGAGGGTTCCTGCTCAGCTGCAGTTTCTGAAAGGCCAACTGCAGGAGTCAGCAGTGGCCTACTGCCCCCAGGGCTTCCTGATACATGCTTTCTTCTCTGACTTCCAGAAGGAGGGCTCTGAACTCAAGCCAGAGAAGGGAATGAGAGCCTAGGGCTGTGTGAGAACAAGGCCTCGCCTGGCCAGAAAAGTCTGTGCAAGTCTTGTTCATGCTTGCAGTGCTGGCTGCCACCCTCCTGGGACTCTTCCTCAGGGCATTGAAAGTTAAGTCTTGGTGCACACGAAATATGGGGAAGGACGGAGCCAGCTGCACAAGCTGCTTTGGACATGGTCACCAGCTTGGGGACACTACAGGGAGTGAACTAGGAGTGAGGTCATGTTGCACCACTAGGAAAGTCCCTGATGGTGGTGCCATCTGCTGTTTGTCTAAAAGGAACCATGAATTCACACTCCATCTTCTATGATCGTTTGCACAGTTCTCTGACATTTTATAATTAAAATTTACTTTTATTTTATCAAAGTGACATGTGCATGTACAGACGAAAAGCGAAAGCACCAAAGGCTTATGAGAAAAGATGTCGTCCTGCCCTCCTTGCACTGCTCCCTGCACTGCTCTTCCTGCCCCCTGCACTGCCTCTCTGCACTGCACTCCCTGCACTGTCCCACTGAACTGCGCTTTCTGCCTGGCCTCCCTGCACTGCTCCCCTGCACCACCCAGAGACAGTTGCTTTAACTCTTAGATTTTTCCTTCCCTGATACACTAGCTCCATATTTCTAAATAATTTGATGATACTGCTTGTTTCTTGATTTGCTTATCCTGGACATTTTGAGCTCTTACGATTTCACAAAGTTGGGTAATCCGTGTTTAATCAGTGTTTAACACTGTCCAGAGCACACGTTGGTGTCTCCCAGTCAAGCAACACACTAGGAGCATATTTTTCTTCTTGTGCCACCTTTATTTCTCTTGGAATGAATCCAACTGGTTTCATTTGCTTAGTTGTCCAGATCCCTATTGATTTTTAAATTGAATGCTTAAAAATTTCTTTTTAATTTTAAATTAATAATTTTTCAAGTAGCTTCATGCCCATTGTTTTACTTTCTGAAAGTTCCAATACTTTTTTTTTTATTATGTATTATTGTTGTGCTGGGGGTACATTGCGCCATTTACCAAAGTTCTTACAATATATCATAGTTGAATTCACTCCGTCATTCTCCTTTATCTCCCCTCTCCCCATTCCTGGTGTAGTTTCAACGGGTCACATTTTTCCAGCTCCAACATTTTTGTCCCCTGTGTATCTCTGTTTCTTCCAAGCACTTGGCAGCAGCTCTAGGTCACCCCAATCCCCTAGAGACTCAGTCTCCCCTCCCCTAGAGACTGCCTGCTGTGACCTCTTCTCTTCTTTCTGGAGGCCTGGGTGTTCTGCCCTCAAATGCTAGAGTTCAGTTTCTTCCTCCCAGATTTAATCCCCAGTTTTGCATGTGTGCCCTCCAGTAGCATCCTAGGAAGGCCCCTAGAAAGATGCACTTTTCAAGGCCTTGCAAGCTGCAGAGGGCTCTACTTTTGTAGGGCTGAGGCAAGCCTCACTCACACATGGTTGATAGTTGGCCTAGGTGTGGATTTCCAGCCTTTCTCAGAAGACAGAGAGCAGTGTCCCCCTGTCCTTTAGTCTCCCCACTGCGATTGCAAAGCCTGGGCAGCTGACGCCCTTCTTCTCTAGGTAACCTGCTATTCCTCTCTGCAGCTGATTTCTTTATGCCCAGCTTGGTGGGAGTGTATGCTTTGCTGCGGGTTATGCAGAGGCTCACTCTCCCTGTTTTTGTGTCTCTTTCTGGAACTTTTGTTGGGGGGTGGGGTAGTTTGCTCCTTCTGTCTTTTTACTTTTTCTATCCTGTATTTTGTCTCTTCATCTCTGTGGTTTACCTTTGAAAAATGTCCTTGACTTTCTCTTCCAGTTTTTAAATTTTAGTGCCAGCCTTTAAGTTTCTAATCTGTTTCTATTATTTCTTTATCGTTCTCAAAGTGTTCCTAAGGATTTTCACAGCATTCTGTTTTTCTTTGTTGGATGCAGTACTCCTTCCCAAGGGTTTCCATGACAGGCTTGGTTGTTTCTTAGCTTTCGTGGCTTCTTCCTATTATTCGCACTACTTTCAATTTCCCTGTTTTGTATTTTGGGTACTTCATTCATGGTTGAGACTTTCCCCCAGAGCCTGGTGGCCCTCTGTTGTTAGCTGATATTTAGGATCAAGGCACTGGCTCATGGATTGGAGTTCTGTGGGTGGGTGGCTGAGGCACACAGCAGGGAGCCAGCATCTGCACCCTGGGAAAACTTATGCTTCTCCAAATGGGTCCTCCAGTATCCAGCGCTAAGGGAGACCCCAGCCAGAGGGTGAGCATGGCAGTGGTGGGGCACCTCCCGCCTTTAGTCCAGAGCCATATCCCTTCCTGCTGCCCCTTCCCCCACAGGGCGGGTTCTGTGCCATTCCTGCAGACTCTGCAGAAACAGCTGGTGTGTGTGTGTGTGTGTGTGTGTGTGTGTGTGTGTGTGTGTGTGTGTGTGAAGGGAGGGGGTCCGAAGTTCCACTGCTTTGTTAATGGATCTTGTTCCTATCCACCCACCGCAGCCCTGAGCTCATTCTCCCCACCCCACAGGCACCTGGTGGCTCTGGGTCTGGGCTCTGAAAAGTGAGTCCCCTCCTTCCTCTCTCACCTCCAGGCATTGGCTGGCGACCCTCCTGTGTTGTGTTTCTCTCTTGCTCTTTATTTGAGCCAGTTCCTGCTCTCTCTGCTGGTTGTTTTAGAAGAATATTGCCAGGAAAGAGAGATCTGCCACTGCCTTGGTTATTTAACCACATCCTTTTGCTCCTCAGGTGGCTTCTGACCCAGGGAAGAAAGGCTGGAGGGAGCAGGTGTGAGTGTACATGTAGATACGTGTGCGCCAGGCACTATAACAGGCTATGGAGGCACTGCAGCCTGCAGCAGCATTTGTTGGGAACACGACAGGGATGACCAGAAGAATGAGTGGCCTCAGGGTTGAATGGATGGGTGCCTCACAGAGTGGTGATTGGGAGGTGGAGGGAGGGCAGCCTCTGTATTAAAGAAGTCCTATGGGTACAATCCTGAAAGCTTCATTTACAGTGCTCTTACGACTTTCCTTGGGTAGCCAGTGGGCTATGTGGCGTCACACACTTCCCTGTGACTGAGTGTTTGACTCGTTCACTCGTTCCTGTATTGAGTTTAGGTTGAGCCACTTGGAGGCATGGGCGGCCCAGGATTAAATGATAAGCATAACAGGCATGCCTGGTCCTGGGGAAGCCTGTAGGCTGGCAGGATGTCAGGCAAGTCAACATTAGTCAGACAGAGCAGCATTTGCATTTGAAAGACCTAATTTAGGCCCAGAAATGGGGAGGAATCTCAGAGGACCAGAGTCTGAGCTGAGCCCATTCGGTGATTTAGGATTTCATGAATCTTGATGTTTGTGACATCACTTTTAAGAACTTGCCAGCTGGAGGTGAAGCACAGTGGTAGAGCACTTGCCTAGCACACTTGTGTTCCATCCCAGCCCCACAAAACGAAGAAAGCCTGGGTGTCCTCACAGCTAGTTGGAAATCCTAGGGCCGTCTTTGGTAGCACTCACCTATGAGGAGTTCTCACCGGAGGTGGGTTCTTGCACCTGCAGCATCTCCCTTAGCCCAGTGACTCCCAGGGAGGGCAGCACATCTGCTTTACTGAAGCCATTGTGTTTAAGTCCAGATTTGCCTGTGAACTTTATGCTGCCTGTTCCCTGGTCCTCCTCCCTACTCCCACCTCCCGCAACCTTTGTAGTCCTGGGACCCATGGCTATGAGCTACTATAGGAACACCCAGTCTCTCTGAGGGTTAGATGCTATCTCAGGTCAGTCATGTGACCTCTCTTTGCACGTTTGTCTTGTAGATCATTAGCTCCTTCGACTTAGGGGGAATTTACATTAATAAGCATCTTTGTGTGGCTGGCTCATCCTGGGTCCATCCTCTTCCAGTGGGGAGGGCAAGGCACACAGGCGGGGTGGGAATCACAGCCAGAAACTTCGTACTTTGCTGGAATCTTGAGGTGGACAGTCCGATCTCTGCCCCATTGTGTTTCTTTCTGTGGTGTGGTGGTTTGGGGTAGGGTGGGGGATTCAACACACTCATACTTAGAGCAAACAGTTCCTAAAATTATCCCCATACCAGTTCTCTTCAGCTTTCAGATCAGATAGATTGGTATCTGTAGCACAAGGATGTTTCTTTGCCCATCCTGGGGCACTTTTATTTGCTATTTGACAATCATGCAGTTGGAAAACAGTTTCGTTGTTGTTGTTGTTGTTTGGGCCAGCTGGCCTTCTGGCTTTTCTGAGGCAGCCTCAGAGAGGTGGGCTCTGGGAATGTTTGGAGGAGCCCCTTCCCCTCCCTCGAACCGTGTGTTTGTCAGAGGCTGTGGACCGCAGTGCAGGTGGCGGGCTGCTGCAGTCCTGCCGTTCTGTCTGCACAGGGCAGGCTAGATCAAGGCGGTTTGTGTAAAGAATGGGGCTGTTGTCAGCACTGTCAGAATGGCCAGGAGTTTGTCAGATCAAGGACTGGATCCCTCTGCAAACCTGAAAAGGACAATCACAAACAGTCAAAATGTGGCTGTTCCCTGGGCTTTCCCGATGCCTCCTTTGTGGTGCTGGCTATAGAGTGGCAGCTGACCACTCTTGCTCAGTGCTGTAATGTCACATTGAGAGTGCAGAGACCCACCCCTGGACATCTAGTGACAGAGCAGCCTGGAGAGAAAGAAAACAGCAGGTCCTGCACCCTTGTGCTCCCCTGACTCGTTGTCAACCTTTTGTTCACTTTGCAACACAGTGCGGACATGCTAACACCCACCCAGTGCAGTAATGAGAGCGAGGCTGCCTCTACCCGCGAACGCTTCCTGGAGAATTCCTATTGCAGCTGGTAGGAGAAAATGGCTTCCTAGTGAGACGAGAAACAGGGACTGAGTCTGTCTCTATGTTTCCGCTGTGATGTAGTTTGCCACCTTGAATTCCACTTTCAGGGCTTGTACCAGGAAGATGCAGTGTAGAGCCTATTTTCCTGACCATCTCCCTACAGTCCCAGCAGAACCCCCTTCACCGGGCAGGAGGTCATCCACTCACCACAGGGGTGCCCCCCTCAGGTGCATTTCACACCCCATTGGGCTTTCCCCTGCACCTTGAGTATGTGGTAATAAGCAGCTTAATGTGCTGACGTACCCAGTCCCCTCTTGGTCCTTTACAACAAAAGTGGCGGTTTTCTCATTAGAAGCATTTTTGTCAGGGTGTCTTTAATCAATGGCTTCCCTAGAGACAATATTTTTAGAAGTTGTATTTTTCACACTCTCCCTTTTCCCCTTTTGGAACTTCTCTTCCCCGTGCGTAGTGAAATGAACTAATGAGATGCCAGGAGAGTTCGGGCCAGTGTTAATTGGAAAAGGTATGGAAGAAGTGCTCGCTCGCACCTCCAGTTCCATCTTGCCTTACCTGCGACCCTCTTCTCTGTCTCTCTGGTGCAGGTGGCACAGACGGCAGATGGCGTGGATGCTGACCTCTGGAAAGACGGCTTATTCAAGTCCAAGGTTACCAGATACCTGTGTTTCACAAGATCATTTTCCAAAGAAAATGTAAGTCTAGTGGTGGTTTCTGTTTGCTGAGTGAGCACCAGTAATTTACATTCCTGTTTGGAATTTCCTCATTTTTTTTTTGTTGTGGTTTATTTTCATTGCCATATTAATTTATCTGTGGTTTTAGTGAACTGGGTAGAGTCAGCAGCCAGCACTGTGTTTCATTTAAGAGTATTATTAACCACATGCCCAAGTGTACAGTGAATTCCATTAAAATGTGTTCTCCAAAGGAAACCAGGAAATTTTTCTCTCAGCTCTCATTTGCCTACCTTTCCTCCAAGCAACAAATCACTGGGCACCGTGGATGGGACAGTCGCCAGTGCAGCTGACTTAATGCTGGCCAGCCGATGGCAGCCCAAGGGAGGCCCCACTGACTATGCCCTGGCCTCATCCCATCCTATCATGGCCTGTTTCCAAAGGGACTTTTCTTTCTCTCTGAGTCCTAGCTACAAAATTGCTCTTAGTATGCTGTTTTTTGATACTTGGGTCAATAAATGAGGAAACTTTAGAGATACCTAGAGTCTAGGAAAAAGAGAAATAGCTTTAGTGAGCATCTTACCTGCATTCCCCCCGCAACCCCCCCACCCTGGGCACTCTGCAAATGCCTCTTGCTCCCTCCTCAAATGATCTCCTCCAGCTTACCCCTTTTCCATAGATGCAGGCACTGAGTCGAAAGTTAGGGCTTGTCATAGGTCACCTGTCTTTCCGAGCCCCCACATAGTGAGCCCTCAAATGTCCATTTACAGAGAGGACGGTTTATCTTTGGCCTGAATGGTTTTTCTCTTCCTAATACAAATGCTTATTTTTTTTACCAATTTATTTTTATGCATTTAATTATAGCAGCAGTATGGCTAAAAAGATAATCCAACCATAACCCTAAACATTCTTGTTCAGAAGCATGGAAGGGGAGAATTCTTCCTCTCCATCACAGCCCCCAGCTCAGGGCTCTGGCACAGGTCTAGGTGTGTCCAGCCTTCAACATTCTGACTGTGGGCTGCCACAGGGCTCTCTGACTTACCCTCCCATCCCCAGCCCGTTCCTGTTGCTTGCTGGTCAGGAGAGTCATTCCTTAATGTGTCAGGACTGGGGAGAAGTCATTGTTTTAACTTTCCCCTAATGTAAAGAAGGGAAGCTCATTGTGAAGAGTTTGTGCTGAGTGGGGAGGTGCTGGCGCTAAGCTTGGAGTCTTCTCTGCGTTTTCAATGCCAGGAAGATGGCCGCTGAGCTAGGGCGGATGCCTGGATGCCTGCAGTACCAGGAGCTTGTGGTGCATCTGTGCAGCTCCTCGGAAACTGAGGAGACCCCATGGGACAAGTCCGAAGCCAGCATTGCTTTCCCAGGCATTCGGCTCAGGAGGGTGTCAGTAGGCCCCATCACCCGGTCCTTCCCATTGCACCTCCATGGGGCCCTCCCCAGCCTTTTTGTCCCTGGAGCTTACCCAGGCTCTTTTTTAAAAGTGCTTTCTGTTTTTAGCTCCACTGCTTCCTGCGGAAGGTCAGCATACTCCCTGCAGCTGGGGCTGTGAGGAGGAAGTCCTGAGGACTTGGACAAGAGCCTGTCCACCCACCCATGGCCCTCGTGGTTTCTAGGTGTTCCTTCTTGGTCTGTAATCAGCCTCACCTGTCCTGACAAAGGCTTCAATTCATTGGCCTCAGAGGACAACCACCATCTCTGTGATCACTTTTGGCTTTGGTTTTTGTTGCATTTGCCCTTCCAGACAGAGGGGCATTGGTTCTCTAGGCAGAAGAACTTGTCACTGTGACAAGTCCAACATGACAAAGAGAAGTCACTGGGGCTTGTTAGTTTCTGATGTCCCAAGTAAGCATGTTATAGAAAGCTGATTTGAGCACCATTTGCAGATGGTCCACAGCCATGTATGGGGGTGGCGAGGGGTGTAAGGAGATAAGGAACACAGCAAGAGAAGCTGCCTGGCTTTGACACAGTGTGGGAAGTAGGTGTTTTGTTTTTGGAAGGTAAATCCCTACACGGGATCCAGACAATCAAATCAAAGGATCGAATTTGATCTGGGATCAAAGTAGGGAGTGGCAGGCCCACCTGTCAGCCCAGGTGTGAGACAGGAGCAGGCACACATTCATCATTTGCAGTGTCCTGGCCCTGCCATCTGAGCTAGAGCTTTACAGAGCGTCATGTTTACAACCGTGTGGGAGGGTGGGGATCTCAAGACCCACCAGATTCTTAATTAGGCAACCTGAGACTCCCAGTGTAGGAGTTTTGGGAGCCTCCTTTGGAACCTAAATTCCTTTTTTCCAATAATGCTATTAATACAGAAACCTGGCTTTGGAGTGACATTGCTTCCTGGGGAAGGATAGAGATTAATTGCACTTTTCATGCCCTGTACTTTCTGCATTACCTGTAATAATAATGTACATAGATTAGGTAGGGAGGATATTAAACAGAAGGATTTATGAACATTTGAATATTAAGTTGGTTATCTGTGGCTACCTTAAATGCAAGGTTGTCAAAAATAATTACAGTATACTAGCAAGCACTGGCTACCAGAGACAATATAAATACCCTGAGTCGGTGTGCATTGGGCTTTTGGCATGAATCATGTGCTCAACAAGGATTGGGAATACGTTCTTCATATTTATGAGGAGGAAATGAAAGAGAGGTTGGGTGGGGGAGGGGAGAGGAACAAGCAAAATTAATGGTGTCGCAGACCTACCATATTAAACCTGCACAGTGGCAGCCGGCAGCGTGGAGGGACATACTTGGGTTGCAGGAACCTTTGGCGGCACAGCCTCCCGTTTTGTATGCACAGGAGGGTTTGCTGGGCTCATTTTCATGTCTGCGCCACCGATGCTCTGGTTTATGATCAGGGACGTCTGGAAGAGTGTGGAGGGTGAGGTCGCTAAGTGGTTTGCAGTTGACTTCTGCAAAACCCGACTTGTCACGTGGAAGACGATGGAGAAGGATATTGATGAATGCCCATCCATCCACGGGCAGCAAAACATACCCAGTTGTTAATTTCTCAATGCAGAAAGCAGTGATGACATAGAAAAGCAACTGCCAAGGAAAGAAATTATGATAGATTGGATCAGGCAATTCTGAAAGCAGCTGATGTTTGCGAGTTGGGTTAGCAGTTCAAACCTTCCTGCATGGTCAGGGATTTATCCCACACTAGGGAAGGCTCCACTTTCTATTTGCTGAACCACGCTGTACACTGTCTCCCTGAGACCCAGCCACCTGAGATGTAATAATGTTAAGCGTTGACAGATGCAGTATGGTGGGGAGAAAGGAACAGATTCGCAATGACAGACCATGAGAACACCAGTCATGGGTTACACTCGCCACACGGACTTTCATATTTCAGTTTGAGGAATTTATTTCATTTGTGTACCTTTGACTCATAATGTATTTATTAAACCTACTTTCAGGATTTTTATGATATGGTTTGCCATCCAAGCAAATCTGATTTGATTTCTGATTGTCAGTGACCCATGAATTGAAAACTGTGCCCAAAACATTCATTTATTCAGCAAATAATTATTGAGCTCCTATAGTGGGGGAAGAGCTATGCTGGGCTTGGACTTTTAGCAGGAACAGAAATCATTTTAGTCCCTGTGGCTCCTAAGCTTTAGTGGACAGACAGATATTAAACAAAGAACTTCACAAACACACAATTCTAAAGTGACATGAAGTTAAAAAGAGCATGAAAATGCAAGCTTAGTTTAGATGGCAGGAACTCCCTGGTGGCTTTTGGAGATGTTGGCATGGTACAGGTAGAGGTAGGGTCTGGCCTGCCTGTTCACAGAGATGGAATTGGAGCCCTTCTTCTCTAAGCAAGATCGGAACAGTGGCTAGAGGGGTTGTCACCAAGGGCAGAACACGGGCTGACCAGCTGGAGCTGTCCAGGCTGCAGACAGTTCAACCAAGCATGGGTCAGGCTGGGCTTTGGTGATACGCAGTTCTGGAAAATGGACATGTGAGTGCATTGCTAGTATCCTAACAGGAGAGACTTGGGATGGGGACCCATCATTCTTTCCTTAACTGGCTCTGACTAGAGATGGGGGACTGGATTGCAAATGACTCTGAAGATGTTAATGAAATCTGCATGATGGCCCCGTGTGTTTAAGTTTAGGGCAGATTTCTTTAGGACTGTTTCTAACATGAAATGTGAGCTGCAAGTGCTGGCGTGTTCAAAAAGAATTCTCTCTTGCAATTACAGAATGGTGCACTGTCTTGGAAAGATGGGTTTATACTGGCTACAGAAACTGTGCACTGTGGACCCCATATACCACCACCAAATAGAAGGTTTAAGAGGCCCTTGCACATGTCATTTCAGAAGACTGTACTACTGAAGCAGCAGGGCTTTCACTGTACTAGTTTATGGTTCTTGGGATTTTGCAAAATGTACCTAGCAACCCAAATGTGTTTCAGTACGCAGCCTGGTGATCACTTGGGGGTGTGATTGGACCCCATTCCACTCAGAAACAGCCCTCTCCCTACAAATGGTACCCCAGGAAGCTGCTCTTCTGAAAACCTGCTGGCTTGAGGGGCCACGCTCAGGGCTGAGTGGCAGCCAGGTGCAGGGTCGTGTGCACAGCTGCCCTCTGCTGGGTTTTGTCTGCATTGTTTCCTCCGTCACACATCCAGCTCACCAATGCCATGTCTGAGTGAGTTGCTTCGAGCTTCCTTCTTCACATGAAACTCCTTCGCGGGGCCACCAGAGTCCCTGTGTTACTGCAAGGGAACATTAAGTGTCACCTACTCTAATTAACCCGCTGTCATAAAGCTGCATGAGCCTTTGTGTTAAATATGCATCTTGAAGCCAAAATGGCAAATCTACCACAGGTGTGTTCAGATGAGTAGTCTTATCTCTTTTCTTCCTCCCAAGAGTCATCTGGGGAACGTGTTAGTGGACATGAAGCTTATCGACGCCAAGGACACGCTGCCTGTGGGCTTCATCCCAGTTCAGGAGACAGTGGACACACGTGAGTCGCCCTTAGCCCTGTTCATCACGGGAAGAGTCTCCTTCCTGCCAGACTTGGGATATTCTTATGTGCATTTTTCTTTGCAACCAGTTCAGGAAGTCTCGTTGCATGCCCGAGACTAGGGCCTGCTGCTTGTGATGCCTGTCCACCTGGGTTCTCCAGGGGTGGCAGTGTGTTAATGAGCAGGCCCTTCTTCTCTTAGAACCGTGCTCCCTGCTCACTGGTCTCTCTCAGGAATGGAACTGGGAATCTGGTGACAACTCGTCTTTAATCCATCCTCTGGTGCCACTGCCCCCAAGCTTGGTACAAAACCCAGAAGCAAAAAGGAGGGTAGAATCAAAAGACACCAGGACTACAAGGGCCATAATGGGCCACTGTGGGGTTGTAGAGCAAACAAGAAAACTGAACCAGAAAGACAGTAGAAGTTAGTGTCTAAAAGACTTGAATTTGACTAAATATTGTGACCACTTGAGCAGTGCTGAAATATGTCTATGAATGCCAATGCAGCAGAAGCTGCCTCAGGCCCCCAGGCTGCTGTGCTTCTGGTCCTGCGGTTCTGGTGGCAGTGGTGGTGAGACGGTGCCTCACAGCCCCTGGATATTTAACCTCCTTAGTGTGGCGGAAAGTAGCTTCACTTGCCTTCTTTTTAGTTACTTGCTGCCAACGTTGGACATGCACAACAGTGAAGCGGTGAATAAAAAACAAATACAAAGAAAATTCAGAGCGCGCTCTTCCCGTACTCGGGATGTGCTTACGAGGTGCTGCCCTCCTCTTTGTCAGTCACACTTTACTTCCCACAGTCAGCCCATTTGGGACCCACCTTCTGTCTGTCATTTTCTTGCTCGCACTTCCTGTACAGCACACACCTGCTGTAACTGTCACCTGGCGGAGCAAGTCCATGCTGTCTTGCAGCACAGTGTTCTTGATGCATGCATTGCTCCTAGCTGGTTGCTGTGGTATGTATTGGCTAATAATCGTAATAGCTGAGATTTATCATGTGTTTCTTGTGCGCTAGCCCCTGCCATAAATGATATAATTTATCTTTAGAAAATGGGTATTATTATACCAATTTTGCATATGAGAAAAACAAGGCCTGATGACTCTGTAGGGATTACAGAACTTACCCAAGGTCACGCTCATGCGTAGACATGGGGAGCACGCAGGACACACGCAGCCCCCAGCACCTCGGCCCAGTGGTGCCCAGACAAGCATGTGTACAAGGCACTGGCACAGGTGGAGTTCATGCCTTTATGTACGGGTTTTTTGTAACTACTTTACTAGTATCGTTCAAATACCATTTAATTCACCCATTTAAAATACATGATTCAGTGATTTTTTAGAGTATTTACAGATTTGGGAACCACTACCAGAATCACTTCTAGAACATTTCATGACCACAGAAGAAATGCTGTGTGTGGGGTCAGTCGCTCTACATTGCTTCCTGCCCCTCCCTGCCACCCCGCCATCTGTAGGCAGCCACTGACTGCCCTCACATGGCTTGGCCTCTTCTGGGTAGTCCTATGAATGGGGTCAAGCCATCTGTCATCTTTTGTGTGGCTTCTTTCCTTTAGCATCATGCTCTCGAGGTTGTTTCATCTTTTATTGCCAAATAACGTGCCAGCATGCAGCTGTACCACAGTTTGGTTATTCACTCAACTGCCGGACCTTTGGGCAGTTTCTACTTTCTGACCTCTATGAGTGATGTTGCTATGAACATTGGCCTGCTGGTTTTTGTCAGGCATGCTTTTAGCTCTCTTGAGTCTGTACCGAAGTATGGAATTACTGGGTCACATGGGATCTCCATGTTTCACTTTTTGAGGAACTGCCCAACTGGGTTTTTTTATTTGTTTATTTGTTGGCAGAACTGGAGTTTGAACTCAGGGCTTCACACTTGCTTGACAGACACTCTCTCACTGGAGTCATGCCCCCAGCCCTTTTTTGCTTCAGTTATTTCAGATAGGGTCTCGCACTTTTTCCCTGGGCTGGCCTCAGATTGAGATCGTCCTGTTCTCTACCTCCCCAGTAGCTGGGATTACAGGTGTGCTCTACCAGGCCCAGCTTCCCAACTGTTTTTCAGAGGAGCTGTTTTTCTTTTATTCTAGTTATCTTAGTGAGTGTGTAGTGATATCTTATTGTAGTTTTCATTTGCACTTCCCTAATGGGCTTTTGCATGTCTTCTCTGGAAAAATGTTGGTTCTGATCCTTTGCTAACTTTTTAATTGGGTTGTCTTTTTATAATTGAGCTTTAGGAATATTTTAATGCATTTTACATACAAGTCCCTAGGAGAGAAATGATTGGCAAAACTTTTCTCTCATTCTGTAGGCTTTCTTTTTACTTTCTTTTTTTAGAGTAAGAATTTTTTTATTCAATTACAGCTAAGTTTTTGTTTGCTAAATTTTACACATTATAACCATTAGATATTTTATGTAATATCTTATGTAATTATAAAAGAACACATTTCTAATAGAAACACAATTACAAAGAAAAAGAAATAAAAACATATCATATCAGTAAAAAATAAAATACATAGCAAGACAGCAAGACTGAAAGGAGTGATCAGTAACTGCAAAGGTCATTTTTGAGATAAGGTCTCACTTTCATTTTGCCCATGCTGGCCTTGAACTATGACTCCTCATCTCTTTCTCCTGAGTAGCTAGGATTACAGGTGATAACCATGGTGATGCAGGTGATAGCCCAGCAACACTTATGTTTCACTGACACATTAATGATGTGCATTTATTACTCAAATGCTGCATAAAATTTAAGCCAAGTTGGAAATTTACAATATATGAATGTACTCATCAATCCAACACAGTTCTAAGTCAAAGCATAAATACCTAATCAACTGATTTAAGACAGTCCCCATGAGACTCAAATACAACACTTTAACACAACTTACAAAAGAGTATCACCTTAATGCACCTAGTTTCCTCTTACTGAGCTGTTGTTTCACACGGGGTGTTGGTAGTGTCCAAATACTAGTTTAAGCTTGGTCCTGCCACAGGTTCCCATGGAGCCAAGTTTATAGGCAGACTCCAGAATGAGTCAGCATGGAGCTTTTCCTCAGGAGTAAAAATTAGAAATAAACAGGCCACAGTTCATTAGGAAGGATACACAAGATGCCTATATCTATTAGAATATTCCCTTTGGTTGCGTGGTTTGGAACATTCTGCACAAATTTACAACTTAATCATTTTACTTATTTTACAGCATTCAACTGCATGAGGAATTTTTACTGCACCTTTACTCATTTTGTTAAAATGTGCAACATTGTCCTATTTCCCCAATGACATGTTTTTTGTTGTTAGTCATTGATACAGCATCTTCCCTTGTAGCCCAGGGAGCTATATAGCTTGAAGTGGCTCAAACTTGTGACCTACCTTCTTCCACTGCCAAAGTGTGAAAAACCACAGAGTATAATGAACCCTTTAGCACAACTCTTCTAGTTACCTCCTCTACTTGTACCATCACCTGTCATACCTGTGGAGGGAATGAAGGTAACTGCAGATAACATCCCATGTTTCACTAATAACAAATTTAAAACTGTGAACTCTCGTGAGGGCTAGAATGAACTTCTTTCATGTTGGTAAAGGAAAGTGGGATGAATGGAGGCTTTCTCTCACTTTTTCCATATAGAGTTTCTGTCCTGTGCCAGTTTTTCCTGTATTCGAAGGCTTTCCCTCATGGTTTACTTATACTCTTTATTTTCTTAATGGTGTCTTTTGAAACAGACAACTCCAAGTTGGGGTTCTACTTGTCTCTGTTTTCCTTTGTTGGGTGTGCCTTTGCTTTCAAATCTACAAAACTACTGCCTGGTCTGAGGTCACTAGGTTTTAGGCCTGTGTTTTCTTCTAAGAGTTTTATAGTTTTAGCTCTTACTCTTATTCGTTGGTCCATTTCAGTTAATTTCTGTGAGATAGGGTCCAACTTTGTTTTGTTGTTGGTGGTGGTTTTTTGTTTTGTGTTTGTTTGTTTGTTTGCATATGTAGCACAGTGGCCCCTGTACCATTTGTTGAAAAGGTGGTTCTTTACCCCATTGAACTGTCTTAGCATCAGTGTCGAATAGCCCTTAGCCATGAACTCGAGATTTTACTTCTGGACTCTAGTTGTCTTCCACTGAGCTATTCACCTTTGTTTATGCAGCTACCACACAGTCTTGATTACTAGAGCTTGCTAACAAGGTTTAAAATCAGAAGTATGACTCCTTCAATTTTCTTCTTTTTTTAAAAATTCTGGGTCTCTTGAATTTCCACATGAATTTTGGGATTTGGTCAGTTTCTGCTGGGATTTTGATGGGAATGGTGTTGACTTCACAGGCCAGTTTGGATATGTGTAGCTTTTAAATGATGTCCTGGTGACGAGTTTCCAAATGCTGAAGGCTTTTAGGTCATAGGTCCTCTGTAGGCCTCCACCCCACCTTCCCAAGCGTGTTCCTCGTCGCCACACCTGGATTCTCTGCAGACCCAGCCTCACTGTGCTCTCTTCACAATCCTTTCTCTTCTACTTCTAGTATCTGGGTTAATGTTTTCCTGCCTACAGTATCCTCCCCTCTGCTCGGAAAGTACACACCCTGTGTCCTTGAAGGGTAAGGTCAACTTGTCCACCTATGTGAAACAGTCTCTGATACTGTGCCATGTTGCACCAGCTCACGCTCCTCTCCATAGATAGTTGAGGTCAGGCACTGCAGGCTTCAGGGTGGGAAGATGAACGAGGAGTGCAGGCCAGAGCGGAGCCGGGCTGCCAGCAAGGACCTGTATGGCAACCTCCCAGGATGTGCTGTAAACTGGCAGAGGTCAGGACCCTGTCTGCGTCCTCTGCTGCTTGTGGTGCGCCTGGTGCAGACCGACTCATTGCAGGGAGGGAGGGCACAGAGCAAATTCAGGTCCCATTGGGAAGCCGAGGGAAGGGTTCAGCCTGCCTGGAATCCCTGGCTCTGCCTCTTTGGGAAACTACCGCGTGTTGTGGTTGCAGGAGCATCTCGCTTAGTGTTCAGTCAAGTTCTGTCACATGCTGCTGGGGGACCCTGGGCAAAGCCCTGCACCTTCCTGGCCTCAGTTTCCTCAGCCATCAAGTGAGGGGACCATGTCCTGTCCTGTGATGTTGCTTGTAGCTTGCAGCCTTGCCACTTCTGTGCTTTCTTCATGTCTTCACTGCTTTCCCCTTTCCTTGAGGACACGATCCAGGTTTGGCCCATCTCTGAATCACCTCAGGTGCCTGCCTGACAGGGTGCCTTGCTGATAGATGGCCTCCGTGAGGAACACCTTTATTGGCCTCTGTTGCAAAATTGACGTCCAGAAATAAAAATAACACTTCTGCTAATGGCATAAGCTTAGGTGTGACTTCCACAGTCCTCCCCACATAGGTGTCCAGATTTTATTTAGCTTTAATTTTTACCTCATTATTTATTAACAAGGCTAACGTTTTTACACGTGTTTGCCGATTTTGCTTATTCTTGTATGAATTGTCTGCTTATGAACTAAAGTTGCCTTTTAGACTTATATTAATTCCACACCCCCACACACACTTTAGCTTTAGACTTTGTACAATGTTCGTTTTTTATGGTTAATTGACTTATGCTGTCTCTGTATTGATACAATGCAGTGACACAGGGTATTCCCCATTCTGCATTTTCCTCTCAGTTTGTTGAACAGTTCAATGAGGAGGCCCTGGGCTGAGTTCTGTCTGGGTCCATGGCCTGCTGCTGGGGGCCCAGTGGTCCTGGTTGGGAAGCCTGTCCCCCATGTATGGGGCCACATCAGTTGCTGTCCATCCATGGCCATTCTGAGGTCAGGGACTGTGCTCTCCACCAGGTGCACAGAATGGAAGCTCAGAAGAGGGGCCTCTTCCTTTCTAGTCACAGGACCGTTTTCCTGAGGCTTCACCCAGGGGGCCAAAGAGCCCTGTGGGCAGCCCTGTGTCCCATGGGAGTATTTAAGGCCCTGATTTTATAGTCAGCCAAAAAGGTGAGACATCTGTAATTACTTTCAAATACACATAGCACTTATCAACTGGAAGACTGTTTCAGTAAAGTGCTGTGTACTTCCTCTGTGTCCATTAGCTTGACTGAACACATTTCTGTTGACTGTGTAGAACGTGTTCACTTAAAATTAGGCTTGCCAAAGCATGTGTAATGCTTTGGTCCCCAGGGGGCTGCAAATGGAGGAGTGGGACCAAGAGCACTTCGACAAAAGCAAGTAAAACACCTGTACTTTACCTTACTCTGAGGGAGGGCCTCGCCTTCTTCACACTTTCAGAGATGATCTTAAGCAGCTGGTAGTTTTTGAAAGTGAAGGTTGCTGTGGTTCCCTCCCCGCCTCCAGGATCCCTATCCCATTTGGCACAGTGCTTGGGGTCTGAATGTAGGCCGTTATTTCCGCTTGTAGATCTCATCTAGCCCTCAGTATCCACACCTGGGGAAAGAACCCACAGTGTTTCTGAATTTCTTCAAAAAGACAACCCCCCACCCAAGACATTAAGAACCAGATGACACCACTGATTCTGTTCCCCACATAGAACCTGTGGGCAGGTCTGCCCTTCCCTCATCTGCTTCTCTGTTCCTCTGTGCGAGTGTGCTATAATGTGCGGATTTCCTACCACAGAGCCAGAAGGTCTGGAAAGTCAGTACAAGCACAGACATTGATTATACACTAGAGGCTTACTTGTCATTTTGATGGCAAGAACTCTCATGACTGTTTTTTATTGAGCACATACTGTGTGCCAGGCATGGGTCAAGTGAATCATATATAATCACTGTGCATCCACTAAGGATGCTGGATTTTACCAGCTTCCTTTTCCACATAACAAAACTGATGCCCAGGGGTTTAAGCAACTCTCCAAAGGTCACAGTGCCAGAAAATGGTGGAGTTGGGATTTCAACCAAGACCCAATTGACTGACTCATGGACTGTTTGAAGTTTGTGTTCAAAACAACAAATGAACAACAATGACAAAGTAAACCTCACTGGTCACCATGGTGGTTGCTAGGGTACCAACTCATTACACTAAGATTTGACAAGTGAGAGAAAAGAGTCTCTCCTTTCCTATATAAAGTCTATATCCATTAGGCCAACTAGTAGGTTGAGAAAAGTTATTTTGTGTATAGAATGGCAACTGATTAGTGTGGGAGGAATGGCAGCTAGCAAATCACCATTTTGAAACTTGTTACAAAGGCTTGGATCTTAGCAACAGTTGCCGGAGTGTTAGAAAACTGCTCCAGGAACAGCTCTTGGGGGACTGGTGAACACTGTCCCAGCCCCCCACACAAGAACCCATCAGAAGTGGGAAGGACACACTTTGCTTATCCTAATTCAGCTCTAGCTCTGTCACAGGAGGGAATGGCCCAATCTCTTGAGCATATGTATGCTGCAAAGACGGAGAAAGCAGGGGGAGATCAGGACAGAATAAAGAGACCAAAGGGAACTAACCACCCAACAAAGTGCAAGTCCAGTGCCTGGACTTTGATCTAGACAAACCAACAGAACAATGATGTTTTTGACATAATGGCGAAAACATGCATGGAGACTGTCAGTGATATCAAGGAGTTTGTATTAGGGATGGTAATAGCAGGTGGTCATGCTGTATAAAAGCACCTGTCATTGATGCCTACTGAGATGGTGATGGGGAACTACGTGGTGCCAGGGAGTCATCTTGAGGATCCAGCAAAACTACGGACTGGGGAAGAGCTGGAGCCAACCTGTTCCCTGTGGACCTCACTGAACTGGGATGGTGGGGGCATGTTTGTGGGGTATGTTTGAGGATTTCGAGAATGTGAATACAGAGTTAAGACAAGAAGCGCATGTGGTGGAAGTGCTGATGCTTGGGTGGCTGTGTGTGGGCGTCTTCTGAGCTCGTGGGCTTTAGAACCGCCTCCCGGGTTTACTGCACAGCTGTGTGGACTCCTGGGACCCCTTCATGGCTGGCTGATTGGGTCATGTCCTGGGTGTGGAGCAGGGTGACTGATGTACTTTATTGTCACAGCCTGGCCATGACAGACCCAGGGAAGGCAGGGGGTCCAGTGGTAAGGATGACCTGGCACTTCTGCAGCACAGAGGGGACGTGCAGGAAGACGTGATTTTCAGAGCAGAGGTGGGGCATCCCTGTGACTCATGCTTTCTCTGTTGTCCTTTTCTTCAGAGGAGGTGGCTTTTAGAAAGAAGAGGCTGTGCATTAAGTTTATCCCCCGGGATTCCACGGAAGCTGCCATTTGTGATATTCGGATCATGGGCCGGACCAAGCAGGCGCCTCCTCAGTACACATTCATTGGGTGAGTCACCCATGTAGTCACATCTGCTGCTTCCCCCGAGAGTGCTCAGGCCACTCCTGGGGACGAGTCCTAAGGACCCAGTGTGCGGCTCACCAGGCTCTCAGCCACTGACCTCCCATCTGCCTCTCAGCCATGGCTGTCCTCACTGCCCTCCTGCTAGCTGCAGCCCCGCCAGCACATCAGGACACCAGCCTCACCACACTTCTCCTCATGCTGTGTGCTCCATCCTAGAGCCTTCCCTTCCCTGACCTTCAGAGCAGTCTCTCTCCAGGTCCCTCTGTGTCCTAGCCAGCAGCTCCCTGTGTTGCTGTTTACTCCATGGCATCTTAAGGCCTATTTCGTACACTGGGCAGACACTGTATGTGGGGAGAGAGAGGCAAAGGCCCTGCTCATACAGAGCTGCTGTTCTAGAAGGGAGAAATGAGCAGTAAGCAAGAAGATCTATGAGAGAACCTCAGACAGTGAAGGAAATGCACCATGGGGTGACCTGCGACTACTTCAGCCAGGAGTCAGGAAAGTGAACTAAGTAGAGACCTCAGTATCAGAGCAGGAGTCTTTGTGGAAGTGGGAACGTGTGGGTGGGATAGGCATTGGGGCTGAGAGATAAGCATTTCACAGGACCTCCTAGGACATAGTGGCTGTCTGGATTTTATTTCCAGCACACTGGGAAGCCATTGGAGGTTTCCAAGTCAGGAAGAGACACAGCTATTACATGACTGTGTGAAAATGTGGTGTGCAATTTTTGGTTTGATGTTTGTCTCCTCAATAAGCAGAGAACTGCTGGGGGCTGGGCCCATCTGTGTCTTGTTCACAGGCAGCCTCAGTACAGAGCATAGGCCTGGCCCTGAAGCTGCTGCATCAATTTCAAAGACAGTTGAAGCTCAGCATTTCACTCTGCGCCCTTATGATTGTAAGTGACAGGATGAAAAGGAAGAATCTGTTGGCTGACATAACAAAAGGTCAGGGGCTGATCAGCTTCAGGAGGCTGAAAGTAGGAGCTCAGGATGCTGAGGACACACTTTCCCTGTCTCCAAGTCCTGCTGGAGGACTCCATTCTGACCCCTGCTTCCTCTGGGGAGGCGTTGGTGGTGCTGTCCCTTCTCCCACCCATCCTCAGGGTGCAGGTCGAGAGGCAAAGAGCAAATCTGCACTCATGCAGCTCACATTGAAGTTCTAGAATTCAGTCTTGGTGGTCTTTACTGATGTAACGAGGGTCAGGTGCAGCCTGGCCACTGTTGTCTGGAAAGGGCCATTCTCTGACTGACCGGGCTGAACTGGAAGCAGGGTCAGCTCCACTGGAAATCAAGAATGAACAATGAGGGGGTGGCTATACCTAAAATATGGAGGGAAGTAAAAAAAAGTCAGAGATAGGGAGAGTTGCTGGATGTACAAAAGAAAATAGATGTTTACTATACTCAAGTCAAGTTGAAACTTGGGCTGCAGATGAACCAACCTAGCAGATGTTCTTCACCCCCATGGCCACGGGCCTCTTCCCCGACCCAGGCTCTGCAGGCATCACTTGGGTTCCCAGAGATTCATCCTCATAGCCCAGTGTCTGAGTCAGCCTCCTGGACCTGCTTTGGTCTCTGTGCTGCTCTTGTCCATTTGAGCCCAGAGCCACCTCATACTCTCTAAGCCAGGGCCTTTCCTTGTGTTCCTGGCTGCCCGTGTATGTGAAGTGTGTGGGGAGCAGGTATCACAGAATTAGATATTAGAAACTGCACTCGCAGTTTCTTTAGACTGTTCAGCTATGGATCCAGATGTTCTGAGTCGAGAACCTGTGGGTGTGTGTAGCTCAATGGTGGAGCACAAGCACTGATGCACGAGGCTCTGTGTTCCATACCCTGCACCAAAAAATAAAGTGAAAAAAGCAGGACTCGGTGATCACCCCCCCTTCCTACAGTCTTAGAAATCCTGTTTTGTGCAACATGATTTAAACTAATTATGCAAACAGGGTTAGAGGAGCAGGAAACAGTTAAGAGAATAACCACACTTACCTTAAAAGCAGCCATTTGCATACCATAGTGGGAAACAGCTATTTAGTAGTGAACTTTAAAAGTCTAATTTCAGTTACGTTTTATATTTTTAATTACAAACCATACTATTGTAAAAAGATGCAATTTTGACCAATTTAAACAATTCTAAAGAATAGATTTTTATCAATATTTGTCTTGATAAGCAAAACTGGAATCTTTCTTCCCTTTATTTCACTTGGAAAAGATAAAGTGTTCTTTTATCTTGGGCAAAAAATTTTTTTCCAGAGGAAAACAGTCGCAGTGTTGTTTTAAGAGAGGAAAGAGAATTCAGGATTCAGAACTCTAAGTCACTTACCTGTCCCTTCACAGGCTGTGGGGTTGACCACCGGAGGCAGAAACCTCCCACTTGAAGGCTCTGAGCCTGGCAGCCCGAGGCTGTGATGGAAATGAGTAGACTTGGAGCAGCCAGTTGGACAGAAATGAGGTGTAGAATAGTTTCTGGGTGCACTGACAAGCTTACTGGAAGGTTCCACAGAAGGTTCTTCATTTTTTGAAGAGATGCTTCTGGTCCCGAAGACACAGTTTTGTGGGGCAGTGGAGAAGTTGGATATGGCTGAAGTAACCGTATCTGATCTTGGTTCACTTCCCAGGAGCACGCATGTGCCTGTCTCATAATCGTCACTCTGCAGGGTGGGGTCAGGCTTCAAGCAGCTGCCATACTAAGACTTAGGAAGCTTGATGTGGTGCCTGTCCATTTCATGGCTTGTGGGGCACGTGTCTTGGATTTTGTGCTTTGAATGTGCCTCCCCCACTGACCCTGAAGTGAGGCCACCTGCAGGTGACACCTGGCTGGGAGGGCTGCATCCCAACATTGGGGGATGGAGGGCATCCTCTGTGCATCACACAACACCCAACAAGGAGATGGTGAAATGAAAAGCTTTTCCCACTGAGAAGGGAGGAAGCCGGAAGGCAGGCTCAGAATGAGTGAAGAAGTGGCCATGGCACCATGGCCTGCCTAGTTGACACAGTTGCCCTCACGCTGGAACACCCAGGGCATGAAGGAACGTAATGTGACCCGTCTTATATGGGGAAGGATAGGGCCCCTGGGGTTTGAGACTGATACTATTAAATGAGTTGGTTTGCTTTGTGTCTCAGACAAATGCTCCAAGCTTAACAGAGCCATGAAAATTTCTCTTTTCTCCTGAAGGGAACTGAACAGCATGGGGATCTGGTATCGAATGGGCAGAGTGCCAAGAAATCACGATTCCTCTCAACCCACCACGCCTTCACAATCATTAGCTGCTTCCACCCCAGCACCCAACCTGCCCAGGTGAGGCCTTGTGATGTTGTCTTCTGTACTCACTCAGGTGGTCTCGGGTCCCACTGCACCACACACATTTTAGAACAAGTTCACTTCATAGCTGCTGAAATAGTGCAAAATAGAGCTGAAAACTTGTGTCCTTATAAAGACATAAAAACCCGGTTAGTCTGTGGATTGCATGGTAAGGGCCGTTCTGGTTCTAGTTTGCACATATGCTGCAGGCTCCTAACACAGCAGACTATGCAACTTAAAATTGCTCCTCAGAAGAGCTTGTAGATATGCACACAGAAGCATGTGGCCTTTTGGGCTTCCTGGCCTCAAGAAGGTGGAATTTCCTCTCTGTCTCAGCCAGCAACTCACTTGAAACCCAGGAGGGCTGATCAGTAACCACATTCATGGTCATCTTGTTCCATTCCTGAAGAGCTACAAACTAAGAAAGAGGTATTAGAGAAAAGTGGGAAGTTTTTCAGGATATTGCATTGATTTTAATAATTGATCTCATAAAGAGACAGAAGTGATCAAACTGCAGTTATGATGGAGGGAGTAATAGTCTCTATACTTTTTTGAAAAAAAAAAAAACAGATGGTACAAAGAACCCTGTGAAATAAAAGTAGTATATCACTAGCAGTAAGTCATTTGAGTGCAAGGAACAAACAGACAAGTTTGTCTGAGAATAGGTGACAAATGCAACCAGCAAGAATGACTAGCAACGCCATTTCAGGATTGATGCAACATAAGTAAGAAGGCATTTTAAAGAGCTCCAACATGGGGGAATAGAGGTGAGCGTTCACAGAGCTCCACCATAGTGAGTCCCCAGCCCCAAAAACTGTCCTCCTTTAAGACAATTCAGGGTTTCTTGTGACAGTTTCACAAGAAACTCTACCAAGTGTAGAGTTTAGCACAATTAGCCCTGACTCCCCTGACACTTAGGAAATAGTTTTCAGTTTCTCGTTGGTACAAAGAAGGATGAAGAGCCAGTGAGCATCCTGGAGCTACAGGGTGAGCAGCTAAGCCTCTCCTCAGCTCAGGACTGCAAGGCTGGCCCAGTGCAATGACATGTGTTCTTTTTCTTCTCACTCACCAGCACCGTAACAGTACTGTCCTGGGAGCACTGCTCAAGGTCACCATTACCTGTGCTCTGGGTCCTCTCAGATCCATCACTTGAGCTCAGGGTCAGCTAAATTAAGCACCTGTGCTGAGGCCCATCCCCTAAGCCAGGGTCATCTCTCATCCATCACCTGTGCGGGGGTTCAGCTCCAATTTGGGCTTATCACAGAGGCTAGTTAGCCCCACAGAGACCTGGTTGCCCTGAAGTAGTTACTGCTGCTCCCTGTTGACATACATGGTCTGGAAGAGCCCAGAAATGGGCACCACCTCCCGGCAAGTATTAAATGCCTGTTA
Organism: Castor canadensis; assembly: GCF_047511655.1. NCBI lineage: Eukaryota > Metazoa > Chordata > Mammalia > Rodentia > Castoridae > Castor > Castor canadensis. The sequence continues at coordinate 9,335,896 of NC_133398.1, read as the reverse complement.
GATGATAAAGGAGCCCCTGAGCTTCCAGATAAAGAGGGAGAAGGCTCTCCCAGAAGCTTGCAGTCAGTAGGAAAGCAGGGGGCACCTGCATCTGGAGTCTGAAGCAGGTGGTCCAGGAGTACCTGGCTACTGAAAGCCCAGCAGAACTGAGGGTAGCACGTCAGAACAAAGTGTTTACAAGGCTTACATATTTTATAACCTCTGTTGTGCAATTTATGGTTTACAGTAGCTACAGGGAAATTGAATCAGTTTTGTTTTACTTGCCAAATGAAACAAATGTCAAAATAGTCAGTATAAAGTGTATTCTAATTAAGCTGAGTTAGGTCAGCCAGTGTGCAGTGGGATTGTTGAATGTATGTTAATGCTTCCAGGTAAAATCCCTGTCTGTCCCAAGCTCTTCTCTCTCTCTGTGTGTGGTGAGTCATAGGTGGTGTGCACACCTATGTGAGCCTCCCAATTTAGAGTGTTTTTTTTTTTGTCTTTTGTAGGGGGTTTTGGTGTTCTTATCCAGTCTTTTTGATTTAAAAAAATGGAACGCAGGTTATTTATTTGGATATTCCATTGAAGACTTATGAAAGAACGGGTATGGGTATGCTGTTTTATTCTGGTAGGCATCAGGTTTCTGTAAACTCCAGCCTTCCCTCTGGAGGTGAGTCCGGGCGCTGCACTTCCACCACCGCCTGGAGCTGAGTCCTCTTTGGACTAAGAAGGCTTCCACATCCAGTCCCGTGACTTTCTACCTTTGTCTCCCAGCTCCAAGCCCCAGATTTTAAGCCAAAATGGCACCTCCTCATCCCTTCCTGTGTCTTGCTTCTGTGCTTTTACTCACGTGCTACCTGTGTGTCAGGTGTGTCTCACAGCCTCTGCCTTAGATCTCAGCTCAGCAACTCCTCTCCTAGGAAGCCTTCTCTTCTCCCTGGGCAGCGCTCTCCTCTCTGAATGCTGGGCTAAGACCATATGGTGGTCACCTTGGAAGCCCCGTGCAGGTGGGGCCAGATCTCCCTGCTCCTTCTGCACAGCACCCTCCTGGGCCCAAGCCCTTGTTCTGTTCCAGAGCGTGTGTTCCTCTAGGAGCAAGGCCAACGTGCTTGATGACTCCTGAGTCCCTGAGTGCTGCAGGGTCTTTTCAGCCATGGGAACAATACAAGCTTGTAGGAAATCAGCACAGTATAGACAAAGGGAAGCCAAATTCCACATCCAGTGAGCAGATGGTAATAACCTCGTGTCACTATTCCTTTGTCTTTTTTTTCTGTGTACTTTTATATAGGTGATATCATTGCATGTAGAAGCAAAGTTTGTGATTTGTTCTGTTTCCTTATGGAATATTAAATGTTAAAGTGTGGTCTTTGTGTGGACACAGGATCAAAACCAAGGCTGCTGGGAGAGTGGTGGCGCAGCGCCCTCTACTGACCAACCAGGAGGTGGCGGGGAGGCAAACTGGGTCCAAGCCACCTGGACAATCTCCCCACAGATCTCAGAGCTGGAAGGAAGAGGGAAGGAGGGTTTGGTAGCAGACATGTTGCTTTCTTGAACCCTAAGCCTTCGTTTTAAAGGTAAAACATGTGTCCTTACTCCATTCTTATGTCTTCACTCAGATTTCAAAGACTTCCAGACAGAAGGGGCATTCAGGGGACCTTTTCCAGGTGATGGGCCGTCATTCCAGGCCTACCTTGTGTCGTAGTGGTGCTGTCTTCTCTTTGCAGAGGCAAGCACTGCCCTCAGACATAGGAGCTTCTTGTCTGTGCCTTTCTGCCATTGTAGAAAATGCTCACAGCCAAACCAGATGCAGAGTCCTCCTTCCAATGCTGTGGGTCCCTGAAGAGACAGGGCACTGTGTCCAGTGACTCGGATCCTAAGTTCAGTGGAGTTTGTGTCATAGGTGGTGAAAGATGGCTCAGCAGAGCTCCTCTTCCCCATGCTGTTAACGGTGAGCACGCATACACATCTCCACATGTCTCTTGAATTTTCCTCTGTCCTCCCCACTGGGCCTGGGCACTCTGTCCTCTGTCCACTTACTTCATGCACGTGGACCAGTAGGGTAGGGCTGGCCTTGGGCTGGAGACTTGTCTTATCTCCCACCCGTCTTCTTGGTTTTGTGAGTCAGCCTCATGCATCCCATCCAATAATGGGACTTCCTGATCCTGATTGGTGCTGCCCAGGGGCAGGTGTACAGATTGAGCAAGCACCACCCCAGCTTCAGGCAGAGCAGCCCTCCTCCCTCTCATACATGGAGTCTCACATTGATTGTACTGGGAGGTGAGAGTTTCTGCTCCTGCTGGGACAAAGATTTGGAAAAGCTCCAGGAGGCAGGGGTCACAGCTGGTAAAGTGCCAGCAGCCCCGAAGTGTGAATGAATGAGTGCTTCTGTGTCAACTGGGAGGAAGGCCGTGGTGGGCCATTGCCCCTGGTGTGCCGAGTAGTAGAATCTGCAGCTGATAAAGACATCAGAGGCATGCTTATCAAACTTGCAGATGACATGGAGTCATTAGGGAGAGCTGATGTGCTGAGTGACGGAATCAGTACTCCACATCTGCACCATCACAGCACCCTGCAGGAACCAGGAGGAGATGGAGGCTGATAGGTGAAAACAGAGGGGCCCCAGGGTCCAATAAGTCCACAGCACTGGAGTCAAATCTAGGAGACCTGGCCTAGTGGTGTGTAGTGAGCTTGGTCAGGAGCTTGGGTTGTGTAGAATGCAGCCTGCTGTGCACAGCTGGGAATGTTCCAGGAGGCTGTGCCCCTGTCACACCAGTCAGGCACCATGGATCACATAAAAGTGCAGTGTTGAGTTTTGACTTGAGTGGAGACAGGCAGTTAGCTTTGGAAGTCTAAATGCTCAGTACCTGGAAGAGAAAGTGGAAGTATTTCCAGGTGGGACAGGAGAAGACAGGTTGTTGGAGCTCCAGAAGGCAAAGTTGGATCAGGTGGGCTGAGGTTATCAGGAGGTAGATTTGGGCTCTACATTTAAAAACTAATAAATAAGTCTCACAGAGGTAGAAATCTGTGGTATTGAAGCCACCGCAGGAGCTCCTGTTGTGATTTGGATATGGAGTATCCCCGAAAAGGCTCATGTATTGAAGGCTTGGTCCATAATGCAATGTTTGGGAAAATGATTGGATCATGAGAGCACTGACCTAATCAATGGATTGATCCATTGATGGAGTCATAATTGAAAGGACTATTGGGAGGTGGTAGAAACTGGAAGGTGGAGCCTGATTAAGGGAAGTGGGCACTGGGGACATGACTTGGAAGGGTATATCCTGTCCCTGGCCTCTTCCTCTTTCTGGCTCTCTTTGCTTCCTGGCCTCCATGAGGTAAGCAGCTTTGCTCTACCACCCACTCCCCACCTGTTGTTCTGCCTCACCTTGGACCCAAAAAGCAATGGGCCCAACTGACCATGGACTGAAATCTCAGAGCCATGAGCTCAAATAAATCTCTCCTTCCTCCAGTTGATCCTCTCTGACATTTAAGCTATGTAACACATCTCCCAGCTGCCTGGGAGGTCAGACTGCACTTGGCTTGCTCAAACCTTCAGCAGCACTAGAGGAATCATGCTTCTTAAGCCTCATTTTAGAAATGTGTCTCCCCTCAGAAGTTCAAATTCAGAAGATGTCTTGCCCAGGACCGGGGACCTCCAGCAGGCAGGGAGGGCACAGAGTGGACCTTGGTCACTAAGACCTGCTCAGGCAGCCACAGCCATGGCCCCCTTCAGTTCTCATATCAGTTGCAGGGATGGAGGCTTGGATAACGGCAAAGCTGCTGCGGCATAGAGGCCTTGCAGAATGCCCAGGCCCTCGGCTGTGTTTCCACCCAGCATTGGCTTGTTGTGAGCTTGTGAGCACTGTGTGTCCCCTTCAGATCCATCTGAAATAAGTGTCCTGGACCCCAGACTGCTGGAGCTTCCAGGACATTTCATGTCAATGTGGGTGTTAAACCAGGGCTGTCTTAGAAATGCTGCAACACGTGATTTCAGAAGCTGTACTCTGCCCTTTGCATTGGCCTGGAGTGTGTCCAGCTGTGTATACCATGATCCTGAAGGAGGAGGACACCCCACAAGCCATGTGCATGTGGGCACATCCTGTGACCGTTCACTGACACCCTCTGTCCCAGGGAGAAGGGATCAGCTTCCCACTGGAAGCCATGGAGCACACTGCTCATTTCCCAGTGTGGCCTAGCCAGCAGCCTCTCCTCGTGCAGCTTGCCAGGTGTCACCCGGCCGAGCTTCCTTGTAGCACCCGGCACCACTTGGGGGTGTTCAGTGATTTGTCAGCTTCCAGAGAGTTGTCAGTCACCGGTTCTGAAGTATGTTTCTTAGTGACAGACATAATTGTACTTAACTTTTTGTGTGGATGTTATCAATCTGTGACAGATACTCTGGGAAATGGGGCATTTTGATTGCAGAAGATCTGTCACATACACTTAGTCTTCCTCTCAGGGACACCAGGATTCAGTCACAACTTTTGCATGTCGATGTCAGGTTTTGAGAACATAGATCCTTGCTGACCTCAAAAATCGTTCCATCACTCCAATCCCAGAGCTGTCATCTAAAAGGTTAATGGCCCTTCCTACAGGAGAGAGGAAATCACGCCGTGCTGATCTAGAATTCAGGCCGTGCTGTGCAAGCTCGTTCCGTGCTGTCAAAGCCCACAACAAGCCATGCTCCATTCTGCCTCCCCGACCCTGCCTCCCGGGGTCCCCTGCTGGACCCGGGGACAGACTCATTTACGTCTTGATGCACTGGCAGAGTAAGTCAGCTATGAAGATGGACCCTTAGGTCACCAGCTGGAGTCCCCATGTCTGTACTGACAGCCTCAAATCCTCAGGCTGCCTCCTGTCAATCTTTAGTTACAAGACGATCTTTGAACCACAGGTGACATCTGTCACTTGACCTGTTGTGGTAGGGCTAGAATGAGAGGCCCATGCCACTCAGCCCAGGAAGGCCATTTCTTCCCCTTCCTATGTGTCTACTGCTTGCTCTGAGTGGTTTGGCACTTGAAGGTGTTTACCTGTGAGAGGGTCCAGCAGCTTCTCCCCAGGACTGAACAGGGGAAGGCTCAGCCCAGAGGAATGGAGCTGGAAGCTGTGTTTTGTTTAAGATTCACCATTTACAAGAAGGGTTGCATGTGCCCTGTCTCAAGGAGAGGACAGAGGACAAGGCCAAGGGCTGATGCTGATGACTCTTACCCAATACAAATAGTGAACACATCGTGGCATGACCCGAACTCCTCTCCCACAGTGCCAAAAATGACTTAGGAGAAGGCAAGTACTCTGTTTGGGGCCCCTGATGTCTCTTTAGGTCAGTTTGAATTCCTTTCCCTTCACACGAAAGCTTTGTGCATTTTGGTCACTTAACTCTAAAGATAAGACACATTTTCATTCCTTTCCTTGATGTGAGGACTAGAATGTGGGGGCTTTGCCAGGGAGGACAGACATTAGCGCTGTGATGTGAGTGACCTCCATGCACTCTGGGAGCAGTGTCTCGTGCCTCTCCCTGGAGAGAACCAGCAGCGAGCTGTGTCCGGCAGGAGCCCCCGGAGGGCCAGAACCTGAGCTTGTAGAGCTGTGGTATGGGTTGTGTTACTGGGGGCCTTCTCTCCTGAGGAGTCTCCCCTGGTCCTGGCCACCCCTCTAGCCTGTCCAGAAAGTCTGACCCATGTCCTTTTGTCTTCCTCTGCCCCAGGTGCCTGTACCACGCAACCTGGAGTTTCCTAGTCCCTGTGCTGCGTCCTTTATATGGTTGACTTCACCAGCAGGGCTTGCTGTGTATGATGACAGGGATCCTCTTGGTTCCTTTTTCTCCTTTAAAGCCACAGAAAAGGCTGCTCTCGAAGAAACAGCCAGGATGCTAATACTGTATCACCACCATAGAAACCTTCTTAGAAAGCACTTTCACTGTGTCATCGCTTTTGCTACAGGAAGTATTCCTGCAGAAATTCGTAGCCACAAGATAGTTGGGAACCCCTGAATTCCAGGTGCCTGGCACAAAGAAATTATTTTCAGAAAATATTTATTGGATAAAGTGAGCCAGTGTAAATGCAAAGATTCAGGCATCTGGATCTTTGTTCTCCTTCCACCTGTTCTTCTGGCTGGCTGGCTGTCCCTCCAGCCAGCCCCCAAAGATCTGCAGTGCATTGACAGGATGACAGACACTGCACTGTTCTAATGGCTTTGTATGTAGTAACTCATTCCATCCTAACCTGTGAGGCAGGTACTGTGTCAACCTCATTTTAAGTGGAAGAAACTGAAATAAAAGAAATTAAATTCCTTGCCAGACTCACACAGCTAGTGTCAGAGATAGGATTCGAACCCAGCAGGCCAGTTCCCTGTAGCTTACAGATGTCACTGAGCCCCACTGCATATGGTCGCAGACTCCCTTGTGTGAAGCTCTCACAGGGAACAGAGCCTGTGCCCAGTTGAGGTGCAGCCATCCAGGTCCCCTGCTGTCTTCACAGCAGCTTCTCTAGGCTCCCGACCAACAACTGGGGGTCAGGACTTGCTGAGCCGGTCATGCAGTTGGGAACTTAACTTCCAGAAGCCTCCCTGGTTAGACACAGTCTAAGTAGTCTGAATTCACACTCTGAGATATGTAGCCCTTGCTTCAGTGGGGTTCCAAGCAAGCGATTTATTCTGGGGACCGTGAGAGTGGTGTGGCAGAGACCTGCAGAGTGAGGGGATTTGGGCAGCCTCAAAATGCCGGTGAGTGGAGCAGCAGCTGCCTCTGAAGCTCTACACAACGTAGTGTTGGTGTCAGGGTAATTTTGAAGGAGAGGTTTCATTAGAATGCAGTTTGGTATTGTTAGATATGAATGATGAGTTTAGGCTGAGTAATACACTTTTTGATATTAATTTTTAATATGGCTTCTTGGGAAGCCAGGGCTCCTCTTTAATGAAGAATTGACTATTAGTCAATACTGCTCCCACCTCTGAGCCGGCCTTGGCTTTCAGTCTCTCACACCAGATTTTGACAAGGCATTTGCTGCTTGTAAATGCACTTTTTGTAATTTTTGTGACTTTGTGGGTGTCTCATTTTTCTCGGTGGTTGTGATGGTTGTATGTGCTTTCTGGTGATGGTCATCCCAAGAAGCAGTGTTATAAATGCAATCTCGTTCTCGTCTGGGCATGCTCTCCAGTGTGCACTGGCTCTTTGTGCAGTTGGCTTCAGCTCCGGGCTTTGGAGAAAGGCCTTTTTCAGAATTATGAAAATAGTTTTCTGTGTGTCAGAACAGATTTATCAGATCACTTTAGGGTTGCTTTTGTGAGCCCACCCATTTAAAGAAGGGTATTTTACCTTTTATCAGAGTGCAAGCTGACAGTCTATCTGTAGGTAGCTCTATGGAATATTTCACCTGAGTCTCTCTGTGTAAATCTAGCTACCAAATAAAGTAAAAAAAAAAAAAAATAGCACCAGTGCTATTTTCCAGGATTTTACTACATACACGCGCATGCACACACACCCACACACACGCTGTCCTGTTTCAAGGCAGGGCTTCAATTATTAATATGGATATTTAATAAAATCCTTGGCTTGCAGTAACTTTGAAGAGGCCTTTTGAGCTTATTTGGGTTGGGGTTTTGCCTGTGGGCAGGGTAGAATTCAACTTGAATGTCTTTCTTGAGCAGCAGATGTTGTGTTTCCAGCTGAATAATAATTGTTATTATTAGAATATGTACAATCATCATCGTCATCAGTGTTATTTCAGCTACAGTTTTCTGAGCATGTGCCAGGCATTGTGTAAATACTTAGAAATATGTATGTATGTGCCTTTAATCTTTATAACCATGCTGTGAGGTGAATAATCCCAACCTCATTTTAACAGAAGAGGAGACTGAACTTGGAGAGGTCATGGCTACCCAAGAGCAGACAGTTAGGATTCCGAGGGCCGGCACCAGGCCCAGGGCTCGCCAGCATGTACTGCCTGCCCGTAGAGTCTCAGGCTTCCTGGTGTTTCGGACCCCTATCTCAGTGCTTCCTGCAGCCAGTGGTGTGACCTAGTACAAAACCAAAAAGACGTCTAGCCCACGGCCCTCAGCTCCCCTCCTTCTTAGCCAAGGCTTTATTCTGCTAACCAAATTGTTTTCCCAGGCTCTAGAGATGGATTGGGCAGGAGAAGAGGAATGTGGCCTTGGGCCCTTTGTCAGGAGCGGGTTATGTCCTCACAGACTGCTCCCCGCCACCCGCCCAGTGCTCTCACGCACAGCCCACTGTGAATCTGAGTTTGGCAGCCCCCATACTCTTGAAATTTGGAAAGGAGGATATTTTAGTAGGCTGGAAGAAGATGAAAAGCTAGCAGGACCCACATGTTGCTGGTTTTTAGAAGTAAGGTCAGAGGTTTAGAGACTCTTTAAATATTTCAGTTTATGAGATTAGACTAGATCATCTGGAATGGAAGTGTGGGGCCCAGTCCCAGGCGTGGCTTTTTTCTTCATCTCTTTTCTATGGGCGGTAGGTGTTTTGGCGATGCAGGGTTCAAGTGTAATAAAACTTAAGTATAGTGAATAAATACCATGATTTGGAGTGTTGCTGCAGCTACGAGAGTTGCTTTCCTTTTTATTTCATTTTTTGAAAGTAATCAGTGACTTGAAAAATAGCAGATTGGTACGAGGATTGTAACTTAAGCAACAGAAAACGCTTTAAAGGAGCATGGTCTGGCATTTTTGTAAGGAAGCGTTTCCTTCAGCCATGGTGTACGTTTGAGAAGTTTGAAATTCAACGCAAGTACGCATTTTCTGTTAAGACATTTTCTCTTGGATTATGGATGGTGAATGCTGTGGTGGCTGTTCTTCTTGGTCTCGAGGTATTTACAGGAATCTGGGATCTGAGCACCTTTTCAGTCCTATGCTAAGTGGGGACTCAGTCTTACCTCACAGTACACTGAGCCTTGGGTATTACGCTTTTCACTGAGGGCCCTGGTCACCAGCATGAACTGCTGGGAGACACCTAGGAGAGAGGTAGCTGTGGTCACCACCCTTGTACAACAGCCTAGACTCTGCTCTCCTCCCGCTTCAGGTGAACAGGAGCCCTGTGTGTGCACGCTGGCTGGTATTTCCTGTCACGATCGGCAGAACATGTTCACTCTTTATACCTCTTCGATTCTAAATTTCAGAAGTAATTTGTCACTTTGGAAGAGAGTGTCATTAATAACCATTATTTAGAACTGTCGAGTCTTCTTCTCCATGTATGAATGTCTGAGTTAAGCATCCAAAAAATTGGCCTCGTTGGTGGCAAACGGTGCCTCTGTCTTGACAGATCGAAGCTGCCCCACCCCCCAGCCCTGCTCGCCTGCAAGTTGTCCCACGTCTGCCTTTAATCACCAAGAGGGTGGCGACAGAGACCAGCCAAACCATGTCCTCCTGGAATTCATTAGTATTACTGCCAAAGACCTTGTTGTAAATTGATATTTTTTAACTGGTTGGAAAAAATTTCTACTTAACTATTTCATTTTATTGTACTTTAAAAAAAAAGGAAAGAAAGATTTTTCTCATCAAACATTTGAAACCAAGTAGTTCAGAAACCCAGATCTCAAATGCAGCTGGGCGTGGACACTGAGCTGGTGTTCTAAGTGCAGCTGGAGTTGCATCTGGTCACCCCCCGGACTGTGGGCGAGAAGAACCCCTAAACCTTCCAATGGCAGCTAAGAAAAGGAGTTGCCATTCGGTGTATGTTAATGTACGTTGTTATTCTTAACATTAAAATTCCACTAAAGTACTAATAATTACTGTTAATATCTTCCAGTGGAAACTTACAGTAAAGGAGCAATAGTAGAAACAGTATTTAAGGGAGAGCTGCCGGCATGATAGGAATGCAAATAAGTGTTATTAGCCTAATGATTTTGCCGTCGCCATGGTTGTGCGGCAGCAGTGTTGTGAATATGTCATCCAGCACCCGTGAATTTGGAAAGTGTGTCAAAACACAACTTCAATTAGTTTGCTCTAATTATGGCTCTGGAGAGTTTGTAACTACATCACTCCTCATTAAAAGAGATTTTCTTATATGGATTAATGTAATATACAAAGGAAAGTTTCAAAGTTCCCGACGCCATTTGCTTCGATCATGAGCAAGCCTGGAGCTGGCCTGATGGATCAGAAGTCTCCCGACAGAGGCAGGGGCCAGAGTGGGGCTGCAGTGAGAGGGGGTCACTGCGCTGCTCTGTGTGGAAGGCTCTTTGCCTCAGTCCTCAGTCCTGCCTCTTGCTAAAAGCAGCCACTGTGAAAGGAGTGGTGGAGACTTCCACAAGAGGGTGGTTGAGCCCATCTGAAGCAGTTATGGCAATTGCTAATCTGAAACCATCAGGGTGTCCCTCGATCTTAGTGTGAGTGGAGCTGGAGCAGAAAGGATTCCAGACCTGCCATGGCCAGTGCAGGATACAAAGTCAGCCTTTGGCCTGCCCTGGGCATCATGTAGAAGCACAGGAGGTCTGTGAAGTGCCAACAAAAGTCTTTTCATGCAGTCAAACAGGAGCACAGTGAGGAAATGTGATCTCCTCTCTAAGCCGATGTGTGGCTGTAAATGCATTGCTGGGCCCTAGCCATTTTTACATTTTCTCTTCCTCTTACTGACTTTCCCCTCTGCAAGGCTCCCCTCTGCCAGGGTTTGGGCAGCCACGCCTTTACTTGTCCCTTTGTACTCAGGTTGGTTGCACACCACTACTTCCTTCGCCTGCCTCGTTCTCCTCTGCGGCTGGCCACAGCAACATGTGACTTCCCACTTTGAGGAGCTTGGTGGTACATTTTGAATGTAGGAGTTAAACTATAGAATGTCTGTCGGGGAGGCCTGACTTTTGGTCCTGCAGTTTATTCACACAGTTGGGAATATCTGAAACACAGTTTTGAGTACAGTTGACTTTTTAACTGTACCCTCTGTCATTATTCTTGGTGAGTGAGTGTGTGTTGAGCCACGTGGCCTTCTTTATAACTCTGAGGAGTGACGGCACTCCTCAGAGCCTCAGTTTCTCCTTCTGTAACATGGGGTGAGGATCCCACCTTTGCAGGATCGTGGTGAGAATTAAGTGGGGGACGCAGAATGTATCATACCTGGGGCATTGTGCACATTGCCTTCCTTTGTCCAGGGTTCATTGCGGAATTGAGTCAGAGCAGGAGCTGGTCACTCCTTTGGCCACGGCTTGGCTCCTTCTGACACTGCTATAACTCCACTAGTGCTCCCCTCCAGTTCAGAGCAGGCGTCCTCCCTGCAGGGCCAGGGCAGGACGTGCTGGGCTCACTCCCTCAGCTCGCTCACAGGAAGCAGCTGGGAAGGGGTTAAGGCAGTAATTGTGTAAGTCTTCCAGGCTTTCTCCCAGTTCTGCAATAATTTGATGAAGAACTTCACCCTAATTAAATATTCAAATTAGGAATAAGTGTCAATATGGCTTCCCATTGCCTGGAATGATGATTAATTGTATTCAAAACTCTAGTGGCCCACTGTAATCTAAACCAACCCGTTCTTCTTGATTATTTCATACCACACTTGCCATGTTTTTGTTTTAAGATTTAAACTCGTAATTGATTTGCCATATGCTGCCGAGGTGCACACACTTTAAAGCTATGCATTTAGGAACTTGGGGAGTTTGGAATTGTGATTTCCTTAGTCTTCCTGTGACAGGTTTCTTTTTTTGTTCTTTTTTTTTTTTTTTTTTTTTTTTGCTTGTCCAGTGTAGAGATTTGGCTGGGTGCTGCCATGAGAGAAACTCATTACATAGTCAGATTGGTAAGCTGAAGTTATATCAGTCCCAGCAAATGGGTTGTATTTGTACATTAGAGAACAGGTCTGCATTTATACTTGCTCTGAGCTCTGCATTGTCTCAGCAAAGCAACAGGGCACAGAATCCCAGCCAGTTTCATTAGCTGTGTGCCTTCAGGCAAGTTCCTTAACTCCTCTGAACCACTTTGTCCCCATGTGTAGCACAGGCGGGCCTGCCTAGCTGGGTTGTTTATAGGAAGCACGAGGAATAGCAGTGTGTGGTAGGTAATAAGACACAGGTGCTGACCGCTTCCCCCAGAAAGCCACTTCCGACCCTGAGTCAGAACCTGTCTCCCACCTCTCTGCTCTCCGACCTTCTGGGGCCCACATCTGGCTGTGTGGCATCTCTTGGTCTTGACACATGAACTGCACCACACAGTAGATGCTCAGCAGATGGTGACTGGTTTTTTGTTTGTTCCTCTCCTGCCATTGTTTTAAAATTGAAGCATACAGCCCCATAGTCCTGCACACCACATCTTATGATACATGGAGCTTTCACTGTGTGATAGAGGAGATTGCTTCTGTGTTTCAGTTTGCTTGGAGATAGGTTCTGACTGGAGAAAACCTAATTGATAGTTGGATTTTTAAACTATCTCAGAGCCAAATGGGCTTTGGCATACAGTAGGAACTCAATCCAAAATGAACAGCCAACTGTTGCCACACACTGATGACAGCAGCCGGCACGCCTGTTGGTCCCACAGCCCCTCTCCTTGGACGTCTTCACAGGACACATTTAGAATTCAGTTTCAGGTCTGGGCCTAGAAAGTTTGTAAGATAATGAATACCATTCAAGAGGAAACAGATCTGTTGAAGGTTTTACAGAACCTCACTTGCCTTCATTGGTGTCAATTTCAAAACAGAATACATCTCATCAGATGGTAGGAGTGGCAGCAAACCGCCACTCTGAGGTTGTCATTAAAGTCAGTGAGAAAAGAAAAATCCACACAACATAAAATGTGTTAGGGCCCAGAGCCATCAGAAGACCTCCACTGAAACTGTTCAGTGGAGCAAAGTTACAAGGAAAAGCACAGTGTCTCGGGTCTTCCCAGCTCTTGTGACTCAAAGCCCCAGTTGGGTGCACTGGGGACCTGGAGCAGGAGCCCAGGCTATGAAGTCATTGAAGAGAGTCTGCGTGCTGGTTAGGCCCTTACAGCTGAAAACGATTCATTTTAATTACCTTCCAGGGCGAGCCAGGACCTGAGCATATGGTCCTTAAGAAATAAGGCTCCCCAAACTGTCAGTGAGTGTGGGCAATGGCCAGGGACCTCTCTTTGACACCGTTGACCAGCCTTGGAGAGTGGCCACTCTGGAAGGTGCTTATTAAAATGCCAGCAGGTGCAACAAAGGTCCTCTTCCCTGTGACTCCCTCACCTGGCTTGCGCCAGGTGTTTTATAAGAGCCTTTTTCTTCATTAAGCACGTTCTTACACCTGGCACAGAAGCTGTGCGTCACAGATGACTTCTCCCCAGTGATGTTGTGCAGGAGTAAAAAGGGATTTCATTTAGCCATTTGCTGCCCCCCCCCACCTCCTTAACTCAATTACTGTTGCTTTTGCACATTTCCTCTACGGTCCCCACCCCCAATCCATTATCTCCCTTTGCAAACTGCTCCATCCTGGTCCACCAGTAGACATGAGATTAGAAAACCAGACAGCCCTTCAGCACCAGGTACTGTGCTGGGGGCTCTCACCTGCACCAGCTCTAAGAATGTTCCCGACAACTTTGAGAATTTTCCTCCTAGTTGTGCCATCTTCTTCTTTCTGACACAAAGAGAAATCATTTCTCATAAAAAAATGTAACATTTAAAAATATATGGAAAGGCGGGGTTGGGGGTGGAATCTGCTGTCTGGGTCCCGGGCTGTCCCAGCCCAGAAGCTTCCCTCTGTGGGTGGGAACATCTTAAGACCTCATCTGGGCTCTGAGCTGTAGGCACAGGGGCCGCATAGGGTAGAGTGTTCCATGGGACAGTTTGTGACATGTTACTCTGTAGCTTTGTCTGCCTGGCTGGAATGTGTTTTACCTACAGCATGTCTTTGAGATCTGGCCATGCTGGTAGAAGAGTGTCCAGCTCACTCCTTCCACTTGTTCTGTCTGCCCTGGTTCAGGGTCATGTTTACAGTCCACGTTCTGCTAGATTCCTCTGAGCAATGGTCATTCACGCTATCCCCAGTTTTTTGCTACAACAAACTCTGACACAGTTCCTGTCAGCTGAGACCCCACTCCATACCTTGGCCTGCACCCCAGTTCCTCATTCGGCACCCTGTCGTGAGCACTCTTTCAGTCCTCACCCCACAGCTGTAACCAGGGTTTTATATCCGTAAGATGTTCTGAGGTAGACATCATCACGTTACTTCCATGTTTTGAGTGTCATAATGGAGAGCGTGGATTTTGTCGTTTTTCCATCAGCATTCAAACCCAAGCACACTGTGTCCAAGTCCAGGCTGTGCCCAGGCAGGGATGAGCCCCTCCGTCTGTGGGGTGGGGCGGCCTCAGCACCCGGCTGCAGATGTACTGGAGGCTAAGCCCTATGAGAATGTCAGATAAGGTGGCTTTCAGTCTTCATGGTATTTCCCGCATTTCAAATCATTTCCTCGGATTTCTCTAAAGAGAACGAATGAGAATGCCAGTCCTTTTGTCCTGTTTGCTTTTCCCCATTCTTAACGTTGACTTTTGAATCATCTGTTTTGTTTGCTTTTGAGCTGGAGCCTCACCATGTTGCCCAGGCTGTCCCTTAACTCCTGGGTTCAACCGATCCTCCTGCCTCAGCCTCCTGAGTAGCTGGGACCACACACGTACACCACCAGGCCTAGCTTGGAACATGTTTTAATGTATTTCTTCTAGAAAAAGGAACATATATATTATACCTGTTGTTGTTATATTATACCTGTTGACAACTTGAAAGGAGTAAAAATATTCTGAATCACAGCTCTTTTTTTCACCTTGATGAATGTGTCATTTTCAGGCATTTAGTATGACAGAGGAAGAGTCTGAGGTCACCGTTAGCACTTGCCAGGACTTACCCAGCTGAGGTCTTTCCACTGCCTTTTCTGGAATACCATGAGAGAACTATATTTAGGTCTTTCTTTTTAATCAGGAGAGTATTTTCAGTTTTACTGGAGTTTAATCCAAGTATGCTAAACTCCACATACACAGTTGAATGAGTTCTGATACATGGTACATCTATGAAACCATGACCAAAACCAAGGTGCATCCACCCTGAAGTCCTTTGTGCTTCTCTGTGATTTGTCCCTCCCTCCTCAGACGGTCACGAATCCCTTTCTTAGCTCCATGGACTGATTGTACATTCTAGAACTTTCTACAAATGGGATCATGCCATATGTTCTCTTTTTTGCCCTCCTGGATTTACTCAGTATAAGTGTCTTGAGATTTCTCATTTTTCACTGTCAGTAGTTGGCTCCTTTTTGGTTGCTGAGTCATGTCCACTTAATTTGTCCAGTCGCCTGCAATTTGTCACCTGGCTTGTTTTTAGTTTTTGACTATTATAAATAAGCTAAGTGAATTTTGTACAAATTTCTGTGTAGACACATGCTTTCATTTCTTTCTCTAGGGTAGAAATCTAGAATGGTTGTATGATAGGATATGCTTAGCTTTCTTAAGGAACTTCAAACTTCCAAAGTGGGTATCCCATTGTACATGCCCACCACAGTGCGTCAGCATTCCACCTGCTCCCCTGCTTGCCAACAGTTACTGTGCTCCATCTAGTTGACTTTTACCATTCTAGAGGATGTGTGGTATTACCTCATTGTGATTTAACTTGCATTTCCCTTATGACTAATGATGTTGAAGCCCCTTCATGTGCAGTTTCATCATTTGTATTTTCACAAAGCTTTGTTCAAGCTTTTTAGCCATCTTTGAGTCAGATGCCTTCTATCAAGTTGTAAGAGTTCTATGTATATCCTGGGTATAAGTCAGATATGTTTTAGAAATATTTTCTCTGGGTTTGTGGTTTTCCTGTTATTTTTTGTAAGCATCTTTTCAAGAATCAGTTTTAAGTGTTGATGAAGTTCAATTTATTGAATTTTTTCTCATACATTTAAGAAAAAGATAATAGATACCTCAGTATTATCATGAAGACCATTGTGGCATTATGGACCCCCTGAAAGTCTGAGGAACCCCCAGGGATCCCTAGAACACACATTGAAAACCGCTGCCCCAGTGGAGGTTTTAATACAACTTTCAATGCCAGAAAAATAGAATGGGAGGTGAAATTTCATGCCTCAAGGTTTGTTTGGTCACAAACACACGTGCACATGCATGTGCATGTGCACGTGTGTGAGAGTGTGTGCATGTGGGAGTGAGTGTGTGAGCGAGTGTGTGTATGTGTGTGTGTGTGTGTGTGTGTGTGTGTGTAGGGAGAGAGAAAAAAATTGGCATACATCCCTAGCTATAAATTAGCCTCTACTCTCTGGCCACCATTCCCTCAGTTTGCAGTTTTGAAAGAATACAAAATATTTCAGTACTCACTGCTGCCCTTTGATGTTCTGACAGGACAGCAGGTGCTCTGTTGCCCAGGTGGGGCCATCTTCATTGTGTGTGGCCACTGGGTCCACAGGATTAACGGTAACATTTTAAAAATTCACACAGATCTGGACCCAGCACTAGCAAATACAGATTTAAATTAAGAAAAAACCAGAATCCCATCAAAGGAAATAAATCGTGCTGGCAACTATTGTCACATAATAAACTGTATCCCATCACTGAAGGGCTTTTCTATGTTTTTGTCTGCAGCTGAGTGGCCATGCTAATTGAATAAGGTACATCAGACTGACTTGGGGGGAGAAATGAAATTTCCCTCAGCATCTATTTAGTGGGAGCCATTGTTGACAGTGGGTATGACGCTCATCTGTTTGTTAGGGAGCAGCCTGTCTCCCAGAGAGAGGCCAAGGCCACCAGGCCCGGCAGTTCCAGGGCAGGGGGCAGAGGAAAGCTTGGTCAAGGCCCGTAGGATTTAGGGGCTGCTCCCGTTACAACTCTCCAGGTATCAAACCAGTTTTGTATTCATAGTCCATCCCTTGAGTGGTTTGATGGTCTCCATGACCTCCTGGAGGTGATACCAGAAGGTCTTCCTCCCTAGGTGTCATTCTGAGTTTCCTTAGTTGGCTATGATCTGACTGACTACAGTGTGGCTTTTTGGGGCCCACTGAAGTGGCTCCACTGAGACTGTTGTCTGTCAGGCACCATCACTTCCTTAGTTTTGTTTGAAGCTGTCCAGTCCCTGCTTGTTCTTATAGCACCCCAGGCTCGGGGGCTGCAGAAGAGCCCAGTGTCCCATCCCAGGCTCGGGGGCTGCAGAAGAGCCCAGTGTCCCATGCCCATCTGAAGCTCCATTTCTCCTTTCTCTCTTCCTTCAGCATCAAGTCGAAATCCAGGCTGGCCGTGATCTCATGTGACAGTTCAGCCAGAGAGCTGGGCTGACTGGTCACAATTCCAAGTAGAGAAATAAGGATTTTATATCTGTCTCACTAGGTGCTGTGGGCATGGGCTCAGGCCATTAAGTGGTCTTCTAAAATGTTTTAAAAGACTGCAAAATATTTCAGTACTCAGCTGGGCCATCATTTTTAACCAGTCTCCTGTTGTTTGACATTTCATTTGATTTCAGTGTTTGGCTTTATGAACAGTGCCACCAGGAATGTACTTACTGTTTATGTAAAAAATACCCATGAATCAGGAATAGTTGCATTTTCCAAACCATTAACCATCCCAGTCCCAGGGAAGAGAAGGAGACAAGTGAGAAGCCTTCCTGGATAAGTCCCAAAATTACCTCTAATTACAGTCAGAATTGGACTCATTCATTCACTCAGTAAGCACTAGGTAAACTTACAGGATTTTCAGAAAGGGTGACAGAGATCATGTTCTGGTGATATAAAAGTAAATCAGACACCCTGCAGGGAACAATGTGGGCCTAATGAGAGCATTAGGAGGTAGGGAACCCCCTCTGAAGGATGGTCAGAGCAGGCATCTCTGAGGAGAGACCTGACCCAGGAGGAGAGGCCAGCTTCTGCAGGGCTGAGGAAGTGTTTCAGGCAGAGGAAGCGGCAAGTGCAAAGGCCCTGAGGCAGGAATGAGAGCAAGGAGGTAGAGGGGCTGAAAGCTGCAGCTGAGGTTGACAACTGTATAGGGAACGTGGGCAACATGCCTTCAAAGGGAAGGGATGGGCCAAACTACTGGACCTTGCACCCATGGGATGGTTTCTATTTCATTCTAATGTAGAAGGAAGTCCAGTGGGTTTTGTAATGACTCAGGGCCTCCTGAGCAGGACTCCAGCATAATGCCAGGATGTTGGAAATGGGAAGAATCAAAATAAGAATGACATTAATTTGCTTCCATGAGCTTACCACACGCCTGGTGTGGGCCACCTGCTCTGCCTGTACTGTGGCCAGTGTGCACTGAAAATCAGCCCATCCCTGCTGAAGGCCTCCCATCTCCCAGGTGCTGGCTCTGGATTAGAACTCACATCTGACAGATTCTGGGGGTCAGTGTTCTTAACTGCAGCATCTGCTATACCACACTGGGCATGCTGGGCGTTTGGTCCTCAGCTGTGTATGGTGCACAGTAACCTTCTGGGGCTACCAGCCAGTGAGCGGCAGAGATGATGAGTCAAGACAATACATCAGGGTAATTGCAAAGGGTACTTGGACGACTTCTCTTCACTGACTTTGCCTCTGTGAGCCTCGGTCTCCCCTTCCTATCTAAAGATTGTCAGGAGGATCAGCCCAGGTGATGTCTGTAGGCAACACAGGCCACACCTGACAGGGGAGATGCAGAGGCTCATTTCACGCTGGACACAGGTGACTGCAGCATTGCTGAGTCCTCACCTGTCACTTTCGGCCAACCTCATACCAAGGTGGCCCTGGGTGGCTCCTCCTGCAGCAGACAACCTCTCTGTTGTGCTCAGCACTGGTGGTTTGGACTTTGGCCCAAGCTGTTCTCATAAACAGGAGTCTTGATGGGCCTCTTCAGCCTCCTGTCCACATGTCCCTGCTTCCTCTCTCAAGAAGAGTGGGAACAAAATATGGGAAAGAAGGAGAGGAAGGAAGGGAAGGGGAGGGGAGGGGAGAGGAGAGTAGGAGAAGAGAAGAAAAGAAGGGATTTGGAAAATGGGAAGAAACTTCCCCACACTGTCTCAGGCCAGGGTTCCTCTGCTGTTCTTGAGCCCTGTCTCGGCCCCACTCCAATGCATGCCTCTGCTCCTGTGCTGGCCTCCACTTCTGTGCCAGCCTCTACTCCTGGCTCTACTCTCCAGCTAGAGTTTGAAGTAATTTGGTTTCAAGTCAGCAGATTTCAGTCGAGCAACTCTCCTGCAGTCAGGCCTGGGACTTTAATTCTCTCACTGTCACATTCCCCACACCAACCCTGCATTGTGCAGACAGAAACTTTCTTTTCTCCCCTTTTGAATTCCTGGGTGCAGCTGCCTCCTGTTTCTCTGTCCACCACACCTCTTCCCTCTCGAAGAGAATGTGTCCAACTGGGAAAACACAACACAGAAAAATGAAATCACGGTGCCAACAGCAGCTCATGCCACAGAAAGACCCCTGGTTTCAGTGAACTAAGTTTAACCCTTGATCAGCAAATGTTGAGTAATTGTCTACTCCATGACAGAAATTGTCCTAGAAAATGGGGTATGAATCCAGGAGATTTGGCCCTGCTGTTGAGAAGGTCACAGTCATAAGAGAGGACACACAGGCCCCAATCTAGCTGTTCTACCAAAGAGAGAATAGAGGATAGCTGAGTGGAGTCTTGAAGGATGAATGGGAGTTTGGAGAGTGTGTAAGAATGGAGACTCCATGGGCAGGGAGCAGCACGGATAAAGAACTGGGATGAGATATGAAAGAACAAGGTCTATTCGGAGTTCTAAGACTTTTATTCTGCCTAGTGGAAGAAGCAGTAGTGAGAAGAGGCTGAGTTAGAAGAGGCGGGCTGCTGCGTGGTGGGGGAACTGACTGAACGGGGATGTGGCTGTGGATGAGGCTGCCGAGGCAGTGTGTGCTGTGAGAAGAGAGCTCCAGGCCCATTTGGAAGGGAGGAAGGGAATGGAGGGGTCCAGAAAAAGACATCTTCAAAGAAGGAAGGGAAATAGGTTGAGGTCGGGGGGAGTGCAGGCTGTGGTCATCCAGGCTGAATTGGAAGTCCTGATTGGGTGGGGCATCTACAGAGCCAGGCCACTTGATTTCTCTTGAGTGCACACCTCTTTTTTAAGTCCTGTGTGCCACAGAATTTCCCCAAAGCTGTCCCATCTAGGGGGGACTGTGGCAGGTCATTTAGACAGAAATTAATGGTCTGTATAACAGGTGCTGAGTAATTGGGTATAGTTTTGTGGCAGTCTCCATCACAATGTGCTATCATTCCCATACACTTCAGCATCTCAGCTTTATGTCCTTATGTTCCACAGACATGGCTTTTAAAATTGTCATTAGATCTTGTCATGTTTCTGCCTAAAAATCTCTCGGGGTGAGTGGGAACTCCTGCTGGGCCCCGAGCACTGTGCACCCCATGGTTCACACTAGCCTCCTTTTAGATCTTCCCACTGGTCATGTGTCTTGCAGAAGCTGAGCTCCCAGCCTCCTCTTCCTCAGTCCTCCCGCTGGTCCTCAGTCCCCTCCTTGGCCCATGTCCAAGGGAAAACTCCCTAGAGCCCTCACCTGTCCTGCTTCTCACAGCACTGTTGTCTTCCTGCTTCCAGATGAGATCACCTTGGAAGCAGGTGTTCTCATGAGTTTGTGGACATCTTCATGTCCCCTGCCTGTGCTGCCACCGAACCCCCACAGATTTATGGTGATGTATATTTGATCCCGGTGGCCCTGTTTCTATCTCTTTGTTATCATCCACTTCCGCTCATCTGCGAAGATGGCCCTTGTCCTGAGCCATCCTGATGCCTCTGGGTCAGGAATGGCCACCACACCCCACAGACAGCTTCAGGTTTTTGGAGAGGCCAGGTGCACCTTTCAGGACTTGTAAGGCTTAGAAATCCTAGAGTCTGGCAGCCCTAAAGCACAAAACTGCTGGAAATTCCCTCGTTGGTACAGTGGGGACAAAGACAGTGCCTACCCCAGGGCAGTGTCACAGGTGTGCCATCTGCAGTCATGCAGAAGGACCCCATGCTGATTTTGTGCGCTGCTGTTGCCACCATGAAATTCTTCACAGCAGCCTAGCAAGCACCCGTGTTCTCATTCTGCACAGGTCTGCTCATGGTGCACCCACCCCACACAGGGACTTTGTGAGGAGCCATAGGACACTACCTGCCATCCACGTGTCCCAGGGCCTGCCACCTGGCGACACTCTGTAGGGTCACCTGTCATCATTCCGGTTCTGTTCAGCTACAACCGCGGACAATAATTCATCCTTCTGTTTGCGCGCTTCATTGACTTGCACTGTGGTCAGAGGCAGTGATTGACTGCTGAAGACCTTCACAGAAGCCCCTGACCTCTCAGGGTTCCCAGCCCTGGCCAGTCTTTAGATCCCCACCAGAGCTTGTTAGAAGCAGATTCCCGGGCTGTACCCCAGCAGGCCACTGAAGTGGGCTTCCCGGGGCCAGGCCCGTGCATCCTGTGGCTAGTTCATCTCTGCCATGATGAGTGCAACAGAGCCAGGGAACCTCCATCCCCGGGGACAAACCCCAAAGCATGTTGCTGTGGCAATTGGTGTCTGTTCCAATCTGGCCCCTGGCCCCTTTCTAATTTGTTTCCTACCTGTGCCCTAGTCCCACAACATAACTTTGGCTTCCCCTGACTTCCTGGTCAGATTCTTCCACCCCCTTATCACCCAGAAGTGTCAGGAGTTCTCCTCTCCCCTGTGGGACATGCTGTCCCCTCCTCCTGTGCTCACTGGTACCCAGTTCTCCTAGCACCTGTCATCTTACACAGCAGTTTATCCCCACACACACACCTTTAGCCCTGCAGCCTGTGAGCTCCTAAGGGTGCTCCCCTGTCTTCCTCGTCAGCACTGGTATCAGTAATGCCCAGGTAGCATCCTCACCCATGCACAAGCCACACCCTGGGGGACACAGTCAACGCCTGGCTTTACCTGTCTTTGCATGCGTGTATGACCCCCAGCATGAGTCTGGTGTCCATGCTCACTAGAGCTCCAAATGGTTCAGCCTGTGGGTCTGTGGCACAGGTGTCCCCACTGATAAAGGCTAACCTGCTCACCTTGGCTCTTCGAGGCCCCTGCCCTCTGGGGGCAGCTCTGCGTGAAGGCCCCTCCTCCCAGAAGTCCTAGAAGTTCATACATGCATTGTGTAAAAAAGGCACCGTGTGGCTGGCAGCTTTTTGTGTGCAATAAACTCTCCTTCCTCTCTCTTCCCTTTTGGAAATGACTGGGTATGGCCCAAGCATAGGCTACTGAGCCATTTCAAACCAACCCCCAGCCACCCCTCCAAGCAGTTTTGATGGTGGTATTTCTTTCCCCAGACCTGCTGGGTTTTTAGCATTTTTCCTGTTATCATAATCTTCCTTTTCAGCAGTGGTTAGAAGCAGCTGATGTGCGTGTTGAGGGGCTGCTCACTGTTGAGTATATCCCAGTATGTGTTGTGCTTGTAGTGAGCTTTTATGGATAACGCCCCAGCTGCAAAAGACAGCCAAATCGAGGGTGCATTCCTGAGCACCTGCTGTGTGCTCTGCCCGAGGAGGACAGACCACAGCAGTTCAGCAGTACAGTCATGACTTACCTGGGCTGATTGTCCTGGGCTCACCTGGTAATAAAACCTGACACCTCTATTCCAAGGGGGTGTTGTGCTGTGGTCCTTGGCAGCCCTGCAGACAGGTGTGGAAATTACTAGAAGGCTTCTGTTGAGAGCTGGGCATTTTGGTCCCACTGGCACATTTCACTCAGTGCGCAGAGGACTGGGCCAGATTGCCACCTCCATGGAGCACCTGGGATGCACCATAAAACTGGGAAACCCTTTCCTCCTGGATCTCCTCCCCGGTATGGGAGAAGGTGGCCATGTCGCCACAGGCCTCTGGATTCCTCAGGAGGGCTGAGACTGGGGGAGGGAAGATGGAGGGTGGGAAGGGGCACCCTCCCTGCTCTGTGCTGTGGCTTGGCTATTGACAGCATCAGGTGCCACCTGAGTCTCGGGAGATGCTTCCAAGCTCCTTGTAACTGCCTTTCTCTCCTCTTTCTCAGGCACATCTCTCTAACACTGCCCGCCACCTTCCGAGGCAGGAACAGCACCCGGACAGACTATGAGTACCAGCACTCCAATTTGTATGCCATATCAGGTATGTGAAGCCACTGCTGCAAGCTGGCTGCGGGGCCTGTGTTCTGGCATCACCTCCTCCGTGCTGTCTTCCAGCCACCTCATCTATCTCACCTCTCTTGTTCTCTGCAAGAGGCCTGGTCCCATCCCTGCAGGGACCACCTTCTCTTTCCTTTGTGTTACCACAGTACTTAGAGAAAAGCCAAATACTCAGTATGTTTTGAAACTAATGATGAAAAACATGGTGTGGGTTTCACAGGCTTGAAGGGAGGTTCCCTGAGAATTCTCACCACATCATTCACCTGCCAGACCTGGGCAGGTCTCCCACAGGGGCTCGGAGCCCGGCCGACTCGCCCACCCAGATCTGAATCTGCTCACCTCTCATTTCTCACTGCCAGCTTGTGGCCAGAGGGTACACAGGCCGTCTCCCCCTCACACGTCCAGAGTTGAGTCTGTAATTTCTGAACTTAGTCTTGAAATTGATAGTGTTACCTTGGCAGGAACTTCATCAGTCCTGGTTTCCCCATTCACCTTCACCAGGGAGGGGGAACTTAGCAGCCTTATTTCAGAATTGAGATTCGTGAGGTGCATGGCAGGGTGGGTGACTTGCTAAGAGCTGAGGAGACCCACACACTCCTCTCTGATTATCCTAGGCCACCAGGCAGAGGTATTTGTCTATGAGGGGGAAGTGGTAAATCGGTGCCACTTACCAGCACACACCCTTAATGGTGAGTGACATTTTGAACAGGGGAACATGGCATTCATTCATGTACCATAATGAATCGGTTATTTAAAAGGTAATCTTTTTTCTAAAAATTGCAACTTCAGGTTACTAAACAGATGAAATGAACAATGGCATAATTCTTGTCGGTTTTCGTTTCTCTCGTTATGATCACTCCCTAATAGGTTTGGAAGTACAAGCAAAAGCCAGTTGTTCCATTTCTGGGCAACACTCATGCTGGGAAGGGGAAGATGGGGAGGTGCCGACGCCCTGTTGCTGGCTGCGCTCCAGGAGCCAGGCTCTCCAGGGAACAGGGAACAGTTTGTCTAAGAAAAACATCTCTAGGGAGAGCTGCTTCTGTGCTGTGGCTATTTCAGAAGTCTCTACAGGGAACATAACAAGTGTGGAAAGATGACCTATTTTGTAGAAAAGCTGAATATTTCCCCAGATGCTTAGTGGCAGAGTGGCAAATAACAGGCCCATGAAATCCAGCCAGGCAATCCTGGGCAGAATACACTCAGGGACAGCTCCGTCACACAAGCCACTTTTCTTCTGTAGCTTGCAAATCTCTCTCCAGCTGTAGTGTTGGGCTACCCCATGTCCCCTCACTCTCTGATGACTTTCCCAGCTGTTGGCATTTCTGCAGCAAAGGCCCCACAGAGCGAAATCTCTGGTCTGGCAGCAGTGTTGCTGTCTGCCTCGGGCCCACTGCTTCCTCGCCCCGCTGCCTTGATGAGGTGTTGTCTGGGTTCATTTCAGCTGCTAGTTTAGCAATACCAAGGTAACAACCTCAGGACACAGGGGAAGCCATTCAGAAACTTCCTGTTCCATTTTTGTAAGTGGCGCTCAGTGGGATTTTATCTTCCAGAGGTAGTTGAGGCTCCAGCCTCTGTGGCAGGCAGCCCAGCCTCCCTCTGTAGCTACAGGCACCAAATGGCTCTGCCAGCATCCAGAGCCACTTTGTTGTGATGCTGCCAGAAATACCCCACAGAACCCACTGGCTCCATAAGGCCTGCAAGCTCAGCACTGGGCAACAGGGGCACGACTGGGAAGCCTGCCCACCCCCCGCCAGCTGCTAGAGCCTCTGCCTCGTTCTGGATGGAAGGGAGCAGAGACCACCCTGCCACCCCCTCATGAATGGAATTTGGTGCCAAGCATCACATCTCAGTTTGGTATTGTAAAGCGAGGGTTTCCAATGGTTTGTTCCAAAAACGGTTAAGGCAAAGTGTGCCCCAGGTCCCAGCCCCTGCCCAGTGCTGATGCCTCCATAGCTGGAGTTCTGCTGCTGATGAAACGAGTCAGCAAACCATGCTCCTTCCCAGCCAACCCTGGCCCTTGTTTGTCAGGCGCTGAGCCTTTGGTGCAAACCTCTGGTATTGTCTGAGTCATTCCTGAGGACACCTGGTTATTGCTCCTTTAGTCTGTGCTCCTTCCTAGGATCAGTAGATTCCAAAACAACATAATTACAAGTATGAAAAGCAGCCCATGTTTAATGTGTAGGTATGGTTACTACTTTTAAATGTTGCTCAATGGCATGCCTGTTAGCAGATCCCTTTTCCTGGACCTTGCTCTCCGGTAGTTCATGCCCACCGCACCTGCAAAGGGAGAGCCAGCTCAGAGGTGTGGGGGCAACACTGGAGAGGTACCCTGTGCACAGAGGTCTCAGGACCTGATGATGAAGGAGGGGGCATTTAGCTCAGCATCTGCCTTGCACAGCAACCCTGTAAGACTCCCAGAGCAGCTGGTCACCCTGACTTGCCACTTGAACACCTCCAGTATCTGGGGCCACCTCTTCCCACCAGCCACGTCTGAGATCGCCCTCATTAGGCTGGGCTCTGTCCTCCTGTACGTTCTTATCCCCCAAGCAACTTGGAGGTGCTCTGCTTTCCACCAGCCAAACTTATCATCTCTTCTCCACAGTTCAGCCCACGGAAGTGATGTGAGGAACTTTCTCGGGCAAAAGCTAAAATCCTGAGAAGTTTATGTCCCTTGCTCTGCCATCTTGTACCCCAAACAAAATGGCCATGTAGCAAACTTTCAGTCTCATGCTTCCTCTTATTGGAATCTCTTCCAGAAAATGCTTACAGATGTGCAAAAATATTTATCCACAAGGACGAGTACTGTTGCTTTTTAAAAATAATACCCCAAAGCAGGGGCGGGAGGTGGATATGTCTTAAATGCCCAAAACAAGGGAAAATGGTTAGAGTACAAAATATCTGGCCAATGGCTTAACTTTCAAGCCATCCCAAGAATGATTGTGATAGAAAGGTGGGCATGAATATTGTCACATGGGAAAAAGCAGCTGGCAGACAAGAATGTTTAATGTGGTCTCATTTAAAAAATATGTCAAAAGTCCTCAGAGGTCCACACCAGGGTGTTCACAGTGGTCCCTCCCAAACGTTCCAACCTGCCCTTCTTCCCTGGCTTCCTTGCCAGTCCTCATTCTTCTACAATAGCATGTGTTGCTTTTATATTAAGAAAAACAGATCCCCGGTCAATGTGGCATGTTTTTGGTAAGCCCTGCTGGCCCTCAGTGACCACGTAGTTTTGTTTGTTTTTTGGGTTTTTTTTCTGAGTGCTCAAAAGCTGCCTTGCTTTTGAATCTTACTGGAAATCACCTCAGGACACAGACAATAGTCTTCTCCTTGTCCCTTTTTGAGAACATAACTTTTTCTTGACATCTGGTCCCCTGAAGCCCTATTCACCCAGCTTCCCCCAAGGTCCTCAGCTTCTACTTTCCTGCCCCTCCAGCCCTTCCAGCGCCTGTCTGTCCAGCCACCTGTCCCCCTCTCTGACTCTACAAGTCCCCCATCGTGGTGTTGCTCTGCTGTCGGTGTTTGAAGATGATCTTCCTTAGAGAAGGAGGTAGATGTGAAATGATGGCTGCCTGGCTTGACTAAAGCAGTCAAGCACCTGAGTGAGGGTCAGCCCATGGCCACATCCCACCCAGCCCACTGTACGACTTACGAGTTGATGATGGTTTTAATATTTATGAGTAGTTGAAAAATTAAAATAGTATTTAGTGGCATGTGAAAATGACATGAGATCAAAGTTGTATTGGAATGTACCCATGCCCAGCCCTGTGTGGATTGTGCATAGCTGCTTTACATCACATGGCAGAGTTGAGTATCTGCAGCAGGCACCACATGGCTCGAAAACCCAGAAATATTCACCCTCTTGCCCTTACAGGACACTTTGCCCACCCCTGGCCTCTGTCACTAGTCAAAAGCTGTAAGTGCTGCTCCTTCTCACGCTGCCTTGCTTTAAAGTTAATTCTTAAACGCACATTCTCTCACTGCTTTTTCTCTGGGTGAATGGCAGCTCATGCCTTCCCTCACTGTCCTCCAGGGGGAACTCCCCGCACCGCCCCCCCCCCACCGCCCTCCCCCCGGTCATGTGGGCATCTGAATGTGCCTTTAAGGTCTGGCCTCCTTGAAGGGCTCCTCTCTGCACTGTGTGGATTTCTCCAGGTGCCACCCCACGCACCCCTGAAGTCTTCTCCAGGACTCTCCCTGCTGATAGTTTCCTTCTTAAGTATGTCTTATTTTTACTGAAAAATCATCTCTTAGTATTCTAGTCCTGGATGATGTCATTCTATCTTTTCTTTTTCCTTAGAATCCTTCTTTAGATGTTTGGATGTTTGACCATTAATTGGTTTCTATTTCACCTGACCCAGGAGGATTTAAGGTAGCCCCAAAAAACATATAACAAAATGATCATGGGAGTGAGAAAATAGGGTGGGCGAAGAATCCTAAGCAGGTGCAGCATGTGCAGGGGTTCCGAGGTGACTCCAAATCAGAAGAGGCTCTTGGATGGATAAGATCAAAACAAGCCAGTTGCTGAGGGCAAGTTAATTGAGCCTAGAGTTCCTCATAAGCCGCCATGGGTCCATGGCAACTCCCATGTCTGCATTCCTAGAAAACTGAGCCAAGTGAGCAACATCTCTACTACCAAGATGTATGCTTTTGGTTTCAGACAGACTTGGTTCTTTAGTTCTGCCCTGTCCAGGTTGCATCATATATGAATAATGATCCCAAAGATAAATATCAAAACTAGTAAATATGTCAGATTCTTTTGTATGTCAGCGAGAGAACTATAAATGTTTATATCCTGGGATAAAATGAGGCCCCTGTAAAGTGCTGTGAACAACATTACAACCACTTTCCGGTGACTATGACAGTGAGTCTAATAAAAACAGTCCATGAGGTGGGGAGGAGTATCCATTCATGGCTGTTTGAGAATTGAATAAGATACACATAAGGAACTGGACACCTCAAGGGTGTCAGGAAGAGTGGCTTGTCCCCAGCTTCCTGCCCAAGCCTGATGCACACCTGTGCCAGGCTTCTGTCAGGAGAGGCACACCTGTGCCAGAAGGTCCTGAAAGGAGAGGCTTAGCTGGGAGGCACTCAGTGCTGCTTTTCTAACCCAGGCCTACTGCAGGTTTTGCATAAGGAACCAGCACCCAGGGCTCAGGAACCCATGCTATGTCCTCTGTTGCTGTTGTTAGAAACTGATTTCCATCTCCACGTGCAGAGGGGTTGTTTTGTTTTGTTTTTAACCAAGGAAAACTTGCCTTTCTCCCTCTTGAAAAATAAAATAAACATCATGTAAGATAGCAAAATTAAACAAATACATATATGAAACGGGTGCATAAAGGAACCAAAAACATCTCAATGCCCCATGCTGTCAGGAGGCACACAGTGTAGAAGGCACGTATCCCGCTGAGGACCAGAATCCTTTTCCTCAGTAGCTGGGCAGGCGTCTTCCTGACTTCATCTGTGGTCCATCAGCATCAGGCTGACCAGACAAAAAAGTTAAAGAGCACCCAGTTCTACCAGCAGCCCTAGAATGCTGGCCACTCTGCTGTTACCTTTTTTCTTTTCTTTTTTGCTTGTTGGAAAAGCCATATTACTGTCCCACAGCTCTTCCTTCTCAAAAATCAACCTCCTTTCAAGATGTGAGTGTTCATCCTCTTGTCAAGACAGAGAGAAGGAGGATTTTATCTGAAACATAGATCTGTGGACAAGCTCTGTAACTCTGACGTCAGGCTGGGAAGGCAGGAAGCAATTAAAAATAATTAATGATTTGTGAGTATCAGCTTTCTCCATGCAGTTCCAATCTAGGCCTCATTTAAATTGGAAGACGGACATTTAATTATCAGTATTATGAAATTCATGATTTATATATTTCATCCAATGGGATAAAATTTCTGCCACCAGCTCTTCATCTTATGATAAGAAAAAAGTCTGTGTATCTTACCCTGTGATCATTTACAACTTCACCTGCAGCACACGGCACAGTCCAAAACACATTTTCCTTGCTTTAGTAATGATTACATTATCTCTGTCTCTTGATTAGGGAAAAAAAATAAAAAATACACTTAATACCTTAATGACCTTGAAGCATTGCAGGATTGGGAAATGAAAGCTAGCAGGCTTGTGAGACATACCGTTCCTTTCTGTGTAGAGTGTGTTAGCCACAGCCACTGGGCGTGAATGTTTACTGTCCTAGGAGCAGCATTTGCACCCATGTCCACTTGGGTGAGTGCTGTGGGTCTCTCTTTCCCATCTGTTGGGGTGTCAGCTTGTGCGGGGTGGGGGGGGGTTGACTGTGTCACTGATAACCACCCCCAGGGAACGCTGCCTCTGCACTCAAGGTGTCCCTGTGGCCCGAGGCAGGACTGCATCGCTCACCTCTGCTTCCCTTTATCCTCCTCTGGGATTTTCAAAACTGACTCCGGTTGGAGGGGTGGTGGGTGAGTGTTTGGGAAGGTGGCAGGGTTCCCAGCAAGGAGCATAAGTTTGACACATCCATAGATAGTAACATATGGAGAAAATTCATGAATGAAGTGAAAAATATTTCTAATATTGGTGCCCAAATCAAGGAAGAAATAATTCATGGTAAAGGCACATAAATTTTTATCATCACCTGTAACAGCCGTTGCTTCCCTTGTCTGTCCATCTCCTTTGGCCCCGACTGACAACAAAATCAAGTATAAAGGAAAATATAATAAAGAAAAAAGAAGAACTGAGTGGAAGCGGATGGGGAATTGATCGCATGCGTATTTGTATATCCTGATGTAAACGGGGTGGTTGACAGGTGGCCAGGTTCGCTCTGTACACAACCATGTGTGTGCTGTCAGGCGCACGCACGCTGCCTTGTTTCGATTGATGAATTGCCTGCTTTCTTGATTAAACCTTCCGTCACTTAAGAAACAAAAAGCCTGTGTTTAGATGGCAGAGTGGGACATGTCAAAAAAATCTGTCTCCTTTACCTTTGTGCAGATGTTGGGCACAGACTGTAACATGTATTATTAAAATGAATGTGGCATTTACTGTGCATTACTCCTTTCCTGGGAGAAAGGACTGTAAATTATATGCTAATAATAAGCTTTAACCCTTTCGAAATGCAAAAGATTTAAGAGTGCAAATATTCATGTAGGCCTGGCTAATTGGATGTGCTTTTACACATCCGCCGTGGTAGCCATGTCACTGAAGTTAATGAACGGCACACACAAGCAAACACGGCACTCGGGCGCTGTACCTCCTGGAGTTGGGCTGCCATGAGTGCCTCCACCAATATTCCTCAGAGATCCCTGCCTTGGGGTCAGGCCATCTGACCTCAGAGCAAGGCCATGGCAGGCCCCATGGGAGAATCCCAGGGATTCTCAGCTCCAGAGAATCCCTTGGAGCTGAGTGTCAGGCTGACCTGTCTTCGCTGTGTGTGTTCCCACTCACAGGCTGGGCTTGAGATCTGGACAAGCCAGGTTTGGGCTCTCTTGGTTGACCTGGCCTTTTTGACTATGGTCCAGCCACCCTGGTGGCAGCTGCCTTTCTCCAAAGCACAAGCTGCAGCCCCTTCGCTGCTCACATCAGGCCTGCAATCCTCCCACATCACCAGTACACTGCCAGCCAGGCAGCCAGACCTCACCCGTCAGTTGTCTGCCACTTGTGACCTCTCCACCTGTGTCTCACCAGACCCAGTGGCTCCCTATATCCTCCTTGCCTTTGTCTCTGTGAAGCTGCTCCACTGCCTCCACTGGTCTGTCTCTGCCACCCAGTTGTTGAAGGACTGTTCCCCAACTGCTGTTCCTCAGAGAATTTTGAGTTCTCCTGCAGCCAGGTGGGGAATCCCAGCTCCCCCTTCCCTCTCCTCCTGATTCACCCCATGATGCATTGTGCTGGGAGATTTCACCTGTGGGCACCTTGAGCAAGCAGAGACCATGTTAGAAAGGACAGAGGCAGCCTTCTATCCTTTCTAATCGAGGAGCATATAAATAAACAAAGGCAAAGAAAAGGGTGAGCTTGTCTATTCCCTTGTTCGTCAGACACTGAGAGCTGCCATGACCAAGCCTTGTGCTCCAGAGAGCAGCAGCAAGCTAAGAACACTCTAAAGTCACTCATGGAATATTTGGAGTCAGAGGGACAGGCTCAGAATCTTGACAGGGGCAACCCATCATGCAGAACTGCTGCAGCTGCCACCCAGATGCACTGCACAACCTATGTGAACAGCGCCCTCTAGAGCCCTGTCTTATACTACTTGGGGCAAGTCACTCAACACTAGTTATTCTAGTATGTAATTGCCCACTTCCTTCCCTGGATTGTTGTGAGGAGCCAGGGCTTGTGAGGACATCCAAGAAACCAGGAGTGTCACGTCTCTCCATACTCACCCCCTCCGCGCACCGTGATTCACAGAGGAGCCCAAAGACTTGTTGAGAAGTTTCACTTAGGACATGCTAGCCGTGCCCAGCATGGTCTTCACTGCAGCCTTGTGCTCCCTTAGAGAGTTTTGATATAAAGAATGACATCTGAGCACTCGGGAAAATTTTCTCTTAGTCCAGAGAACCTTGCAATAAAAGATTCTGGCGCAGCTCAGCTGAGATTGTCACACATCGTCACTTAGAAGTGGGCTATTTTCCGTGGCAAGCAGCCCACAGGTCCTTTCTGGGGAGGTGACAGAATGACGGCTTGGGGGCAGGAAGGAGAGAAGCACCTGGCTTCTATAGAATCTCCCAAAGCGCCTTTGGTGCTTTGGAAGAAAGGCACCTGATTGGTGTGTGTGTGGCGGGAGGATGGCGCTCTCGGCTGAGGGCCTTCATTTATGCTGTCTCCCTGCTCTGCAGGTGAGGGGAAGCCAAGACATTTTCCAGTTTCGTCATCATGAAAAATAAAAATATTATGAGGTGACAAATACTTCAGTGCTCTCAGAAAGGTGGCCACCCTCCCACTGTGCCTTCATTCTCTGGTTTTGAAGCGTGGCAGAGCTTAGGCAGCAGTGGTTTAATGGGCTGTATCCCCTTCTTAAGTCCATGGGTGAGGCAGCTGAGGGGCCCGGGACAAACCTTGGCAGGGTCACAAAAGCTCTACCAGGAAGCCAGGGACTAAATGTGAAGTCCCGCCTCTCCCAGCGTCAGTCAAGGCAGCAGTAGTTCCACTAGCAGTGGCTGGAGGCCTAGTCCCATGTCTGCTGTGACGTGGGAAGGAGCAGCTTGAGGTGGCCCAGGTGTGGCCAGCATGTGCAGATAGACGCCCCGAACTTCAGGGCTTCTGTCCAGACAGGGCTTGACCAGAAAGTTCCTGAACCCAGGAGCAATTAGGAAAAAGCCAGGTTCCTGACACCTTTCTCCCGAGTGTTGATCTTTTTTTTTTTTTTTGTCTGCACTTGGGAGGATTACGCCTGAGGGAACAAAGTAGTTTGATTTAACAGACACTCTTGCCAACAGGCAGCTTCTACCAAATTAGCCTTTTGTTTCTTCCTCTGTGTCTGTCTCTCTTAAAGTAATGAAGTGTCAACTGAGAGAGGGAAATGATGTAATTAAGACAACTTCTTTCATTTTAACACATTTAGAGAGCTGAGGTTGTTTTTGCCTTATTAACATGGATTAAATTAACTGAATTAATTTATTTAATAATCCCAACCTTTCTTCAGCTCTTACCATGTGCAAAGACTCTCGTGTGCACTTCCTGCCCTTGCCCAGATAGTCCTTTACAGGCGGGAAGACAGGTTTGGAGAGACATCCACCCCAGCCCCAAGTTGCACCCAGGGCTGAGATTCAAACCCAGGTTCCAGACTCCAGACCCAGCTCTGAACCGCAGAGCCAAGGACACCTTCTTGGTGTAGGTTGTGCGTGGCCATTTCCCTTGTCAAACTGAAAGTTGAAAATGGCGTAAGTTTGGAGTGAATTGTGTGAGGACTAACTCGCCATGTTGGGACTCAGCCTTGTTTGAAGTCTTCGGCAGTGCCCGATTACTGGAACCTCACCAAAGTTAGACATAGGACACTTGGCTGGTGAGGATCCCAAATGCCAGGGGCATCGCCAGTGGCTCCCATGGGCCCTGGCCAGGCAGAACCATAATATCGGGAGCACTAGCCTCCTGACTGGAAGTGACTTGGGGCAAGGAGGGCACCTTTCCCTGCTTTGCTTCCTTGTCTGTAAGGTGGGATGAGGGTGATTTGTGATGAGGCTCAGAGCTGTGCCCAGGACACAGAGATGATGCAGGGGTGTTACTACGATGGTAACTGTGCTATGCCTCTCCCTCCCATGCCTTCTCAGGCCCCATCCCATCCAGGAAAACGATGTATCAGGCACTTCAGAGAACCCCCATTGGGAGGTGGGGCTAGACTGGCACTGCTGTTGTTGACCTTTATCTGGAACGTCTCTGGTCACCAGTATCCCCTTGCCATGGTTTTCTCTGAGCCCACTAGTGATGGTGGGTGGCTCAAGCCCATCAGGTCACTTGGTGGGACTGACTTCTCAGTGTTCCCTCCCCTGCCCTGGCTCTGTACCATGAATTCCTGTATCTGCCCATAGGCACTGGTACCATTTGAGCTGATGGTCTCCTTAATGCCACCTACCTTCTCTGCTCTGACACTTCATTCTCCTAACAGCCAACTTGTGAAGAAACCAAGTCCAGGGAGACTGAGCATTCCAGACCTGAGTATTCCTGGCCTACCCTCAGGAATGACCCCAGCCTGTGACCCCTGAGTTCCTAGCCCTGCTTCCAAATCCCCCAGTTCTCCAGTGTCTCACTGAGTTACAGTGGTCCTTTAGCAGGGCAGGGATGGCGTGTTTAAGCTCTCAGTGACTTAGCATGGAGTGAAGTCATGGGCCTTGGCAGGACCTTGGGAGAAGTGTCAGACTGCAGAGGCCTTGACAATGATGTCAGAAGTTTGCCTTCCTCAGTCTCTCACTGTGAGCCTTCTCCCTTCTGTGTTGGAGCAAATGTACCTCCCAGTGACAGCTGGGACAAAGGGACCCTGATCTGCTTTTCCCGTGTGGACAGAGCACCCTTCATCCATCCTTTGTCATTCATTCTCATTCTGTCTTGAATGCTTTTTTTCCCTTTTTTATTAACATTCAGTGACAATCCTAAACTGGTTCATGTTTAAAAACAAACAAACTAAAAAAAACTTCAGTTCTCCAGGCTGGAGCTCAGCTGGAATTATTTATCACAATCCAGAGAGGGAGGGTCGTTCCTTCTCAGATTTGTCTCAGCATTGTCTTTGAGACAATCAAAGATGCCGAACCCCTGGCCAAGGTGAGATCCTTTGTTGGAGAGCAGTTTCTCACATCTGACTCCTCTTGCAGCATGAAGGAGGCAACAAAGCTCGCCTGCTTGGTCCCAAGCATCACTTCTGGTGACACACTTAAGAGTCCTTAATCGCTCACTACCTAGAGGCAATAAATGCACCCATTTTTATGTTCGATCACCTGGGTGTTCACCTGAAATATGCCCTGCACCTGCCGAGCTCCTGCCGAGCTCTGGGGAGAAGGTCCTTGGGCTCAAGAGTTACACGGCCCCTTCTCACGCTTAGGCTTCCAAATGTGGTGGTGCCCAAGATGGGCAGCTTTGTTGGCCAGTGAACCCGGGGACTGTTGATGCTTCTTGTAAAAGTTTGACTGTGCACTGGGTTTCCTGGGTCTGAGAAAGGAGCCTTGTCTTTGACTAAAACATCTTGTTTGGTGCTTGGCTTCCCACCCAGAGTTCAAGGCTTATTCTGGGAGACAATGACATCTCATTTCTTGGCAAGTGCTTAACACCGAGCCCAGGATCTGGTATGCAGGAGGTGCTTAATATTTGTTGTTCAATGGATTCTGAAGAGGAGCTGGTCTCAAAACCACTCCTCTCTCTTGTGTCTGTATCAGCCCCTTCCAGCTCCCTGACTTTAGACTTTATATAATATTTAGTCCCTTTTCTCTTTTGTAATTTAGAATTACACTTTTCTTTTGAGACTTTTGAGAGTTAGAGAGAATGTACAGGAAGTGGGCACTCCAGAAATGGTAGCTGTTGTGACTGTCACAAACACCTTTAATCCAACCACACACTTCCTATATTGCCAGGGAGCATGGATCTCCCTCTGCAGCATGACCTCCCCATGCAGGCTGAGAATGCAGGACGTGATCTCACCTGGAGGGACTGTGCACTATAAGGCCAGCCTGTCCTTGTACTCCAGATGTCAGTAATTGCTCGACATGCTGGTGTCTAGCAGGTAAAACAATGTTTAAAGAGAACTTACGGTTTAAATCAGCCTCGATTTTCCCTTTCCCTCCTCCTCACATCAGCTCTGGTTTGAGGAAGGTTCCTGTCTGTGCTCCACCCTCTGAGTGGATCTTCTTCGCCTCTGCCTTTATTCATGGTGTCTTAGGTTTGTGGCTCTTTCCTTCCTAGCCACACCCCTCCCTATACCTGTAAGCAAAATAATAATGATCATAAGAAAACAGTCCTTTCCTTGCTCCAGAGTCGCACACATGCCAGCACATCCAGGTACAGTCCCTGTTCCTGAGCTGGAGCTCCCTGCAGGGTTGGCAACCCAGGCTCTAAGGCCTCAGGGCATACCATCCACAGCAGCAGGCATCCTTTGCACATGTCTTCTCTCAGCGGTTGGTAGTAGATTAAACAGATTTTTTTTTTTGTCAGTACTGGGGTCTGAACTCAGGACCTTGAGCTTGCTAGGCAGGCGCTCTACCACTGAGCCATGCCCCCAGCCCTTTTTCCTTTAGTTTGTTTTATTTGTTTATTTGCTTTTAGATTTTGCCAGGCCTGCCTCAGACCGTGATCCTCTTGTCTCCTCCTGGTGAGTAGCTGGGATTTACAGTTATGAACCACCACACCTGGCTTATTTTTTAAGATAGGGTCTTGCTAACTTTTACCCAGGCTGGCCTTGAACCATGGTCCTTCTATCTGCACCGCCCAAGTAGCTGGGATTACAGATGTGCCCCACTGCGCCCAGCTAAGCAACTTTCTTAGATGTTCCATCTTAGGGAAGATTGCACAAGTGTAAAGTGTAAGGCTATCAATGTTGAGGAATTACTCATTTCTTCAGGCTACAATTTTTGAAAAAAGATATTGTCTTTTATTCGGATTTAATGAGGACAGACATTTTAATCAGAGGTTAGTCATTTATTTTTGCAAACTATTGTTTTGATTCATTATTCTTGCAGGTAATTAAATGGTTCAGTTGGCACAGTGTGTCTACTTTATTAAAACAGGTAATTTTGGGGGGAAAAAGAGATGCTATTTTTTGGATCACTGCACAAGAATTGCTTTTATCTTTATTTTGAGCATAGTTTCTGGTTGTTTGGCAAAAGGCTCTTGTGTCCTTTCTGGCCTGGACAGGCCTGCCCTTGAGTGACTGGGTCCTTGGCCGCTCTGCCCTTTGAAACCAGAGCTGCCGAGTAAATTCTGCACTGTTACCTTTGCGAAAGCCTCAGGTTTTAATTGGACTGGGGAAAGAGTCTACAAGTTATGAACTTTGCAGAGCAGCAGCTCTTATGCTAAAAACAGATTAATTGTAGCCCTCACGGTGGGTGGAGTTTAAAAGTCAATTACTGCTTGTCCTATTATAATTTGCACACCTAGGATTTGAAAAAGTCTGTCACTTAGTATGAAAATGAAAAGGTTACATGTACCAGTTGGAACAAACCTCTGACTTTCCATTTGTAAATGCGTTCGCTACATGTATTTGTATGTTTGCAACTTGTAGCTGCAGAACTGTGCCACGACTACATCTGCCAGCAAGATTCCCTACCAGGAGTAACCTTTAAGATTGGGTCCTTTAAATCTACAATGGCTTAGCAAGGCATCCTTTGTCTGGCAGCCTGGTCCACTTATAGAATACAGTGGTTGGAGGAGCCCAAGGATCGCTCCACTGTGGTCGTGGACTAGCCAGGGTACAGCCCTGCAGGGGTCAATTTAAGAACAAATTGCTCACATTTGCTTTCTTTGATTTTTGCATGTTTATGTCCTGAATCTGTTAATTCACTCATTAAAAGGATTTATTTTGGATGGACCAATTAAAACTTTGGAGGCTAATTTTTTGCTGAGCAGTGCAGACCTCTGAAAGCACAATTTATAACATGCCTTCTGCCCTTTTCCACAGAGAGCTGTCTGGGAGGACTGTAGCCTCCTCCCTGTGGTGCGTGTGAGAAGTACAAGATCGCTGCTCTTTGTCCTGGGCTCCAGGCAAGCGGCTGGGTTTCTCAGAGCTCCCATTGTTTTAAGGTGAGCGGCAAGTCTGGGAAGTCCAGGCCAGTCCAGCCCAGCCCAGTCCAGCCCAAGAGCCACATGCTCTATTTGTTTGCTTGCAGAAACCCTGTAGTTTAATTTTTTTAATAGGAAGCTGCTGTGTGGTTTGGATATTTAAACAGTTATTAACCGAATGACAATTAACAGATTGCATAGACAGATTTTCTTTTGAAAACCTCTGAAATTGAGTACAGTTTGCAAAACTATCACGGCATAGTAATGACAATGAATTTTGATTTCCCGGAACTGATATTAGACTCCTTATTAAACTATGTGCATCTGCTTTTAATTTACTCCAAATAATTGGAAAATGCAATGAAGCTTTCCAATTAAAGCACGGCTTTCTGCTGTTTAATAATACCCCATAATATTATAGCTTAGGAAGTGACAGGTGAGTTGGTGTATGAATAAAACATAGAGGCAGCAATAAGGGACAGAAAACCGGAGACAGTTGTGGGGATTTTAAATGCTGGGTGTAATTTGCATATATTAATCTCTTCTTTTCAGCCTTATCAGGCGTTCTTCAGTATTTGAAGTTAAAATAGCGTTGACAGGCGGGAGTGCGCTTAGTTTTTTCAAGGATTTATTACTTGTATAATTTCTGATCTTTAATAAGCAGATATGACTGATCCTCATAGTTCTATAGAAATCGGTTAATTGTTCCAGATGGCGTGGACTGATTATGCAAAATTACTTCACACCATTTTTTTGTGATGGAGTTTGGAGTAAAATTAAATTTTTTATAGCCTTCTTATCATGCTGTTTTACAGTGGTTTTTCCACAGAAGTTGAATTTAATCTACTATATTACATTGACCAGCACAGTTATTCTAATGTAGCATTTTGTGATTTGACAAAGAATAATAGAACACATTGCTCATTGTTCATTACCGTGTCCCTAATAAAAAGGAGCGCCTGTGTATAGAACATAGCTGTTATTTATGAAGAATGCCTCATTCATCCAGTTAAAAGCACAGAATTGTATTATGAAGTAATGCCTTTTGGAGAGAGAGTATCTGTGAAGAGCAAATGGAAATAAGCTGGTTGCTATGGATCGTACATGCTAAGGGAGGAGCCTCCTTTTAAGACCACTGTGTTTAAATCGTGTTACTTTCTTCTTCTTTGAAGGAGGGGGGAACCCCTAGATAATCTCATTGTATTAAGAGAGGTGTCACGGGTCGACTCATCTTGATTTACATAATCCCAGAAGTCTTTCATAATTGAATAGCATGCATAAAAGGTGGTTACACTTTGGTATACAGACTCAGAAGGGAAAAAAAAAGTCTAAAAAGGGTCACTGGTAATCTGCCTCTTTACATTTCCCAAAGTGTGGATTTATTGCCGGGCACCTTTTCCTGGTGTCAGGTCCAAGTTCAGGTTGTCCGTGCTCTCCAGTAAGCACGGGAACTGGAGCATTGCACAGATTCAACCTGGAACAGGACTGGGGCCCCTGCCTCCATGCAGGAGTGATGCTGTGCGGGCCTGGGAGCATACCCTTCCCAGAGAAGCAGGGTGGCAGGCATTGGCAGAGCTTTCTCTCACATTAAAACTCCCCCTTGGTTGGGACTGGAGGTGTAGCTTAGTGGTACAGCTCTGACCTAGCATGCCCAAAGCTCCAGGTTCCATCCCCAGCACCATACCACAATAATAATAAAACAATAACAATAAAAATAAAATCCCATTTGTGTATGTGATGTTTTAAACATAACAGATAAATATACAGAAAACTATTCCTAGGCATATAGTCTGAAGTTGGACTTGTTTTCCGAAGAGCCTGGCATATTAAGTCTCACAGGAGTGCCCCTGTGGCAGAGCCTGCCTGAGACTGAGCAATGCAGCTCCTTGATCCCAGCAGCTCCCACCCTGCACGCAGCAGGCTGGAGAATGCTTCCTTGTTTGAGCAGACATGGGGAGGATTTGGATCTGTGTAAGGAGCCCAAACCCCCTTGGCCCCAGGGAATCAAACTTTTTTTTTTTTTTTAATATTCTTCCTCTAGCAACACTGATTGCTCTTCACACAGGGGGCCTTGAAGTGGAAGTGGACTTCATTGTCACCTCGGGCAGGCTCGGAGGAAACAAGACAAATGGAAGGTCACAGACCTCTTGCAGCAGAGAGTGTCTGCCTGGGTCTTCTGGAGAGGGACTTCCAGGCTCAGGCAGGAGCTGCCCTCCAGGAGCAGAGTGTGTTGGGTGCTTACATGTGAACACTGGCAACGCCACCTCATGCATCATACCATGTATATTGTGCTGATTCTGGTCTTTAGAATGTGTTTAGTTAAATTCTATTTTCTGCCTAGTCTGATCTGGAAGGAAGCTTAATAGTAAAGTGAAGTGTATTTGACTACATCTAGACCTAGAATGACTAGTTAAACCACACATAAAGAAATGTGATCAGAGCCCAGCAAAATTCTTCCAGAGCACTTCCCAAAACTTGAAATGTTTCACATACTCTCTGTTGTAAAATCCAAATGTATTTTTGTGAAAATGAAAATTATGTGAAAAACAGTATCATAAATCAGCCATGATTAAAAATATTTGTTCTAATGCAGTAATAATTTGGTAGTAATGCTTTCATCAGGATAGCTTAAGGCTACATTAAGTGGACAGACTTTATATGGATTCTCTAATTTTAATCTTCAAAATGCTATCTAATGTCTCATTAAGACTTGCATATAATGTATCTTAAGTACAGTCATTAAATATAGTTTAGGGAGATTTATGTTCAGATATTGCTTAAAGATGTTTTAATAGGCCCATTTACTTTGATGATATTAATGAGCTCTTAATCCAGATGAAGCTTCTCAAAGTAGTGGTAAAGACTCCCAGCCTGAGCACAACAACTCGAAGTCAGCGCCTGCTCTGACAAATGCCCAAAGGTCACTCCTGCTCACACCACAGGGTCAAGGCCAGCCCCTCCGTGGAACGCGGAGTTCTGCACATGGTTCTCCCATGACTTGGTCTGGCTGCCAGCTCCAGCCGGTTCAAGTTTTCCTCCAGCCTGTGGACAGTCCCTTTTCTTCCCCCAAACTGTCCATACACAGGACTCGTGCTAACTTGGCCAAACCTTAGGTCTCCAAGGTCATTTGAGAGTCGGTGTCACTGAGACACTCAAGGGATTAAAGGAGACTGTCACTGTCCTCTGAAGCATCTGCCAGGTGAGGTGTGAGCAGCTTCACTCTGCCCTGAGTGCACTGTAACATGACTATGCTTTCAACCCTCAGGCACTTGGCACAGCTGAAATATACAGAATAAAGCAGCCCTGCTAATTCAGAGCGGGAGCAGAGAGAAGCCCAACGGGAGCTCAAGGGTCCCACATGCCTGAGCACAGCAGTTCCACCCGGGTCTCACGTGCTCAGTGGTTCCAGGCCCCACTTTGACATGTCTAGCAAAAAATCTCTAGACTGGTATTTCCCTTTTCTTTCAGAGAACTATTGAAAAGCACATTTTTTTGTTTCAATTTAAGGGAGGGGAAGAAAAGAACCTATGAGTTCAGAGACTTCTAATTACTAAATTGGTTTGTTATAAAAAGATAATAGCAAATTTCTTCTTTTCATAATTGGACATTTCTTCCCTGTAGGCTAATGCACGCACAGCCTGTGCATGACAATAAGTTGTGCTTTTGAGAAGCCATAACTAGCTAATAACAGCTACAGTGTCATCAGCGAGTAATGGTGTGCTGATTAGCATAATTAATGACAAATGGTGGTACGGAATGGGTGGATTGGTTTAGCAATGATGAATGCAGCCAGGCCCAGGCTGGGGCCTGCCAACTAGGCCTTGCTGGCTGTCAGCCCTTCTGTTCTAGCCCAGGCAGCTCTCATTAGTCAACGATGGGAGGTGCCAGTTTGTATTCTGGTTGGAGCACAGAAAACTTAATAACCCAAGCAAACGTGGCTTTCCCTTTTTCCTCTGTATTTACTCACAAAAATCTCTCCTTAGCTATTCTGATTGTGTCCGCAACATTAAGACACAGCTATCTTGAGATCCCTCCTGATGCCTGAGGCAAAAACAAAAGGTACGAGAGAGGCATTTGGGTCTCGGCACTCTCCTGTGCCCACAGAAGAATTGCTCCTGTAGGAAGACTTCTGTTTATCTGTGTGTTTAGAGGAAAGAAGTGAGCTCAGTAAGCTCTACATTCTGTCCTGAAATAAGACCAGTGCATTTATCTTTGACTTGATTAATCAGACCTCATTTGCATTCGCAAATGAGACTGATAAAAATGGATTTACCTTTTAACCTTTAGAGGGAGAAAAGTATTTCTCTGCAAGATTTCTCTTGCTACCGCTCCTTAACTGATAAGAAGCAACTCCTTTATCAATAAAGATGAAAATCCTTAATTTGCATTAGTGAATGAGACTAATTATTATATAGTTAATTAGCATCTGGAAATGAGGATTATCTTAATTACAAAGAACAATTTCCCTAATAGCTACAAAACTGTAAGTTTGATCCATGTGGAAATTGGTGACTATTATTATGTAACAACATTAATAGTACAGAATATTTAGGGATAATTTGCATATGCAAATGCCATTTACCTGCGCCAAACAAGTGGCCCATTAATGATTACAGCATGCTCTAACCATCTGAAAGCTCTAGGTAGCTGAATAGTACCTGTTCAGGCCAGGTATCTGAATCAGCTACAGAGTCAGCAAGAATCTTTTATAGTTAGATGGCCTAATGGATTTCGCTTTAAGAAGAGTTAATAGCTGGACTGTTTGATAATGCAGCCAACTGCTTCGGGAAATAACTTCTTGACTTAGAGTCCTCCATGCTTCCCAGTGTCCCTGGATTCTTAGGTGTGCCTTGCCAACACATTTTGGCAATTCTGAGTTTTGGGTGTTCCCTACATTGGTGCGTCCTTCTGAAGCAGTGCTGCACACATGAGCACAGCTAGTTAGGAAACTGATGGTGAGGCCACAGTTCTTGGGGCAACCTTTGTGGATTTTGTCCTCAGGAGCCTAGAGGCTGCTCCCTTCAGAGCTGGTTCTTTGTCTCTGTTTTCCCAGGCCCCGTTTCCTTCCTCCCTCAGGCTCTGACTATGATTTCCACAGGGGTGGGGTTAGAGTACATATGGGTCTCCTTTTAAATCTTGTATTTCACCTCTACTAGCATACATGGACATCATTGTTCAGAAGATTAACACCAGTGTATTCGTCAGTCTTTGCTGGGTATGCGGCAGTAACAGTACCCAAATCACAGTGACTTAACCATAGCCCCATTTTGTATGTCACTCAAGTTCCAAATTGGTGAGTGTAGGTTGGCTGGGACCCTATTCCTTGCGTCTTCTCAGTCTGGGACCCAGGCTGGCAGAGCAGCCCCAGCTGCAACAAGCTGTTCTCACAGTGGAGGGAAACAACGGCAGACCTGGAAAAATCAGCCAGTGGGACAGAAGTGTGTCCCCGTCCCCAGGAGGCCTTGTCTCTATGGTGGCCTTGGGTGGGACAGTCATACTCTTCCAGGGAAGAGGAAGGGTGTAATTGGGAGTGGTGAAACCACCCAGTAGAGAGATGGGCGTTTTGAGTTTAAAAGATGAGCGTTGGATGAAAAGAAAACTACAAAGTCAATAGTTGTACTGGGAAAAACAAACAGTGAATCTGTCATTTGAGGCATTGTTTCCCAGGTTCCAGGAAACCGTGGCCGACAGGGTAGCTTCTCCTGTGCCAGCTGTTATCTTCAGTTCATCAGGAGCTTGGTCCCGTGTTAGTCAGCTTCTCCATCGCTGTGACAAATACTTACTGAAAGAAGGTTTTACAGGAGGAAGAATTTACTTTGACTCACAAATTTCTGAGGCTTTGATCCCTCAAAGGCTGGCTCCATTACTGTTGGGCCTGAGGCAACGCAGAGTATCATGGTGGATAGAAGCGTGTAGAGGAAGAGGCTCTTCTCTTCATGGTGGCCAGGGAGCAAAAAGAAAGACAGGAAGGAGCCAGGGATAGGACACCCTTCAAAGGCACGCCCCCAGTGACCCACTTCCTCTGGCTAGGCTCCATCTTCTAAAGTTTCCATCACCTCCCAAAATAGTGCCACCTGCTGGGGACCCAGGCTTTAATACATGAGGCTGTGGGGTGGGGAAGGAGGCAGAGCCCAGGGATTTGGGCAGGTGTTCCACTGTGGTGGACGTAGCATTGCTCACCATGTTAACAATGAGACCTCAAGATTTGGCCCATTTTGACCTTCCAGACTTAAGAAGGTGGCTTCCTTTCTCTGGGATTGTTTTCCTAGCTACAAATGAAGACATTGGACTCAGTAGGGTTTCTTCTTGTTCTATCCTCCCCTCACCTCTGAATCCCCAACTGAGAGCAGGCATGTCACAGGGGCTGGAACACAGTGCCCTGGGGAGTTCTACCTCCCGGCTGGCGGGACCAAAGTGCCTACTTTGTTTCCAGTAAGAGCCTAATAAAAAAGTATGTTCCTGGACAGAACAGCTCATTGATAGGTTTTCCTTTTTGTTGTTCTTGTTGTTAAATTAAGACCACACACAAACCTTTTGAATTACGAAAATTTTGCGTTCATTGTAGAAAAGTAGGGAGAAAAATAACTATCACTCAAAATCCCACTACCCAGAGAACCAATATTTTAGAGTACACCCTTTCTTTTTTTTTTTTAATTTTTATTGTTTTATTATTCATATGTGCATACAATGCTTGGGTCATTTCTCCCCCCTGCCCCCACCCCATCCCTTACCACCCACTCCGCCCCCTGCCTCTCCCTCCAACCCCTCAATACCCGGCAGAAACTATTTTGCCCTTATCTCTAATTTTGTTGAAGAGAGAGTATAGGCAATAATAGGAAGGAACAAGGGTTTTTGCTGGTTGAGATAAGGATAGCTATACAGGCATTGACTCACATTGATTTCCTGTGCATGTGTGTTACCTTCTAGGTTAATTCTTTTTGATCTAACCTTTTCTCTAGTTCCTGGTCTTCTTCTCCTGTTGGCCTCAGTTGCTTTTAAGGTATCTCCTTTAGTTTCTCTGCGTTGAGGGCAACAAATGCTAGCTAATTTTTTAGGTGTCTTACCTATCCTCACCCCTCCCTTGTGTGCTCTCGCTTTTATCATGTGCTCAAAGTCCATTCCCCTTGTTGTGTTTGCCCTTGATCTAATGTCCACATATGAGGG
The DNA here is from genome assembly GCF_047511655.1 of Castor canadensis. Lineage (NCBI taxonomy): Eukaryota > Metazoa > Chordata > Mammalia > Rodentia > Castoridae > Castor > Castor canadensis. The sequence continues at coordinate 9,291,579 of NC_133398.1, read as the reverse complement.
AGAACATACGATTTTTGGTCTTTTGGGCCAGGCTAACCTCACTCAGAATAATGTTCTCCAATTCCATCCATTTACCAGCGAATGATAACATTTCATTCTTCTTCATGGCTGCATAAAATTCCATTGTGTATAGAGACCACATTTTCTTGATCCATTCGTCAGTAGTGGGGCATCTTGGCTGTTTCCATAACTTGGCTATTGTGAATAGTGCCGCAATAAACATGGGTGTGCAGGTGCTAGAGTGCACCCTTTCTTGATGCCTGTTCTTACTATATATTTCCATGCAAAGGGTTATTTCTACCTCATTGTCCATTCTGGGTTTTTTTAAAAATCTGATTTATTGAAATATAATTTACCTATAAAAAAATCTACCATCTTAATAAAATAGTTCAATGAATTTTGGTAAATGTTAAATTACATGACAACCGCTTCCAGAAGCAAGACATAGAATGTACCCGTCACCCCCAAAGTTCACTGACACCCACTTCCACTCCTTCCCCTCCCCCTTGGCCAGTCTCTGCTGGCCACTTGCCTGCATTGTATTGTATAAATGCTATCATAGAGTAGGTGGCTTTTGTGTGCACAATACAGTGCACTATTTTGAGATTCTCCCATGCCAACTGTGTTGGTGGCTTACTCCTTTTGATTGCTAAGTGTGCTCATTCTGTTTTGAGCACAGGTCATGCACCTGTTCCTTGTCATCAAGTCCAGTCTTCCCTCGGGGTGCTTTTAACTGTTGCAAACTCCTCCCTCGTCTGGACATGGTGCACTTTATCTCACCTGTCCTCTGTGGCTGTATACTTGCATCGTCTTCACTTCTAAAAGGAACCAGTTGACATTAGAATAGCACGGGTTCAAACTGTGCCAATCCACTTATACACAGATTTTATGAATCTATTAAAATTTTTTTTAAAAGTTAGGTGTGTCATGAATGCATGAAATATATGTAGATAATAGTTTCTGTTCTCTTACTATTATAAAATAGACACAAATCTATTTTTAAAAGTTAAATTTCTTGAAAGTTACTTTACAGATGGTGCATGGTACCATTTGCAGTGAAGAGAAATGTAAACAAGCATAAAGATGCAGGATTAAATCATAGCCGCATAAAAGGCACTGCAGTATGCACTGTGCCACCGTCATCGTTTCCTGGTCTCCTGTTGTTTTTGCAGGCTATTAAAAGTTATACCTGGATTTGCAACTTCATGTGTGTTTGTTGGTGGGGGAGGGGCAGGGACTGGCACCTGTACTTCTGGGAGCACTCCTTTAGATAAATATATAGATAAACACATTTTGCTATATAATAACAAGTTGCCCACTACCGTGGTTGAATTAGTTTACACCAAGGTATACATGAGAGAGGGTTTTTTTGTTTTGAGGGGGGGTAATTCCTGAAGTCTAAGTGGATATCATTGCCTAAAATGATGGGGTCTTCTTGTCAGTTTACATGTCTTTGATGACATGTAAACATGTCAGCAGCTGTGCTTTTCCTGGGTTGGGTGGCATTTACACGCCCTGGCCCTCTGCCGCTCACCCTGGCGTCTCTTCTGCTGCAGAAGAGGGTGAGGATGAGGTGCCTGTGTAACTGGGCCTCCTTCTGCTCTGCCTCCACTGCTTTTTTTCCAGTTTGTGCTGTGTCCTTTGGTTTTGCTTTTCCTTCATATTTCCTGTCTTTGCTGTCACATTTTAGAAGTCTTCTGTGTCTCATGATATAGCCTGGTAACCGCATTGTTTTTTGCACTTTAAAATTCACCTGTAACTTGCATGACACTAAATAAAAGTCTGTGTTTTACAACTTATTCCTCATTGTCCCAGCATCATTTATTAATGTCATCTCTCTCTTAGCCAACTCACTTGAAAAGCAATCATATAATAACCTTATTATTTACTGAGGTGTATTTTGTGGCTTGTGTTCTGTTCCATTGGCTTGAATACATATTCTAATGGTAGGATCACACTTATTTTTTATAAATGTATATGTTTTGATTTTCTACCTTATTATTCTTTGTACTTGTTTTTCAAAATATTCCTAGTTGTTCTATCAGTTTTAGATTTTTTTTTTACCCAGTTGAAATTCAGAGTCACCTGACATTTCCAGGAATATACTTCCAAGATTTTGATAAAAAAAACAAAAATTAGCTTGGGAAGAATACCTATCTTTAAAATACTGGATCTTTCCTTCCAGAAATTTGAGGCTCCATTTATTCAAATGGCTTTTTAAATATTATTCAGTAAAGTATTATTGTTTTCTATCTCCTTCCTAGTTTTTAAATTTTTAATTATTGCTTTGCTCATTGTGTCTTGACTAGTGATTGCTTATATGTATAATTTTTGTAATACTGTTCACCTCTCTGTATGCTTGTCATTTCCTGTAGTTTCCAAACTGATTTACTTAGGTTTCTCCATAGATCACAGTGACATCTACAAAGATAGTTTTGTCTCTGATACCTTTGATACCCCTTCTCTTTTCCTTGCTTTGTATTGTAGCTAGGACGTCATCAACAGCAAAGGGCACTTGTGGTCGCTGGCTTCTTGCTTACCTGGCTCCTGGCTTTTGTGGGGGTTTTTCTTGTGACATAAAGTCAAGTCTGATACAGATGGGAGGTTTGGGAGGGAGGGAGCTTGATCACGTTAAAGGAACAACTCTTCTATACCTGTTTTCCTGGGAGTTTTTAAATTCAGGCACTCATTTGTATTTCATGTAAAAAATTTCAGAATCTATCAACACAATATTGAAATTTTTCCTCATTTGACTTATTGAAAGCAGTCACTTTGTTTTGATGATTTAACATTTAGAAAGTTATTTTTATATTTTTAAAATAACTCTTACTTTATTCTTTAAATATAATACTAAATTTTAGCTGCTGCTATTTAAGTTAGGATTTTAGCATTTATAGAAGTGGGATTGGGCTTAATGCTTATCAAAATAATTATTTTTGATTGATCTGAGGATCAGAGTTACTTCTTTCAAACACAAGAATGTTTCCAACACACTGTAACATCTGTTCTCTGGGGGTTGAGGATGAGGAAAGTTCCCTGTAAGAACTAAATGACCCTGGAGGTATTTGACTTGCTGCGGTGTTCCAGGGAGGAGGGACACCCAATTTCAGTTTCCTTCACAATTGTTGAATTTTTTCAGCGTTTCTACTTTTCTTAAGTCACTTTTGCCATTTATATTTTCTTTAAAAGAAAAAATTGCCTAAAGTTTAAAGTTTATAGGTACAAAATCAAACCTCAGTTTATTACAATTTTAAAATTAATATACCCACAGTTAGATATCTTCCTAATATTTTTCCTTTTTCTTGGTTATTCTTGCTGAAGATTTATTTGTTTTATTTATCTTTTCAAATAACTAGGTTTTCGTTTCTTTATGTGTTATATTTCATTACTTATTTTTATCTATATGAGTTCTTTTTTTGTAATTTTTTGGGCTTTTTTCCCAGGCCTTATGCATGCTAGACAAGTCCTTTACCACTGAGCAGTACCCCCACCCTTAATTATTTGAGACACTCCTGTGAGTGCTCTCCACTATGTAGCCCACGTTAGCATCAAACTCTTAATCCTCTTGCCTCTGCCTCCGGAGAGCAGGGATTACAGGCATGATCCACCATGCTCAACTCATATTTTAATAGCTTCTTGGATTGACTCATCACCTCATTTAGTTTCAGTCCCTTTTTAATTTTTAATAAAAGTATTAAAAGCTTTAAAAATATACTTGGGTATTACTCTGGTGGCATTCTATAGCTTTCCCCTATCGTGCGTACTTTTATAAGTATAAATAGTAATTTTAATTTTGCTGGCCTCTGACTCAAGTGTCAAAAAAACTGATTTTTCTGAGTGATTGAGATTTTTTTGTCTAACCTTTTCTTATTCCCAATTTTATTGCTTAGTGGTCAGAGAATATAGTCTCCGTCATTTTTTATCTTTTCAAATTTACTGAGTCTTTATGATCTGATATATGATCAGTTTTAAGGAGTGGCAGAGCACCTACCCAAAGCATAAGACCCTGAATTCAAGCCCCAGTATCACCAGAAGAAAAGACCTCGAGAATGTGTCTTCCTTCTAAAAGGTGCGCGCGCACACACACACGCACACGCACGCACACACGCACGCACATGCACACACACACACACACACTCGCGCACGCACGCGCACACGCACGCACACACACACGCACACGCGCGCACACACGCACGCGCACGCACACACACACGCACACACTCACGCACGCACACACACACACGCACGCACGCCATCCTTTGGTCAAGAAGGACGATGGGTATACACATATCCATGCAGGTGCTTAAGTATAGCTACTTTACCAGAGACTGGTAGCTTTTAATGTTCCGCACATTTCTTCTCCAGTCATATTTTGACCATAGGTTTTACTTGTATATTTCAAAACAGTGTTAGTTTTATTTGTACATTTGCAGCATTATTCGTGCTGAGAAGGTTGACGCCTATAAAAGGCCCGTTGTGTTTTTTACTCTGCATCAAGACAGTCTTGTCCTTTTCCTTCCATTTTTGTTTTGGCCTTCAGTTCTGTGATGCTCTCAGCCAGGCTGGCTCTCAAGAGGCTCTGCTGGGCCCCAGGCTTCCTTGAACACTGTGTCTCCCTCTGCTCCGGACCTCGAGGCTCCTCAGGGTGCTGCCTGCTGCAGCTTTGGTTGTCCCGCTGCCCCGGAGAGCCTTCCTGATCTGCACCTACATCCTTGCCAGCTCCAACCTTTGCTGTCTCCCTGCTCTTCCCCAACACTGTCCTCTCGAGCCACTCCTCTGAGTGCTCTCCACATGCACCCCAGCTGCCCTGCGCCAGCTGTCCCCATCTTGCATCCCCAAGCCCCAACAGGAACAAGCACGTGCTTCAAGTCCAGTACTGCTCAGTTTCTGCCAAACAACCGCCCTGTTGCTCAGGGGCCGATGACTGCTACTGGCCTGTTCTGATCCTGGAGTCCATTGTGAATGCCGACTGGTTCATTTTTATCCTGGGACTTTGATCAATGGACATACTTCTTTGAAAACCTCCCATCATCCTCTGGTGACACTACAGGGACACACACAAGAACCTTAGGTGGCATGGAGTAGAAGAAAGCCGAGGTTTGGGTGACAGGCCGCCTTGCAGGCGGGGCTGATTCCAGGAACCTTCGATGCTCCTGTTGCCAGATCAGCTCCCTGCACCACTCTGGGTGGGCGGTGAGAAGCAGGCAAGCATCCGCTCATTCCACAGTGACTGAGAAGGCCTGGGGTCAGGCCTGGTCAACAACATGCTTGGAGCCCGGGGCAGTGAACCCACACACACTGTAAGCACCCGATACAAGCTTGGGACTCAGGTGTGCTCTGCAGCATGCCGAGGTGTGTCATTGGAGAAGGCTCACTGGCTACTGGCACAACAGCCCGTAGCTCCACAGAGCAACCCTGGCAGATGGGGATGGCCACAGACATCCACGGGCCTTTCCCAGAGTGTTTGTCTGACAACCAGGCATGGCTGCCCTGCTTTCCAGTCACTACGGAGTTCAGGGAAAGTCACTGTGCCCATGGCATCCTTGCCAGGGCTCATTTCCAGAGTAAGGCAGAGTCACTCCTTGTGGTTAAAGGTAAGGACAACCTATAATTTGGGCAAATGTACCTCTTGCTCCCTTTCCTGCCTATAGGCCTAGGAGTGTTTCTGAACCTGGACATGGCTGGCCTGGGCCCATAAGCTCCTGGGGCACCTGTGCCCAATTGGGATGACCATGAGTCATTATCTGCAATGAAAGGCTGACTTTGTCCTTCCTGGACCAGTCTTGCCATAGAGAAGCAAGAGACTCATGTCTGGCTTCAGAAAGAATAGTCACTGAAGGAAGGCTGAGTCACCTTCCTATGTAAGCTCTTTTAATCCTCAAAAACACCCAGGAAACATATGGTATTACTGCTGTTCCCATTTTACAAATGTGGAACCAAGCATCAGAGAGGCCAAGTGACTTTCCCAAAGTCACACAGCAACTCAAGACAGTCTTCTTGTACCATCCCCTGCTGTGCCTCCATTGTGCCACCCACAGAATTCTTTCACAGCCTTTCTCACACCTTGAAGTTTCTGTCTAAGCTCCTAGATTGTGCTCCACGAAGCACGCACTTGGCCTTTACCAATAGTTGTGCCTCAAACTTCATGATGTACGGTGTCCACATGGATGGTGAGAGCTCTGCAGTCAAGCCCATGTCGCCCTCAGTGTGCCCTGAGGCCCATAGCCTGGGCAGGACCCATCTGGTAATGCTGCTGTAACTGGGAGGATTGGCTCCCAGAAGGAGGTGGGTGGACTCTACTGCACACACCAGGCACTCACTGATAGCCACTGGACTTGATGGCTGCTGGACTGCAGACCTGGGGACCTGTGGACTTGCCCACCTGCTCCCAGTGCAGCCCTGGAAGCCAGCCTCCAGGCACAGATGGTACTTCTCAACAACAGAGTGGACACCAATATGTCTCAGCGGCATTGTCAGCACACGACTTATTTGTCTGTGACAGAAGACCGAGGACCAGGAACACCCTCCCTACTCTGTGCAAGAACTGTTTACAGGAACCTGCTTTTTATTGGGTTGGGGGTTGGGCACAGTATAGAGAGACACCAAACTGCACTGGTCATTTTCTTTTGCATTCTAGAAGTAACAACAACAATAATAATAACAGCATTCCACCTGTCTCTATCCCACTGCAACACTGGGAGGTGTGATCCTGTTAATCCCATTCTGCAGATGCAGACTAGAGCAGAGGGCTTCTCTAACTTCCCCGCAGCCACACAGCTCTCAGAGCTGGCTCAGTGTCTACTAATCCTGGCATTCCACTGACTAGTGCTTAGTAGTGATTCAAACGGCACTTGCCCCTTGCTCTAGGCTAGAGACAGGAGGCAGATAGAGCAGAAGTGGCACCCAGTTGCCCAGGGACATTCCACAGTCCCTCAGGTGCAGACCAGCTATACCACGCAGCCCCACAGGAGAGAGATGGAGGCACGGTGTCTGCCATTTGGCCCTCCTCCCTAGGTGGCAGGGTCCTGTGGTGATTGGCCATGCCCTCCCCATGAGGTAAGGTCTTCATATCACAGGACAGCAGAGTCAAGCACCAGTTCTGCCTTTCGCACTGAAACGGATCAGGAGCTAGGGCTATTTGCAGCTGACCACAGCCTCCATCGGTGCAGAGGCCCATGTGAGGCAGGAGGGCCTCAGAGAGTGTAGGCTGAGCTTACAGCAGGCACTGGCCAGTGAAGCCGAAGGCCGATCCTCAGAGCACTTCAGGTGGACGACAGTCAGGAACACCTCTGGACCGCTGAGTGGAAGATACTAGGGGCTGTGGGCATCTGTGGAGGCCCAGGTGCATTGAGGCTCTGAGAACAGCCCAGGAGAACAGCCAAGGCCTCCTCCCAGCACCGCTGCCAGCAGTACAGTCTCCACCCTACTGGGGACCGAAGCTGAAGATGGAGCCTGTGACAGGACACCTCCCTCTGACACCTCCCTCCACTGCCTTCCAGAGGCTGAAGAGAGGGCATAGGACCTCGGGCCAGGTGCCCATGACACATGTTATCTGGAAGGGATTGATTTACCTTCAGATTTAGCTTTAAATATACCCAGAACTGACAGGCCCAGGTTACAGGAAAACAATGAAAGTTTGGTGGACTATGGAGAGCAGTTAGGCCAGTGTGCAGTCCTCCAGAGCTGTTTGCAAGAGCCTCAGTTTCATACGGATATGGAAGTCACTGTTGCATTCCTGGCTGCTCTTGCCAGTTATGTGCAAGTTGTACAGAACAGCAGGCCCCATTCACGGCAGCCTTGTAGCTGTGGGAGGCAGGGGTTCAGCATGCCCCGGCCCCCTCATCTAAAGTGATGGTGGCCAGCCAAAGCACCCTGTCTCTTTTGCAGGTGAAAAAGGGAAAAATGTTATGAGTGCCTTCATCTCATGCGTGTACACACATGCAGGCACACACACACACACACACGCTAACATGCTGGTCAGTGCTGGATTCTGGGACATAAAAGGCTGAGGAGACATGCCCTGTGTGTGTGGGTAGGGGTTGCTGACCTTGGGTAGAGCCGGCACTGGCAGCTTTGGCTCCAGCTGCATAGCAGGGTTCAGACTTGGCCTGGGAGCAGTGGTTTTGCATTTCCCATCAGAAAACAGTGACCTAGCACTGCTGGCAGCCCATTCCACCAGGTCTGTGGGGGTTTTGGGTGGTCCCCAAACTAGAAAGAGTAAGACAGGCATTCAGCCTCTGTTCTCAGTTAGCAGATGGGCAAAGTATTTGAGCAGTGGAAGAAGAGAGCTGCCAGTGCCTCTCCCCTCCTTTGATCTCCATGCAGGGGTGGGGGAGCTGAGGTAAATTTTTGGTTGAAGTAATTGTAGGAAAAGAAGTTCAAGCTGCTAATGACGCCGGAAATAAGGGAACTATGGCATGCTCAGCTGCTTCATGGACCCTTCCCAGCATTTCTGGAAACTGCAGTCCAGGCCTTTCTTGAGTGACTTGTCAGAGGGGTGGGAGAGTGGCCACAGGACAGTGGGTTTCATTTTTAAGAGCTCAGGTGAACTACTCTGTTGAGCTTCAGGTCATTCTCTGTCAGCCAGGGTAAAAATGCCTGGCCCATCCCGAGGACTGTGGTAAGGATGGCTAAGAGGTGGTGTGGTTAAGCGCTCTGTGAAATGTGTGAGGAAGACAAATCCCCATTTCTTCAGCTCAGCAGGCTTTATTGAGTATCTGTTTTTCCCAACTGTGCTGTGTCACATATACAAACCCTCAGGAAGGTGCCACTCCTCGATGCATTGTCTGCAGACCTGGGGACCCAGAGGCAGGCCGGGTGAAAGGCAGGAAGACTGCTGGGGCAGGAGGAGGCAGGGAGGAGCCAGGGCCTGGCAAGGGCGAGAGGGGACCCCAGGCTTGGAGGTAGAGAGCTAGAGTCAACATTTGTCCCTGTTTCATGCTCAAGTTCAGAGTTTTATCCTCAGCCCTGAGGTTGAAAATTTCACTCGACAGTTTCCTTTCTGCCCACCTGAACTGTAGAGTTGCAGTCCAGAGCACCAGCCCCTGTCAGCTGCTGCTCTGAGGACTAGGTGGTGGTCACACGTGCTTGTCCTCTGCTCTCCTGCCAGGCCTCTCCCAGGCCCCCTTCTCACACGTGCATTTGCACACCTGTACATGCTTACAGGCATGTGCTCACATCATACGCCAGGGTCCCCATCAGGACCATCTGGCTTACTTTTCAGGCCCTCTGAGAGGTCTGGGGACGGTGGGAGAGTGAAAACCCTGGTGGCCATCAGGGAAGATGAAGGAGGGAGAGGGGTAGCACAGTTGAGCAGCAAACCACCTGCAGACCAGCACAGAGATCCACCACGGAGCTGGGGCAGCCCCCACCCCTGGGCACTTGCCTTGGGCCCCTTCAGCAATTTAAATCCTGCCTTCTAGATTAAGAAATGCCCTTTCTGCTTTCATTTCAGACTTCAAAGCTCACTTTTGAAATACAGTTTTTCCAGTGAAATTCCAAAGGTTTTACACATGTGTGAAAGAAGGGAGGATTTGGCATTGAAGTGTTTGCTCTGCCCCTTACCACCTCCCATGACTGCAAAGGCCACTGGCCCACCACCTCACAGAGCATCATCCCAGCCTCTTGCCTCCAGTCCATGCTAATTCTCACTCCATTACAGACTAATGATGCAAAACGGACTTTTTTTTTAATTGGAAGGAATTTCTTTGTTTAGGTGCTGTTGGAGGCTTTTCAGTGGCTCCCACAAACTTCAGTCTGATTGTGGGGTGCCACAGAGGCCCTGACAAATGGAAGGGAGGCCCCTGGTCTCGCCCAAAGGAAATTTCTCACTGAAAGTAGGGATAAATCCACAGTGGTGAGGCACATGGGCCCTGCACGACAAGACCTACTAAATTGAAGTGACACTGACTTTTTGAGTCCCAAACTCTATCATCGGTGATACCAGTACGACAGAGCTTGACAGGTCATCTTGGGCACCTCTCCCAATACAGCTGTGAGACTGCAAAGGATTTTGTAGGATACTTTCCCAAGATGTTCCCAAATCTCCAGTTTTTAAAATGGCTCTTTAGGAATGATTTCTCCCACAAAACGCAATGATGTAGAAACACAGCATTCTGGTGAATCGCTTTTTTAAAATATTTTTTGGTGGTACTGGTTTTGAACTGAGGGGCATTGCACTTGCTAGGCAAGCATTCTGCCTTTTGAGCACCAGCCCCAGCCCCAGCCCCTTTCACTTCAGCTATTTTTCAGACAGGGTCTCCTGCTTTTGCCTGGGCTGGCCTTGGACCTACCTCTGCCTCCTGAGCAGCTGGGATCACAGGCGCCTGGCCCCTGCTGAGCTTTTAGAATGAATGAGTCAATAAGTAAAAACTGATGTCATTAATAAAGTTGTTTAAATAAATTTTTGCTAAAATAAATTCCTCTATATATTACATCATTGTTAATAATTTAAACTCTGACTTTTCTTCATATAAAAAATAATTGGTTTTTTTTTAAACAATTTGTCTGCATTCTTAGTCAGGGATCTCACCTTTGCCCCTTCCTGCTTCCCACCTCAGGGTGTTCCAAATGCTGGCATAAGCCTGGATGGGTTGGCATGATCTCCACAGAGCCAGGGGGGAAAGGATCAGTTGTTCTTCGGCCACCTTGAACTTAGAAGGCAGAGGCCAAGTGTGTGTGCACCACTTGTGCTGCTCTCCCCTCCAGTTTCTGCAACTGCTTCACAGCATCAGTCTGCTGATGGGGCCCCTCTTTAACTGCATTTGTAAAAATGAAGGGGAAAAAAGGCTCGTTAAAAGTTCTGAACCTTCCTCTTGGAAGTGTTCCCACCAATTCCAGCTTTCTCCTGCACCGCGTTGGAGAATGCTGTATTTTCTGCTTGTCTTCTTTCAACACAGGCTTAGCCAGCTCCTCACTGACCCAAGCCCCCTCTCCCAGGGATGGGCAGCTGCCACAGTTGGAGTCCTTGTGCCCCATCCTGCAAATCCCCTTTTCTTCTTTACACATCACATGGGCAGGGGCTTATTCCTGGTGGAGCAGAGCCCAGCACACCCTTTTCATGTTTTTACCACCATTTGGGGAAATCACAATTTGACGTTTGTTCAAAACCCTGGACAGAATCAAGCCAAGAGCAGCAGGCTGGCCCCCTCGCCACCAAAAATCACACAATGAGGACAAGCATAAACCTTGTTGCTTTCAAAATATGTCTGTCCTAAGACCATTTGGGGACTTTTCATAATAAAGACCAAGCAGAAAGCTAGTGACCGCTTTTCCTGTGTCCCAGAACACGGAGTCTGTACATTCCCTGCCAAGAGGCAGCTTTGACTTTGGGCTCTGGTGTACTTGCCAAGACTGTGCTGAAGAGATTTTTCCAATAAATGACCATGCAGCAGTCAGGAGACTTGTATTCAACACCAGTTCTGTTACCAGCCCGCTGGGTGGCACTGAGCAAGCCATAAACCTCTGGGTGCCACCTGGTGTTGTCAGGGCAAAACATGAACAGGGTCCAGGGCACCAGCTGAGACAGACAGGAGTCCTACAGAGTCTATAACCCCGTCCATGCGTTAGAAGGCACCAGAGGCATGTCATCCAGTTCTTAGAACTTGTTTGTGTGTGGAAGAAACTTCCTTTCTTTCCTCAGTTCCTGGGGGGCCCTGATCCCTGTCTAAACCAAGCCCCCAGTACCCCATTGGCCTCTTACTTTGCCTCCTGAGTTTTTTTCTCTGCTCAGAGAGGACGGGAATTTTTGCCCTGAGGTTGTTCTTCCCAGGCCTTAAAGAAAGTGATTTTAAGCACAGACTCCTGTTTCCCATGGGGCCTTGCGTTTCCTGATGGTTCCCCAAATCCTGCAGCCTATCCTGCCTAGCCACAGCCAGCTCTAGAAGCCTCGTTGTGGAGAATTATCTGTATATATCCTTTTAAGCCGTTTGGCTCTGTGACACTAAAATGTATGCATACATACATACACATAGATACATATATACATAAATATGTACTGCAGAGCTGTCTTGAGTAAATCAGTCATATGCAGGAAGCACCTAGACTGCACAGAGTAAGCTCCGCCTCTACTCTCCTTGGATGCTTAAGCACTGGTGACTCATGAGGAATGGAGACAGGTCCCTGCTGGTCTCAGGCCTTGGTACTAGACATCTAAGTGGGTGGTTGAACTATTTGTAGGAAGTGGGAAACAGAAACAGGAAGCTTGTAAGAAAAACCACGTGCGTCCTTCTTCATCTAGGCAGCCAGGACTAGCACCTGGCTTCCTGTTCGCCAGTTCGTTGTCGCCCCTCTCCCCCCATGTGGACCTGCATGGCTGTCAGCAGCCCCGTGATTCCCCAGTCTGACACTGGCTGCTCCAGGAAGAGTACCAGCTATGTCTGTTGTCTTGGAATCATGCTGCTGGAGAGTAGTTGCGTGGATTCCCACATCTGTAATTAAGACAACAGAGAACAATTTTCACTAGGTAAGGAAAAGGGAAGGGAGAAGGGCTGAACAGGAAGTCTCTCTTTAGCAGATGTGCTGTGAGTCATAAAGGAATACTATTTTATCATCTACCCAGCACGGTTATCTCAAGACTTGAAAGAGACTAAGGGAACATCTTTTCTCCTAACCCAGCGTTTTTTAGCTCCTAATATCATTTCACATTTAAAGGTGACAGCAATATCTTTAACGTTTTTCTATTGGATTAATAACGTTTAATGTTCAAAGCAATAAAGCGAAATGTTTTTGTGAGGGAGCTTTATATCACTAGTGGAAAATTCAAGTTCAGAAAAAGAAAATACACACACACTCACAAAGTAATAGGTGTCGTGAGCCATAAACCCAGAAAAAGGAGCCTGGTCGTGAGTGGGCGGTTGGGTGGCTGGGTGGGTGTGAAGACGGCGGTGCCAGGAGGGGTTCACGCTCACGGCAGCGAGTTCACGGAGCCCTCGCCCACTCCCCCGCCATCCATCTCCACCCAGCAGCAGAATATGACAATGTTAGCATTTTTCATTTCCCTGACGTTACCATTAATAAAGCAATGATCCAAAAGGGGCTTTGCTGAGTCGGTTCTTTATGCGCCCATCACTCACGACGAGATAATTTCACACAGGATCGTTTTAAAATTAAATGACGATAAAAACGCTCTGCTGTTCTGTGTTCACCAGTTCATGGAAGTCTATCAAGTCATTAATGTGTCATGACAAACTGCTCGATGGATACAAGAGTAATTAATTATTTGAATAAATAACAAGTTGAACCTGGGGCTCTGAACCACAATGACACTCGCATCCCATTAAGGGCATCCTGAAATCTCTTCAGGGCACTGGTATGAAGAGTTAAAACGCAGGCCAGGGTATTGGCAGTGATGAAAACCAATTTCATAAACACGGGGTAATATTTTACAGGGAGAAAGCCAAAGTGTCTCATTTCCGTGCCCACCTGCGGTTCTGTGTCAAAAGTCCCCCGGCAGTGGCCATTTCAAGATATTACTTGATCAGTGATGATTTCAGAGAACAATTATACAGATTTTCATAATCACCATTAATCTCTGCATATTTTTCAAGATAATTACAGCAATTATTATTTAGATTTCTCTTTTATATGCCCATTGTAGAAAAGAACAAGTGCTTATTATCCTGGAGCGTTCAAAGAACCTTGGATTAAAATTCTTTGTCATCTGTGTTCATTACTTCAACTCTGAAAGTTCATCAGCTCTAGAAATTAGAGTGGTACTGACTGGCTCTATTATTAAGCCTCAAGGTTGAGCTTAGACCGCGGCTGGAGGGGCTGGCTGGATTGTTCCCGGGGACACTGCTGCGTTCCCTTGGAATTACTGTCAGGTGGCAGGAGATGTGCGTGACACATACAGTCAGAAACGGGTGGCAGCCTCGTACCTATTTTCCCTGAAAGACCTACCAAGTGAACTAACAACCAATATTTAGAGGATACATTTTTTTTTTGTGGCGTGCCCTTTAAAGGTTAATATTAAACCTGAAGCCCAGGTAATTTATGGCATTGTAGTTCATAGACATAGCACACAGTATTTCCAGATCAAAGTGGATATCACTTCAGTCACCCATTCTGCCTCAAGCTGCTCTTGTCCATCCTCTTGTCACCACGACCCTGGAGTACAGTGTGGGGAAGGGGGCTGTGGTTTGTACTGCTTTGGAGAGAAGCCCTCTCCCATGGAAACGTTGCTGGGAATTCTGCCACGTGGACATGCACTTCTGTGTAGGTGTGGTGCACCGTCCCCTGCTCCCCATCCCAGCCTCGGTGCTAACGCTCAGGTATCCAGTCCTTCCACGTCTACACTGTAGTGTCCTCCGCAACCCAGCGCCAGGAGCCTACTGATGCCAGGGATGGGACGCCCATTGAGGGTGAACTGGGAGTCCAGTGTTCAAGCCTCCCATAAAATGGGGGGAATTACTTTTTTCTCAAGTAAGTTTCATCATTAAAATTATGACCCGGTTCGAGTGCACTCAAGCAGTAAAAGATAGGAAATGTAAGTTGAACTTCAGCTGTGGCCAGATCTGTGTAGCAGGTGCTTCTTAGGTGCTGTGTGCCCACCTGTCCCTGTGGCTGGTCTTTTGGACTAGCCCAGCAGCACAGAAGGATGAGGCTGGGTCCTCCCAGGCAGCTTCTCCCTCTGTGGTTGCCCTTCAAGGGTTCACCCTCAGGCCTTAGCTCGAAGCCTTTGTCCTCCATGTTCTCAGTGCACTGCTAGGAGCCCAGGGTCTGGGGAACAAATGACCCTACTAGTCAGGGTCAGATTTCTGTGCTGTGCTACCAAAATGTCACATTTCACACCTTTTCCTTATAATCTATGGGCAGCCTCTTCTCACATCTTAAGTAACATTTCTGGGGAGACTACAGTATCTGCGGCCTCTGTGAGTATGTGGTCCCACACCGCCAGGGAGAAAAAACCGCGCATGCTCAGAGCGCCTGAGTTCAGTGCTGTACTGCTCATGCTTGACTCATTTTTTTCCATAACGTCACTCAACTTCTGCTTAAAGACAAGCCGCCTTTCAACACGCCTCACATTTTCACTTTATCACTTCAATTAAGCACATTCATTTTTACCTTGATTTTTAGGCACCATTTGCTTTTTGGGGGGGAGGCAGATTTTCACAAAATTAAGGGGAGGGAAACACTCAGCAGCTTACACAATGATTTAAACACAACCAGCCACAACCTGGGACTGACTGCATCAAGTAAGCTGCAGAGTGCAAGTGCAGGCATTTAAATTTTTTCACAGTGGTAAGGATTTGAGGAATTTAAAATTTTTGTTTTTGAAGTTTCTTTTTGTTTATTTTATTTATTTTTTGAACATGCTTGGCCAAAACCCACAAGTAAAAATCCACAAAAAGCCAGGTTACTATATATCTTTTCCAGTTTGTACAATACTCAGGTCTGCTATCTTATTGCTAAAGTGCCTGGTGAGATAAACAAGTAATTAAGCCACAGAATGCACATAAAAGGAATTGGACTGACCCTTTGTCATAGAGTCCTGAAGCACTCCCATCACCAAGCAGCGCTTCCTTCTGGACCTCAGACTTCCCTTGTGTACTGGTGCTGAGAGTCCCCACAGTCCAGGGGAGCAGGTGCCCTCTGGACACTGGTAACCAGGATGTTGGGCAGATGCTCGGAGCACAGGCCACTGAGTGATGAGTGGCAACCTGGGAGGTAGCCCAAAGAGGCACTGTTTCTGCTGGTTTTGATGGGTCCACAAGAATGGGCTCTCCAGGGTGAGACCACAGCAGGGAGAGGGGGCACATGGCATCCAAAATGCATGACACATATGGAACTGGTGAGTAAGTGGGGGCAGCTGGATTCTAAGGTGTCCCAGTGGGGAGGCAGCTACCATGAAAATCTAGGTTGTGGTCCGCCTGCCAGGCTGGGACTGTGGCATTTTGGGGCATCATCCATGAGTTGTAGGAAGGATTCAAAGCCTTTCAGTAAAGGCGTGTCACGGTGAGGTCTGCGCTTGAAAGGGAACTGAAATTACTAGGCTGGGAATGTTTTGTCTTGGCTATGGAGGGTGTCCCCCTGGGAGAGTGGCCCCTCCTGACACCTCTTCACAACCTCACAGCCACTTCCACCCTTTCCCATGAGCAGGTTCCTGCACCATCTTTAGATGACTACTTCTCAGTGTCACATGGGAAGGTCTTCGCATCCCAGCCTGCGCGTGGCAGGAGGCAGTGGGCTTGGAAAACCGCTGTATCCACCCCAACACGGCCACTTACCAGCTCTGTGGGCCTAATAAGCACCTTCCCTTCTGAGCTTCGGGTTGAGATGCTGATGTCTCCAGTGCTGTTGGGAGGTTTAGGGGAGGGTGTCTGTGGGTGCCCTGGCCCCATCTTTTCCCCCTGGGCAGACCTCCCTGGTCCCTTCCCAGGGAGCCTCGGACCTGCTGTTACTTTGTATACTGCTTTTGAGATGATTTTGTGCAGGGAATGTCAGAAAGCAGTTGTTAGTTCCATGAAGGGCCAGCATGGTGGATTTTATATATTGGGCTTTCAATCCAGATTCTTAAGGCACCAATAGATATTTAATCTTCACTGTGACACTTGCCACTGTGAGATCCAAGAATGACAGACATGGATCTTAGAACTCATTCAGCCCAGGACTTCTCAAGCCTAGTTGCATTAGAATTACCTGGGAGCTTCAAAAAAGTGCTGGTCGCCCCTCAGACCAGTGAAATCAGACCCCTGGGTGGAGGTGGGGTAGATGAGGACATAGACAGTTGACCCCTGCATATAGAGCCTGACTCAAGGCCAGGCCTCTGCTCACTGTTTTTATTCACGGGTATGTATGGATACCTGTTACAGTCTGGGCAGTGTTCTAAGAGCTAGGGACACTGCCACGATAGGGCACTGAATGCACAGTGGCCTCCACACTGGCTGTTCCTTCAGCAGCTGGTTGGCTAAACACCAACATTTACAATTTCTCAGGGTTCTGTGTGTCAGCAGGTGGTTCTTCTTCAAGTCGGCCCAGCTGGACTGGATGGTCTAGGATGGCCTTGTCCACACATGAGGCAGATTACAGGCTGGGTGTAGGGAAGCTGCAGCCAAGAGCGTTAGCCTTTGCTTATGTGGTAACTCATCCACCAGGAGGCTGCTCTGGGATCCTTCACATGTTCGGTCCAGCAGGGGCCACAAGCCTGGGTGCGCAAGCACCTTTAAGTCTCTGTTGGTGTCACACAGGCTATTGTCCCATTGCCAAACCAAGATTCAAGGAGTATAGCAACAGATTACACTCCTTTATAGGAAGAGTGACAAACTCATAGTGCAGAGGGGCATATGTACAAGAATAGGAGGAACTCCTGACTGGTTTTGTAACTTTCCACCATTGCTTGTGCCCAAACGAGACACAGTGGTTCCTCTGACTGCTGCCAGGGAGTTGTTAGGGAAGAAAAGAGGACTATATTGCTTAACTTATTTACGTCTACTTTAGAGCACTGTATGGTACTTCAGAGATGTATACTTTACAACTAAGTAAATCTAGTGTTTGAGATAATTCCTATTAAAAATTGGATGTCAGCCCTGAGGTAGACATATAGTCATATAATATCTTTGTAAATATATATAAATATAAGCATATATTTATATATATTTACACCACTGACTTGTAGGAACTCAGATTTGATTGCAATCATTTTGCTTTTGCATCACCTTTTCTGGGACTGTTGTGAGTAGGATGTGTGGGGACTCGCCTGGTATGAGTCCTGTCTTAAACTTTGCATAACACCCGTCAGTTGGGACATGGTACTACTTCCTCAAGCTTA
Organism: Castor canadensis; assembly: GCF_047511655.1. NCBI lineage: Eukaryota > Metazoa > Chordata > Mammalia > Rodentia > Castoridae > Castor > Castor canadensis. The sequence goes on along the minus strand of NC_133398.1, from coordinate 9,273,812 downwards.
GATCAGTGTTGTGCCTTTGTCCAGGGACAGCACTGACATGGTGCCCTGTCTTCCTCAGTGCATGATATCCGGAACTTCTTGGGTTGGCATGACCCAGGATCACTAAAGTTTCCTTGGGCCACCTGATTAAGGAGGACTTTGTTGAGTTTCTTCACTGTAAAGTTACTGTTTTTCCCTCTGTAAGTAAAATGTAACTTGCATATTGTTAATCCTTTAGGACAATGTGACTAGTTTGTTCCTCCTCAGGCTCTCAACTACCAGGTGTAGCCCCACTGATTCTCCTCACCCCGTCATTCCTTCAGTGCTCATGAGCTGCTATTTGATTGAAAGAAGAGCTTCCCCTCATCTTCAGCTTACTTATTTCCTTTGACATTGGTTTAGATGAGCAGATTTTTATTCATTATCACCTTGCTTCTAGGCCCTCAACAGAGAGAACTGTGTGCACGTGTGTTTGTGTACATGTACATACATACATGTGTACATATGCACACATACCTACCTGTTTATATACTGCTACCTACATCACCACATTGAAACCACATTTGCACTGTCACCTCCAATTTGGATCCAGCGTCACTGAGTGCTTCTGAGCATCTGCAAATGATCTTTGACGATTTCTCATCCTCAGTGTGAGCTTTAAATGTTAATGCTCCTCAGCTCCGTCCTGGGCCTGCCTCTCTTTCCTGTGTTTTCTTCAACTTCTCTCCTGGCCTTGATTACCTTGAGTACCATACTGCTAACTGTCAAACTCCTCACCCCTCCTCACCAGGCCTGACACCTGTCTTTCCATCCAGGCATCCCCAACCAGCCAATCTTGCATTCTTGATCATGGTGTTCCAATCATGGTGGACCAGCTTTCTTCCACATGACCAGCACCTGCCAGGTGGAACCCCTAGCTCACCCCTGCTGCTTCTACTCTTGCCTGCCCCCATGACCGTCCCCAGGATATTATCCTCCCAGTTGTTCAAGCCAAAATCCCAGGGTCACCTTGCATTCTTCCTGGCTCCTGGAGCCAGGGTCCCAGTCTCAATGCTTCCTTCCAAGTGCTACTCACTTCTGCCCCTCTCTTCCATTCCCTCTGCACAGTCCTCGTCCCAGCCACCCGCACCCCTCATCTGAGTTACTGGCAGGACTCGCCTCTCAGTGGCCCACCTCCAGCCTCACTCCCTCAAGTTCATCCTTGCTCCAAGCAAGGACGATATCTCTAAAACAGGCATCTGACCACTCCCTCTCCAGCCCCAGGCCCGTGCATAACTTCCCTTCAGACCACTTGGAATGACAGTCAGGATTCCTTAGACCTGACCTGGGTCTCTGCACCTAATACATTGAAGAGCCTGAGGTAGAACTTCGGAAAGCTCTCTGACAGTGAAATGAAAAGTAAATTGCAAAACAGTTATACGGTAGTGCTATTTTCATTAAAAACACACATAAAAAACAAAATTGTGCATTGCTGTACACAGGCAAACAGATGTACATGCACAGAAAACGGGCTGGGGACCCAGGACTGTGCACAGCCCACTACCAGGGTTTGGGTGGAGGAGGCCCCAGAAGGGCATGTCTGGGTCTCAGGCGCTCCACTTTAGCTGTCCTATGGGAATGATTTCCTTAGAAAACAGATTCCTGGGTTAAGGAATTGTAGAAATGTAACTTAGAAATACATAAGTTGGTTTCAAGAAGGAGAAAAGTTGCCATGGAAAGGAAAGTGGGGACCCTCACAAGCAAGAGGGTGGATGCCATGCTTGGCCGGTAGGGAGCCTGTAACCGGGGTAGCAAGGACAGTGGCTGGACTGAACTGCTCATTTAGATGATGCCCATCTTCCTGAGGATGTGTCCTGCCCTGTATGGCAGCTTTGCTGGCTCCTCGCCTCTGCTTTCTGTTCTGCATTACAGTGCCCCTTGCCCATCGTGGCACCATATTCTTTCTCATATGGAAGTGTTGCTGAGACAAATTGGATCTTGAGAAAGTGCAGTTGGTCTGTGTCCGAGCTATTAAATATGTATGAAGTTGAAAAGCCTTTCTTTAGAGGAATGAGAATGTTTTAGCTGGCATTTTTCTAGTTCCTCCTGGCTGTGGTGTGTGGTCCTTCTGTCTCTCCTGCTCCCACAACTTTCAGAGAACCACCTTGCATGATTGTCCTCACATGACAAATGAAAACCTGATTCCGGTTAAGTGACTTGCCCAGAGACACATGGCTGATGAGTGACCAAGTGGGCTCGGCACACATGCATGTGTCTGAACCAACGTCTGTGCTCCTCCGCACCCACGATGCCGCCTTTTGCACGTGGGGCTTGGGAGGCTCTGGCCGTGGCTGATAAATCACTCCTTTTGGCTTATGAATAATGTGGCAAAGCAAATTACTTTGGGGATCTCCAAGGAAGTTGTTGGCCTTGTGTAAACTCAATTGGAATGTCACCACACAGACAGCTCTGGAGGTGTCTACAAATATCTTCCAAGGAATATCCCCAAAGTGAACCCGCCAAGAAAGCAGCACAGGCTCCGTGTTTTGGTTTGCAAATGAGTTTTGAGAAATGGCCTTGAAACCTTGGGCCATTGGCAGTTTTCCCATCACAAATTGTAAAGGACTTTGGAGACGCCACAGGAAGGGGAGAGGAGAGGGTTGGGGTGCTGATTATTTACAGCTCCGAGCTCTGAGCAGGTACACAGAGTTAAAGGCCTCCCACCACTCCAACTGCCTTTCGTTTTATTCTGAAAATGACCACCTGCCAACAAGCTACATTGTTCCCTGATAATCCCCTCAAGTACTTTCTAGGTACTGTTACCCGGGTTCACTTAACACCGCTTGACAACAATTGAGGGGCCGGTAATGGAGTCCTTTTTAAATTTTACATTTTTAGCACGTGATTTTATGACGCCCTTATCACACATGTTAAAATTAGATCCATGTGTCAATTGGAGCATTTTCTCACCCCTTCTGCTTGTTGAGATGTCAAGGAGGGACAGAGCCACCCGCCCTGAGCAAAGAGGGTGGTCCAGTGGTACAGGGAGTCCTAGACACTGGTCAGTGGAGAGTGACTGGAGCCTACAAAAACCTGAGGGCGTGTGTTGAAAGAGGAGAATCAAAGGCTAGCTTTGGGTGCTCTAGGGGGTGCCGTGGCAAGTGAAATTATAGCCCCCAGCAAGGGCGGAGGCAGGCACCGTAATCCCATCCCGTCGCCAGGCAGAGTGCCTACAGATTCATGGCAGAGCTATCCGTGTGAGCAGAAATCCAATTTTATGTCCAAACAAATGCAGCATGCAAATCGGCCTCCTTCCCAGCAAAGACAGGTATTTGGGTCAGCTGGCACAAAAACAAAACAAAAAAACCCACCACCGCCGCCCCTTTCCCTTCTTTAAAACGGGGTGGGATTAATACGGGAGCAGATTAGCGCTTTATTTGTTTAAACCGTGCAGAATCTGTAAGCACTCACGATCCCTCTGACTTGTAGCGCCTGATTGTAAAAAGAACAGTTGAATGAGCTCATTGTTTTCTGGGTTTTTTCTTTAATGTATTTTACAAACACGCCAGTGACAGGCCTGACACGCAGATTTCTATGTACCCGTACTTCAGTCTGGGATTACAGCATTAATAACAGAGTTCCATGCATCGTGCCATTTTTAAGCATGATCGTTATGATAAAGGGCATATACTTAATTACAGGCCTGCTTAATTACAGCTCTGTGGAAGCTCGTTTGTTTAGGAGAATGCTAATTGTGCTACGGAGCCCGAGGCACATCCTGGCTTTCATCTGCTGGTTTCATGTTGTTCGATCTATGGTTCAGCATTTTGTTAAAACTGCCACCAAAACCAAAAAATAATTAATTTTTAAAAAGGGGGGGAAGAAGAAAGCACTGGTCTGGTACTGAAAGGAAGCCGGCCTGCCCTGGTCTGTGTGTCCTGGTCATAGTGGTTTCCGCAGATCTCCCTGTGTGTGGGCCCCTCACCTCTGTGGGCTAACTTTGTCTTTGCACCTTCACAGCAGCATCTGAATGAGCTGTAGGATCATCCCTATTTTACAGATAGGACAGCAAGGCTCAGTGAGGGCTGGTGGCCCAGGCACAATCACACAGCCACCACCTGGTGAGCTGGAATTAAAAACTCAGGTCTGCCAGACTCCCAGACAGTCCTTCCCACCACAGACACAGCACCAGGCACAAGCCTCATTCTGGGTTTGAATCCTGACCATTGCAGCTACATAACTCCTCCAAGCCTCAGCTGCATGAATATAACTTGTAAATGGAAATTTTGATGGATAGGTCACCTGATGCAAGTTCATGGCGAGGACGCAGACAGGAAATATAGGTTTCCTTTCCTTTCTTCTCTTTTGTAGAGCTTGGCTAAGCAACAATTTTCTTTACCTCCCAGGCTTGGAGAAGCCTTTGTAATGTCACCCTGGGAGCTACAGAGCCTGGAGGAAAGGCCAGTGTGTGCCCTGGAAATACTAACATTGGCTCCAGTGAGGCAGGACAGGCACTGTCCCAGCTTCTGGGTTGTTCTAGTCAGGGGTATCAGCAAGACAAGCCCTGCCCTAACCCCTTCTGGTTGACAAGCCAGGGCAGGAGCCAGTGCACCAGGTCATAGCCCCTAAGAGCTGCGGCTTTTCACTCATGGTTCTGTCACCAGGTCCTCAAGTAGTGTGTTGCCCCAATAAAGCCGGCAAGAGACTGGTTGCTAGGACAGCAATCAGCGTCTCAGTTCTAGAACATTAGTGAAGAAAATGTACTGACTGTGGCCAGGGAAAGAGAAAGGAAGGAAGTGAATGTGGCTCCCCAGGAGAAGCTAGCATGGAGATGATTTATGAGCTGTCTTTGGGAACACATGAAAAATATGTGCCATTGATTTTAAGAATTATGTTTGGCAAACCTCTGGATATTTTCAAATATGGAAAGGCTGCTCAGATAAGGAGAGTCGAAATGGATGTGATAGAATTAGAAGGGGATTTAGTGGTCCCACAGATCAGCTCTGCCCAACACATGTCACCCCTTCCTGCTCCACAGCAAGTGGCCATCTGCCTGGACCCAGTCAGCAACTCTGCTTGCCCCACCCTGCTCAGTGCCTCTCTGGCGAGCCCTGAACCTTTGCACACATTTGCTTAGGTCCATCTGGAATCCTCTCTCATCTGGGCAGGGTCCCATTTTGGCTGTATTTCCCATGTGCCAAGCATAGTGCTGGGCTCTGGGGATGCTAAGCAGGAGCCATGGTAAACAAAAGTGGCCAGTATCACACCTTCGTGGGGCATCAGGCCTGAGGCTACTTTTTTGCCTTATGGGTCAGTTTCAGGTACCCAGGATGACCCCGTGAGCATGTAGTCCCAGTATCAGACACCACAGTCCAAGCAGACCAAAATGGGCGGTGCCCTGATCATGGCACCAGGAATGTGACACTTGGCTTTTATGACAGCACCCCTTTTTCTAGTAGTCAGATCACATGTTGACATGTTCAGCTACAACCAAGCCTTTACTTTCTCCTGAGTTATTCCACATCTCCTCTGTCCGTCCTGTACAGTCGGGATTTTGGACCTAAACTCCTGAACTTTACGTTGGTCGTAACCATCCAGTAGTGTAGCCCAGGATCCCAGTGTTCTGAGGTCTTCATTAGATTTCACAGGCTCTCATCAGCCTCTTACCAGGTAAGCATCTCGTGTATGTCTTCCTTTAAGTAGCATTTCTCCATTGCCTAGTCCAACCAGTTAGGGATTCTCCTATCTTTGACATTGACCAGACATATTTATCCATCTTGTCTGTGTGGATAAAATATAGAAGAAATGTCACACGCTTTGCTGCAATCCACATGCTTCAAGCCTGCTTTAATCTTTGATATACTAGAGCTTTTCATTTTTAAATTTTAAATTTTTAGTTGGTTAGCAGGTCACCTGTTTTGTTAGCAAACTCAGACTGGCTCCTGGTGGCTCCTGCTTGTCTTTAGAGCCTTCCATATCAGTGACAGCCCCAATCCTCCCAAGCTTCAGCCCAGTGGATCCTATAGACTTGGTCTTCTTTCCTTCAAGTGGATTGAAACCTGTTTTCTAAAAATACAAGGAGCATTTGACTGTGCCCATCCTTCTGTCATGAACTCTAGGACAGAGTGGTCCCCATCTCCATCACTTTGCCCAACAGCTCCTTATACTCAGGATTGGGTCCAGGTGGTCCCCATCCCATCCCATCCCCTCTGCCGCCAACCCAGGCAGGAGTGTGTCTGCCACCACATCCTGAAGGCCACCCTCACGCTGTCTCTTGCTTCTCATAGATGTGGGAATACTCTTTCCTTCCTTCCAGCAGCAAGAAGGGAGCAAGCTGCCTCTGCTGTGTCCATATTGATGTCACCTCTGCTTTTCTTACCTTGAGCCTCCTCAAAGAGTTTTTAATGTGAAGAAATTATTTTGGGGCCTCCCTGAGTATAAGAAGGTGTGCCTGATACAGACACCTCGATGTACTTACATGGCCACTGGCCATTGGCCTAGGCTCCGCAGGAGGCCTAGGGAGGACTCCAGTGTGGAAGGGGATGGTGGGAACAGCAGCTGTGCATGCTGCCAGGTCCTCCAGTCTCAGCAGCCAGGAGAGGCCCTTCGTGTACATACACAGTGTAAATGTGTTATTTATATTTTATGTATCCTAAATATGCCTGCTACCCTCAGTGTCTGTGGGAGCCCAGCAGCCACCCTGGGAAAGCAGTGTGAACCACACATGCTTTCTCTTCATTGTTCTCCTCCCTGGAATCAGTTGTGAGCAGAGCTAAACCCGAGCCATTTGGCTCATCTTGCTGATCAGAGAGCATGACCTGAATTTCTTCCTTTCTCTTCTTTTCCTCCCTCCTGCTTTTCCCCTTTCCACTTCCGTGCTCTTCTCCCCTGTGACTGAAAGTCTGTCCAGCATTTAGATACCAGGAGGTCCTAATTTCAGACGCCACGGGAAAAATGCAGAATGTCATTTCCCTGGGAACCTACACACGGAAGCTTCCATTCCACTCACTCCATTTCTTCCTAAAATCACAGTTTACGAAGAACAAAAACAAACAAAAGAAAGTACCACCTCTTACCTCCACCCCTACCTCGGGGCTGCAGGTCCCTGCACTAAGGGTGTACCTGCAGCCCTCATTTGGCTCAGTGCTAACGGAGAAGCCAGGTCCCAGTCTCAGCAGCCTGCCTGACATACTGCGAGCCACCCCCCCCCCACACACACACACCATCACATCTTGCGTTCCTTCCCAGCAGGCATGGCGGCAGAATCCTTTTCTCTGATGCTATGATTCCTTCGTGGGGAGAAAGTGCTTGTGAGCCACACTCGCATCCCATTTTTCTCTGTATGCCTTTGACAATGACTATCTTGGGACTGGTGGATTGTGGTGGGTGGTGGGGGGAAGGTGGGAAGGGAGGCTGCAGAAAAAGAGCTGCACCTCTGGATTCCTGATTTCCTCATTCCATACCCTTTCCCTTGTACCCCGTTAAAGTCAAGCAGACAGGTGAGCCCAAGTCAATCCTGAAGACCAGCAACTGTAGCCAAGGGTCAACCACAGTGCCCATGTGCCCGCCTCCCACTTCCTGAGCCTTGGCACACACCACTGCTGTCTCAGGCTGCCTGCCCTCCACCACTGGGGAATCCTCCTTTATGTGTAACTTCAGTTGCTCCTGGAAGTCCTGGCCAGGATCCAGACTCAGTCAGTGGTTCCAGAACTGCTCTTCCCCCACCTAGACTTTTCCCATGAGCCTGACAGACCCAAAGAGGATCCTCAGCTCAGCTTAAATAAGAATGTCCAGTAAATGCGCTACTGCTAGCCTCCTCCCAGGGCACAGCTCCGTCCCCTCCCAGCTGTGTGTCAACATCTTCCTGCTGTCAGACCCTTGGAAGCTCTCACTACTTAGAGCCTGGAGCCCAGCCTCCTGGGTGGAAGTGGGAGAGGGCTACTAGACCAGCCCTTGGCTATTTTCAGAGCCCTGCACATCAGCCTGCTGCTTGGGGGATGCCAAAGCATCTGCCTTCTTTAGGTTGTGGCCCCTGGGATCAGAGGTACCTGTTTCTACCCCGTAGCTGCCACTCACCTGCACTGGAAGTCACCCTGGCTCCACCCAGGGATACCTTGTACTCTCTGTGTTGGCACTTTAGATTCCTGAATATCTGCTGTGTATTTAATGCCTTTTCTCTCTTACAGCAATGGATGGTGTGCCTTTTATGATTTCAGAGAAGTTTTCCTGTGTTCCAGAAAGTGTAAGTCTATGCACGATCCCATTCTCTTCTGCCTCCCAAAGCCTGAAGTTCCTCCACCTTGATTTCCATGCACTTGGGAATGTCCTAGGCACCTTCACACTCCTGGCCCCAGGGGAATCATTTCTACTTTTGGGTCCTCTTTCCCCGTGGCAGTTGAACCCCAAGGTTGAGAAGGCAGGACTCCTGCTCATCTCCAGGCTTTTCAGCTGGTGCCTGCACCAGGAGAGCAGGCCAGGCCTGGGTAGAAGAGCAGGGCACTGACGTGCGGCTCACGTGTAGCCAAGCCTTTTCCTTTCAGTTGCAAGGTAAATTGAACTGAACTTCCAATAGTTGTGAAGGATCTGCTGGCCAAGTTCAGCTCAGTCATTTTTGCTTTTTTATTATTACTTAATGATGGCAATCTCTGCCACAGGGAGCCTGTCCTTTTTCCCATAATTGCTGCATTGTATGCTAACTGCATCCTCTGCTCTGACTGGGACCTCCGTGGTAGTGCAGGGCACCTCTGGCTCACATCAGGCCACACTGACCCCGCAATACATGAGCACGCGGAGAGTGACAGAGGGTGAAGTGAGATGGCCACGTCCAGAGAATTCAGACCATGAGAGGCTTCCACCATTCCCAAGGCCAGAACTGGGCTAAAGGCTCCACTTGGCCCGCCTGAAGATGCCTTTCAGATGGTGCCTGTCCCCCAGAATGACAGTGTCCCTACCCTAGCTGTGCAGGCCTGCTCCTGGCCGGGTCAGTAAACTTGTTCCTGGCTTTCATCCTTCCCACAGAGGACTGCTTTGAGTTGCCACCAAGCACTGAGGCCCCAGTTTGGGCACCAGTTAAAAACCCCTTCAGTGTTTTTCTTGGAACCAGCTTAAAACCACCCGGCTTGCAATTTGACCTGCTCTGTAGTTTCCATTTTCATGAAATATAATAGGCCTCCTCTGAACCCTTCTGGTAAGCAGCTTAATCTTAAAAAAATGCTCCTGACGTGACATGTGGAGCCTGAGTAACTTCCGCTGACTCCATTTGGCCGCATTGCCATGGAGACGCTGGCGCCTCTCCCACCGCTCCCTAGGAGAGGCGGCTCTGCCCTGCTCCCCAGCTCCAGTTGGGAAAGTTTAGTGGAGTAGTTAGAGCCTAATGATGCAACAGCTGGACCTCTACTGGATCCTCCTGCCATTCGGCTGGAGCTCAAAGAGAGCCAGATTGTTTTGTGGCTACTGGCAGAACAGCCCCAGGAGCTGAGGGGCTAATTTGGTGGCCCTGCCCCAAGTTTGCCCTCCCGAATGTGCTGCTGCCGACTCAGCAAGTGCTGAAGGCCATGGACTCCAAGCCCACTGTCAAACTCTTCCAAGCACTTCTCTGTTTAATTCCTGCACAGCCTGGCCAGGAGGGTCTGCTCATGCTGCTTTTTAGCATACCAGGAAGGGATGAGGTGATTTAACCTGACTGCATCATGAAGGGGCCAGCTTTGAACTGGGGTTCTTAGACATCAGAGATGGCCTCTTGCTAATAGCCAGGCAGGAAATCCCTGCAGCCCAGCTCAGGCACCAGCTCCAGACCTACCACCAAGCAGTGACAGGTCAGAACCATGAGGTCCTGGGTTCTACAGAACTCCCAGATTCCACCTGAGCATCCCAAGCTGCCTGTCTGTCTCAGAAATACAGAACAAATGTGCCAGAAGGGACTCAGACCAGGACACTCTGTGTTTCAGCCCAGGCTTTAGTGCCCATGTACTTGACTTTTCCTGCTGTCTGTTGGAAAGCCAGCACTTGCAAAGAAAGATTCCCATCTCCGTGAAATTGTTGAAATCCCCATTAAAACACGATATTCCATTTCATCACCATTGATCTTGCAAATTACAAGTGATTGACAGCCATTTCGATGGTATTTTAAAAACTGGACTTCCTCCTGCTCCTTCCCTGAGTACCACAGTTCTGGAACTCCTTACACCCAAAGCCATCCAAGAGACAAAGTGGTCATGTTGGCCTATGGTGACAGCCTTGGCTTCTCTGGCCCCACAGCTCTAACAACAAAGAGTCAATCTTATCCACGTTTTCCTTTGGCAGCGGAAGAAAGGCCACCCCAGTGACCTGTTCCAGGAGGGTCATAGCCATAGACACATGACTAAGCCATGGTCCACAACACAGGGGGCCCCGCCCACCATGCTCTTGTCACTAGCCCTTGCTAGTGACTAGAGAATCACACTGTCGGTTTCCTGTGGGAGGGGGAGGAGAAACACTGGTTCCCTACGGTGGTTTGAGACATCACAGTTGCCATGCAGAAGAGCTTTTGAAAAAGTGTGACTTGATCTGTATTTTCAGATGCAGCCCTTTGATCTCTTGGGAATCACCATCAAATCTCTAGCAGAAATTGAAAAAGAGGTAAGTAAGCTTCCCAGAGTGGTGGGGGTGGGTCTGGGCCATCACACTCTCCCTCCAGTTTCCCCTGTCTCCTGAAGTCTGTTCCAGGAACAGCAGATGCAGGGTGCCCTTCTGAGAGGGGAAAAAAAAAAACCCTTCACTTACTCATATTTATTCCTTAGAAAAAGTACCCCCACCTTGATGTGACCACCATCTTGTCTTCTCAGTCAGGAGGTTTGAAGTGATAAGACAGAGCAATCAGTTCTGTTTCACTTTTTAAAATGTCTCAGCTCAGCAAAGATGGAGGTTGGGATTGTCTTTGTCCTGCTTTATTGTTTGCCACCAGGAGGGTCTCAGGAATTTGACCAAACCACTGTCATTTAGAGGAGGAGTCTGGTAAGTTAGATCCCATTTGGCAGCCTGGTTTTAGAGTGTTTGGACATTTACTTAATAAAAAAAGAAAGAAAGAAAAGAATGGAGGGAGGGAAGGAAGGAAGGAAGAAAGGAAGGAAAGAAGAGAGAGACAGGAAGGAAGGAAAGGGAGACACGAGGATCAGAGAAATCTGAGGAGCCAGTGTGAGACAGGGGCATCGCAGGGGAGGTTGGGTTGGCCAGGACTCTCCTAGTTTCATGGGACAATGTTAGTGTGTGTTGTCTTCTATGTATAGAAGGTTGTTAAGCAGTCACGTGCTGAAGCCAGCTCTCCTAGGAGAGGAACATTTGTCTCAAAGATGGAAATGGTAGAACCATTTCAATATTCTCAGCTCCTTGGGGTTTTCTCTTGTGTACCCAGCTAGCAGAAGCAGGTTGCATTATTGAAAGATGGCTGAAATCAAGGAAAATTGAATCAATGTAGTACAACAAATTTCTAAACCTGTCATAGCAAAAACAAGACAAAAAACTCCCCCTTTGTCTTTGATTTTCAGTAAATCATAAAAACCTGATTGTCAGGTTTTTTTTCTTCTAGTAACTTAGGGGGAAAATGGCTGACTACTATGTTAGAAATGTAGATGTACATAGATTTCATGTCTGCCCTTCTTAAATGCAAGGTAGCTGTGGATGGTTCTGGGGGTCACCTGCTTGAGGATGCAGCCTTTGAGAGTGGTCCTGTAGGATGGGGCCCTGTGGATGTTGGGGGAAGCCTGCAACTGCAGATGTGAAAGCTCATCAAAGACAGGCCATGTTCATACAGGCAGACATCTAGACCTACCTAGCTGGGGGCCTGTCACCTCCCTCTCTGTTGAAAGGGAGATAACAATGGGACCTATCTCAGAAAGGTGCTTGGTAAGTGCTGATGGCAACAGGTGCCTGTCATGGGGTTGGATGTGCTAGAGAGCAGGAGTGACCGCCCAACACCAAGCTACTTCCCCATCTGTCCTGTGACTGCACCTTACCTGTGGACCTCCACAGTAGCATCTTTTATTTAAGCACCTGCTACATGTTCAGCTCTGGGCTTTACTCACTGCTGACCAAGTGGCCTTATTAACTTCCCATAGAAGGGAGAGAAATTGAGGCCCCCAGAGGTAAAGCAACTTGCCCAAGACTCAGACCGAGAGCAGTCCTCTCATGAGCCTCCACGGGGGCTCTCTGGGCTAGTGAGGGCAGTGGACTTCCTAAGCCAGCTCTGAATGGGCCTTTGATTGTGGAATGGATCAAGTAGGTGAGGGCCCACTGTAGGGAGGGGTGTGTGGGAGAACAACAGAAACCTGGTTCTCTTCCTCCCCCCAAGGGCTGAAGTCTGAGCAAGTGTGGTATGTTTCATGAGAATGTGTTGTCTTGACATCAGATACTCTGAGTCAGGTGTGGCTGACCCTTGAAACCCAGAGCCAGGTGTGGGGGACAGCTCTGGAGGCAGCTCCTGGACCTGATCTCAGCTCTTCTGCTTCATCTTTCTAAGCCTTGTCTGTAAAATCAGGTACTAAGAAAAATACTTACTTTACAGTACTTATAGGGTCTCACCAACACTGTCATACATGGCTTAAAACAACTCATTTCTGAGGTCCCAGTCACGGTCACCATCATAGTCCCTGTGCACAGATCAGGGATGTGAGGAAGAGTCTGTCCACCCCACTCAGCAGGTCACACTACCATATTGCTGGTAGCCCAGGAGTGTCATGCCAGTTGACAAAGCCTGGTTTTATTTCTCATTTTTTAGTGACAGGTGAAACAGGATGGGCCTGTATTTGCTATTGAAGTAAAATTGAAGTTGCCAGAAAGAAAACGTGGCGGGGGGCCGGGTGGGGGTGAGGAAAAGTGAAAGCATTAAGTGGGTGTAAGCCCTAACAAGGGTCGCCGTGGAGCTTTTTGCTTAATCAAGGATGGCAAAGTCACTTGTGCCAACCTTTGTGGGCATCTGGGGTAATCAGGGCATGGATACCTGATCAGGGCATGGATCACCACCCTAGCATGGCTCCCACCTCTGCAGCAACTCACAGGAACTTTTTTCCCTAAGTCAGCCTCAAGTTGCCTCTTTCAGCCCCTGAACTCAGTGCTCCTCCTGGACATTGGAGACCCAGGCAGGGGGCTGGGCCAGTTGCTACACGCTCTGCCCTTGGGCCCATGTGTCAGGCCTGGAGCTGGCAAGGGTTCTTAGAACAGGCTGGGTGTCTCCTTAGAGTAGGTAGAGTGTCCCCTGGGACAGACAGGGTGTCCCCTATATAAGGACTTGTTTTTTCCTCTTTTTAGTTCCCAGCAAGTCTGTCTGCCCTTGGTGAAGGGCCCCGGGGTCTCAGATGAAAAACTTGCTTTGCTGTCTGTAATGGTATTTTATACCATTAAACCAAAACCGAAAAAAGTAGGCCAAGTAAAGACAGGAGAGTGCCTCTGGGTTCAGGGCACAGCACAGACCCATGACCCAAATGATTCCCAATCTACCCCCAGACACCTCCCAGGAGCCTGCAGAGTTTCCAAGAAAGCTGGGTCTGCAGGGTCTGCAGAGGTTGCCCTGGGCCAGGCACGTGCTTCCTCCTGGGGGTGGAAGTGCTGTCCACCCACCTCACAGGAGAAACTGCACTCAAGAAGTTTAGTGACTGCAGAGTCCCTGGCAGCAGTGGAGCCATCACCAGGCTACCACAGAGCCAACAGGAGGATTGGGTATGACCCCGAATATACCATTGTCCCCTCCACTCAAGGTAGCCCAACTAGAGGAAATAAATGTTGTCCCTGGAAGCAGCATGTCAGTCTGTCTGTCCAGCATTGGGGCTGGCTTGCTTTCCTTCCACCCTGTCTGGCCTGGGGGATGTTTTTGAATTTAAGCCCAAGCCCTGTCCCTACCACTTAAAGGAACCCCTAAACATGGCAGTCAGGGACAAAGCAGGAAAACCGCATACATGCCAGGACCCAAAAGGCACAGGCCAGTTGCCAGTCAAGGAGAGCTGTCCCCACCACAGCCAGAACCCACCAACTACCTGGCACTGAATGACAGGTGGAGAGCAACATGGCATCATCCCAGTTGTGGGTGAGCAGTGCACCTCCAGTCCCCAGAAGCCTGATGAGCTGGAGAGAGAGTACGATGCTCAGCCCTGGCAGCCGGGGACACCCAAGACAGGAAGAAGGGGACATGCGTCTGGCACATTAGCTTTCAAACACTGAGTGTCTGTGTGGAGGTGATGAGCTATCATGGACAGGACATGGGTCCCCAGTCTGCACGTCTGGGATTGGGTGCCAAATCTGCCCTTGGGTTTTCCCCCGAGCACATCCCTTGGCCTTCTTTCCTGACCTCAAGCTGGAGCACAGGCCATGGTGTCTGGTGTCGCTGTGGGGTACCTCACAGCTGCCAGAGGCCTGGTGAAGGGGATCCCCTTGCAGTTTAGTGTGGGAGACATTTACATTTCATGAAAGACACTCAAGGATTATCACGTTTAAAGTTAAAATCAATATACATGCCAAGGAGATTTTGCAAGAAACAAAATATTGGAAGATGAAAGCTCTCACGATTCAGACACACTCTGTGATGTGGGTGGTGAAAAATGAACAAAGCCCCGAGGAACTCAGACTCAAAAGCCATCACTGTTTGGGCTCTTGATAACATAGTGCAGCCATCTGCCTGTTGTCCCGCACAGCCACCACTCAGGGCAGGGCTCAGCCATCCTCCCAGGACCAGGACAGGAAGAAGTAAATATCTGGGGACTCCCTTCAGCCTCAGGTGGTGACCAAGCCAGCAGCAGCCACAAGAAGGCTTGCTGGCCTATCTCAACCTGTCCCCTGCCTTGTCCGCCTCACCCTGTGGGACCAGGCAACACCGGTTTTGCTCTGTGGGAAGGTAGCGAGGGTCCCTGTGGGGGTGATGTCCCCTGAGGAACCCTCATTGTTCCCCAGCAAAGGCTGCTCTGCCCCAGAGTAGGGAAGAGTGTAATCCTGCAGCCGAGCTATGATGAAGCGTCTTCCCTCGGAGTGAGAAGACGGGCATATAAATATTCTCATCTCCGCGGCTCTTTATTTCCCTTGTAAGCAGTTGCCCCATTTCTCCATCTGATGGATTCCCTGTCGCAGCCAGGGTGGGTGCTCCCCAGCTCTCAGGCCAAGTGCAGCCTCTAAAACAATCCCAGCGCCTGGCTCCCTCCATCCTCTCACCACCCACCCACACAGCTCAGGCCCCTGCCCTGGGCCTCTGTCCCAGCTGGCCAAACTCACAGCCCTCACCATCCCAGGAGGGGGCCACGAGGCAGGCTTTCTTGATGGCACAACACCACCTGCAAGCCCTTTAAATCAAGAGCAACCAACCCAGTGACGAAAGGGCTCAGGCAGCTGGGCAAACGGTGCCATCCACTCTGTGCAAGCCAGTTCCCCACTTCCCCAGCTCACCCCAGACCCTGGCGTGCAGGAGGGGCACACACGGCCGAGGGAAGCGCTCATTAGCCTACCTCGCTTCCTGGTAGAGCAGACAGCCTCCATTTTCATTGGACTTGAAAGCTGAAAGACGAGGGAGAGTCTAATTAGTACAGGGACGATCTAATATTAATCACTCCCTTAAAATTGACAAGGGAGGCAGTTCATTTAACCACTTAATTGCTACAGGTTTTTATGGGCTGCTATTTGCAGACATATTTAATGAAGAAGTTATAAATCTAAGAGAGCTTAAAATTTTAATTTTATACCTAAATATTTCCCTTGTTCTCATGTTTGTAGTCAATCCTCAAGGGTGTAGTCACGTGGAATGTTCCTTAAATGAACACGTTTGCTAACTGGCGTGATTTCAGTTTTTAAAACATTGGTTCCAGCAATTAGGCTTTTTTTTTTTTCAGTTCCCAAATGACTAGAGAAATTCGTCTTGATTATAATTGCTCTTAGCCACGCATATCTAATTTGTGTCTTTTTAAGTGTTAATTAGTAAACAGTTTGAGCTGACATCTTTATGTGTTTGTGTGTTGAAAAATGGGGCTTATTGCTTATTTAGCTGGGGGCCGATTCTGCCAACTTTTACATCACGACATTGAGGTGAAATTAATGAAATTATATTTGGTAGCGTGAGGTGAAAAGAATTTTCAAATTCAACTTTTGGTCACCCACTTTGCCTGGGCCTCTTCGATCTATGAGTTTAGGGTGGGTTTGGAATCTATGTCCTGCAGGAAGAAAGCGAGCAGATTTTCCTATCGGTAATGAAATGGCAGAAACCCAATTTTATAAGAGCAAAATGTTCAGATTCTAGCACAATTGTTCATTCTTTCTACTTTTGGAAAGCTTTCACTGTGCTTATTAATGTTAACGAATTTTGTAGAGATGCAGCACAGCCACAAAACTTGTGGTCCCTTTGCACCATCTAGTGGTCGGTACTTAAACTGCAACAGGAGAAAACGCCTTCTCTACTTAGGAGCAGCAAGATTCTCACCCCCAGCAGTCTTTCCATTGCTTTAGTTTTCAGCAAGGAAGCTGAATGGGGAGAGATATCTGCCATTTCATTTTCTAAACAAAAGTTCACCAAGTCAAAAGACACTAACCTCCTCTTTTATATGTGGTTCAAAGACCCAGAACTGCCATCCAGATTCGTACAGAGCTCACACTTGCTTGAGATCATTCCAGCCCCAAACAAAGAACCTTGACAATCTCCCCACAAAACATGCTACATTGGTGAGGAGATGGATATGTTAATTATCTTGATTGAAACTCTGTAATGTGAACATAGATCAAAACCTCACACTGTGACCGTGTTTAAAAAAATAATTGTTATTTGTCAATTACAAATAATTCTTAAACAATTTCAAAAAGAAACATAAAGAATTAGCTAAGTAGCCTTTGCAAAAGCACTAAATAAGTCCTCATCTTCTCCAGCCGTGCCGGAAGGAGCTGGACCCACCAGTCACACTATCTCTCTACTGACCAGTCTAGGAGGCCAGGTTTTGTGCCACAGACAGGATCAGTCCTCTTCCATAAAGGGCAGAGGGCCTTCAGGGCAGCTTATCATCTTAGGCAGCTACTCTGCCAATCAGAATCCATTTTTTATATGCAGTGTTGCCCCTGCAGATGACTGTCATGCATGTATAAACATGCAAACATTCTAGAACAGGTAGAATATCCGTGCCGTCCACCCCTGGTGCACACGCCACACATGCTGAGCAGATGTCAAGTGGGCTTCCCCTGTACCACGGTCCTGATCTCCTGCCCACCCACCCCCACACCTCCCATGTCATGATTGTACCAGAACTTATTTAACCAGCCCCCACTGATTGACTTTTGAATTTTGTCCAATTATTTGCTGTCACACTCCATCACATTCCTCCCTGCACATGTGGCTTTCCTTCTCTGGGTCTTCCTTTAGGAGAATAAGTGCTGCTTTTTTGCCTTCCAAAGTGGAGATGCCCACTTAAACCCCCACCAGAAGGCATGGAGGTACCTTCTGGTACCACACCTGACTTTAGCTAAGCATCATGGAATTTTGTAACATTTGGCGCTGTTTAATTAATAATCATTAGCTACTTCTGAAGTCGAACCTCTTCTTTTGTGTGTATGGGCTGCTTCATCTCTCTCTCCCGAAGGTGCTCTTGACTTTGCTGTTCTCAATTAGCCTACTGAGCTTTTTCTTGTTCATTTTTAAGTGTTCTTTATGTTTTAAAGATAACAACCTCAGTTGACGGGTGTGGTAGTGCACATCTGTAATCCTAGCTACTCAGGAGGCAGAGGTAGGAGGATTGAGATCAAAGGCCAGCCAAGGCAAAATCAGGAAACCCTATCTATAAGCAAAATGAAGCAAAAAGGGCTGGCAGAATGGCTCAAGTGGTAGAGCACCTCCCTTAGCAAGTGTGAGGCCCTGAGTTCAAATTCCAATACCGCCAAAAAAAGTAACCTTTTCTCAATGATATGTTCAAATACACACAAATGTGCCCACGCACGCACACACTTTTCCTCTTGTTAGTGATATAAGCTGCCATACAAAAGTGGCAGCTTTGTCTTTGAATTTTCTTTTTTGTTTTCATGTCACTCTTAGATTATAAAAACATTCACCCCTGTTTTTCTACTCTTACATCTTAACATATTAAAGTATTGCATACCTTTCAACTATTTAATCCATCAGAAATGTATTAGAGAGATCTAGAACTGGCTTCATTATGCCCTGGAGTGTCAGTCAGTTTTCTTCAGATTATAGATTTTTCTTCTGTGCCTTTTAAATAGTGCTTCTGCCATACATTCCACATGTAAGTGAATTGGAGGAGGCTTTTCTTGACTGAATTCTGTTCTCTTCTGTTGCTGCCACCCTGGTTTTTAATCTTTTTTGCTTCATAATAAGCTTTCATGCATGGTAGGGTTTGTTCCCTCTTTCCTGCACTCCTCCTCCCTGAATTTTCCTAATTATAGTGACATGGTCATTCTTAGAGCTGAACTTTCAGATCTTTCAAGGTGGAGGACGTTCTAACATTGTTTTCGAGACAGTGTCTCACTATATATCCAGGCTGGCCTCAACCATGAGGTCCTCCTGCCTCAGCTCCCAAGTGCTGGGATTGTAGGCGTGCACCTCCACTCCATCCTCTGTTTTTATCGGCACTGCATTAAGACATACATTAATCAGGTGATTGTTTTACATGAAGTATCTGTCCGAGGACAGATGTGCCTCTGTCTTCCAGGTCTTCCTGCATTGCCTGTCCCCAGGCCTCATTGTCTTTCCCATGTCTTTAATGGAAGCTTCTAATTTCAATATTAACCTGTAATGCTGCACTTTGGTCTGCTAGACATGGACGTGTCTGCTTTTTTACTTTTATTCTGTGAAAGACTTGGCTA
Source organism: Castor canadensis (assembly GCF_047511655.1). Taxonomy (NCBI): domain Eukaryota; kingdom Metazoa; phylum Chordata; class Mammalia; order Rodentia; family Castoridae; genus Castor; species Castor canadensis. The sequence goes on along the minus strand of NC_133398.1, from coordinate 9,255,050 downwards.
TCTATTTCTCTTTTCCTAACTGTTTTGTCAGGAATGGATGGTGGCTTTGGGTAAGTGGCTTTTAGTCATCTGTTTTCCTCTCTGGGCATGCTAATGTGGTAGACTGGAACAGAGTCCCTGATTCTGAGTCTAGGGTCCCCTCCCCTTTGGGTTTTATCGTCAGCAGAGTAGTCTAAACAACAGCCACCACACAGGCTTTCCAAGGGTGGCTCCGGTTGAGGCTGTGGAAAAGCACCTGCCGCAGCAGTGACACCAGCCAAGCAGAATCACCTGTCCCGGCTACAGCTGCGAACTCCACAGCTGCTTGTGCAAAGTCAAAGTCAAGGTGAATGCTTGGTGTTTGACAAGTCCCTCACAGAGGGTGTCCTACTCCTCTCCTGGCTTTAGGAACTTTTACCCCGCATATTTTGAATAAGTTAATATCCACAAAAAAAAATGAGCTGGTAGAAAAACTAGCAGAAAGACAAGACAAAGAGTGGCAGGGGCCTTCCTGGAGGTCTCAGCAGCTTCTTTTCCTCCCAGAAATCAGTGCTAGAAATCAGTATTATTTTAAATATTTCTACAAATGATCTAGAAGAGGGAAAATCCAGATTCCCACTTTGTAAGTGACATCTGGATGAATTCTAAAATGACTCAGTGGGGGATAGGGGAGGCTGTGTGTGGCACAGCTGTGGCATTTATTTAGCAGCAAAAGTGTCTAACTGTCCACAACCTGCCCCAGGCTCACACACATAGGTGCCTCTGCCTCCCAGGCCTATGGTGAGTGAGGGAGATGGGAGCGCATTTTTGTAATCCTCAGCTCCACCACACAGCAGCAAGTGTGCCCCCATTTTTCTGCTGTGCGAGACCTCCCCACCCATCTTGCATTCCTCTACTTCAATAGTACAAGGACCATATCACCTTCTTCAGAGTTTGTCCCCTCATCCCCCACTCACATGCAAGGCACAGCCACAGTGAAGACATGCCATGGACCCATGCCTGTCTGGGCAACGCATGGGCCCCAGTGGGACCCTCAGCAGCCTGGAAGGTGTGCACCTCTTGATTGGAAGCAGCCTGATGGATTGCTTCATAAGAATGAGGTCTGGAACCGCCATGTCTGGGCCCACGTGGGCATTTTCCTTAGTCTCCCAACTTCCCAGTGTTCAGAATTACTTTTAACACCACACCAGCCAGCACCATGAGGCACAGAAATGCAAATCATGCCAAGACTCTGCATGCCGGGCACGATGTGCACGGCATGGGCTGGACCCCATGCACCAGGGGTGGGGGCCATCACGGTCATGCTCAGAGGACCCAGGATTGAGCCACGGAGGACTAAATAGCAGAGTGACCTGCCAGAGAACCAAGCCGCGGACCCTGCTTCTTGGCATTAAACTGTGCCCAGAGCCAGTCTGCCCTCTCACTCACCCATCCCTCTGCGTGTCCAGCCATCCACCCTTCCATTCTCCCTCCCACCCACTCCCCATCATTCGTTCATACACCTGCTGTGGGCCGTGGCCCTGGAGCCACAGAAGTGACAGATTCCATGACCACCTGCACTGGGGAGCTGATAGAGAAGGCAGCATCCAGAGCGTGCACTGCCCCAGATGGGCCATCAAGGACGAATAGGCTTTGCCACTTGAGGGGGAGCATGCCACACAGACTGTGGTGCTCAGGTGGCACGAAGGTGTGACTGGACCTAGAGCCTGGCAGGTGGGGGAGATCCCAGAAACCATGTGGCAAGGCCCCTGCAGAGGCCATGCACACCCTCCGTCCCACCCCTGCAGGACAAGGGGCTCTGGGCCAGGCTCCAAAGCTGGTGGGCGGGGTGGGGGGGGAGATGCCTCACCTGTTCCCTGCCTGTCTGGTAAGCATCCTGAATGAAAGTTGCCTTGAGAGCTAAGGGTGTTCTATAGGACAGGGGGCTGTCCCAGGGAGGAGGTGGCAGGGCTGCAGGTGTCCCTCAGGGGGAACCTCAGTGTTGCCGTTCCTGGTGGGAGTCCTGGACTGGGAACAGGAAGTGGGGAGCGGAAGCTGGTGCTGAGGAACACTGGCAAAGATGACATGGGTATACCCAAGTTGGAGAGGAAGGGGCTGAGGCAGTGGCAGCTGTGCATCCATTTCCTCTCTGGGCTGGACTCCGTGGCTCTGTCTGGCGCATCCATGTGGAGACTGTCACTCAAACCCTTTCATAGGGTAAGATGGTGCAGCTGGGCCTGGGCTCAGGGCTCCTGGCTGCTGCCCTCAGCTGAGTGAGCCTCCTGGAATAGTGAGAAGGAAAACATGAAGTGCTGTCCAAAGGGCTCCTACTGGCCCTCTGTCCATCCCCAACCGTGAGGTTCCTCCCTGTGTGGCCTTGGACCAGTGGCTCATCTTCCCTGAGCCTCTGTTTGCTCCTCTACAACAGAAGGGCAATTGCCCCCCTCCCCCGGCCCCCACTGCCTGGACCCCAGAGAATAGGAACTAGCAGTTCCTGCAACTCTTGTCACCTTCTTAGTGACCACGGTACACAGGCCCTGAGCTGTGGCATCTCACCCTGAAAGAGGGCATCAAATGAGGTATCCTCCACAACTTAGAGTTTTCTAGAACCCTCCCATGGTGCGAGGAGGGCAGTCCCTGCATGTGAAAACTATCCTCCAGGTAAAGCACTTGACTTGCTTTGAATTCAGGCTCCCGCCTTTCATCCAGTCTGTGCTTGTCTCTGGGAAGCCGTAATCCAAGCGGGGAACAAGGATAAGACTCAGGCCACAGAGGGTCCCTTTCCCTCTGGCCCATAGCCTGCCCTGAAGATGCCAGAATGTGTGGCGGTTTTCAGGGGGTTCCAGACCTGCCTGGGACCAGAGCCATCTGGGGTTCTTACTGAAGTGCAGATTTCTATACCTGCAGAGCCTGAGAGCCCAGCTCTACTAGCCCAGCCCCTCCCAGGAAAGCAGCACCCGGGGCTGGCCCCTCACCTGCAGCTGTGCTCCAGTCAGCCTCAGGTCGCAGCTGGGAGGACATGGGGCCTGTTGAGTGGGAGAGGATGCTTCCCAGAGTGGAGGCTCCCAGAGGGTTGAGCGGTGAGTGAGAAGCTGAGACCTAGGAGTTTAGAATGGGAAGGCAGTGGGATTGGGCCCAGACTGTGATGGTGCCTGGGGAGTAGAGGCACCCCCAGGGGATCTGGGGAACAGAGGATTGAGCAGGTCCCAGGGAGGTGTGGGAGAGCAGGCAGGTGGGCCACTGTGCAAAACCTCGTGCACCTGCCTCCCTCTGGCACCTGGCCCATCCTCTGCCCTGGACCACCCATGACAGCTCATGACAACCTTCCATGGCTATCCTCCCTGAGTCAGGCTTCTCTGTGGTCTGAGGCTGGCCTCTTAGTACCCTATAGCTGTCCTCACCAGGCCAGGCCTCTGCAGCCCAGCCTAGGCCTCCAGGCTTGCTCTCTGGACCATACCCTTCCAGACCCTTCTGTAATCATCTGGCCCCACCTTAGAACTGCATAAGAGGTAGCTGAGGCTTCCAGGCCAGCTTAGCCCCTGCCCCAGTGCCTCTCTGGGCCTCACCTGGTCCAGCACTGCTCCAGCTCACTCTGGAGCCTCAGGAAGTCACATCCTTCCCTGGGCCTCAGGTTCCTCACGTGAAAAGCATGGGTGCTGGAAACAGTGCCTCACACCTTTCACATACCAAGCATGCTTATGGATAGGACTTACTAGTTCTGGGAGGGAGGAGGGCTGTAAGGACAGTGCAGTGCTGGCTTGCCTCTCTTTCCTTCCATTAGAAGACAAGCAGTTAAACATTTTCAGGCTGTGCTGCTCCTGCCTAATGGATAAAACCTCCTGGTGATTTTACAAATGCAGTGCCTGTCTGCCATGCTCAGTAAGCCAGACCCATGGTCCCCTATCCCCATGGGCCAGGCACTGCCATGGCTCAATCCTCGGTTTCTGGTGCAGAATCAGGATCGGTGGTTTCACACAAATCATGTCAGTGGGTCCCTGTGTGAGTGGCAGAGGGTTGATCACCCTCTTTTTGCAGTGAGGCTGGGGGCCTCAGCCACCTGTCCACCAAGGTGCCCCTGGAAGGTGAAGTCACACTCTCCACTGGCAAGATGTTGGCCTTTAGGACCAAAAGCTTGCGGAAGCTGTGACTGGTGTCTGGCTTCAGAGACTGTCAGCTTCAGGGACCCCAGCCCCCAGGAACCTCTCCCCTCCCCGCCCCCAGCCCGACAGTGACGTCTTCTGCCTCCCAGCCGCCCTCCCCACCCCTCAGAGGAGAGCGGCCTAGGTCTTGACTGCTGTTTGGCTGCACTTTCAGCCTGTGACCACCAGAGGGTGCCCAGTCTGGCACGGCTCAGCTGGACTCTGCAAACCAAATGCTTTTTAATTGAAAATTTTTTTAATTCAAAAAGGATTTGCTGTTTGTACTCGAGTGCAAGTTTTCCTTATGCAGGAGACTAATGTCTTGAGTAAACAGATCTGGGCCCAAATCCACCTTCAAAGGTACTCACTGTTTGCCCAAGGGAGTGAAAGGGCTTCCAGAAGCAGCCCTAGTCTCTTGGGCAAACATTTTGGGGACGAACAATCCTGGGTGGAGGACAGCGTCTGTGGGAAGGTTATCCGCAGCCTAAGGGGGATTATGTCGGGGGACATATGTTGAAATTTCATTTGGGGAGTTAGGGAAAACGAGTGGAGGTGGCGGGTTTTTCCAACCAATATAACCTAAAAAGGGAGAAAAATCTTGAGGGTTAGGGGTGGGGTGCCCCAGCAATCTCTCTCCCTGCCCCCTGTGCTCAGGCTGTGGGTCAGAAAAAGGCAAGCATGTCCTTGTGCCTGTCCCCACCCACCCCCAGTCCCAAGTTTGAGTGAAGTGGGGCATCACTTTTCTCCTTAATGACGATCTGTGCCCCTCCCAAGACACTGTCCTCTCCTGGCCAAGTGATGGCCAGCACTCTCCCCACCAAGGCATCTCCTCCTGCTCAGCCAGCCGTTCCCCTGCCCAGAAAGCCACAGTGCCCTGTTTCCATTGCACCCTGCCCATGTCCAGGTCCACAGGCCCTGTGAGACTGGGGCCAACCAGCACCACAATGAATCATAGAGGCCTGACTTCCCTGTGGGTTTCCAGACCACCATAGAGAGCTGGCACAACAGGGACAGTCAGGATTGTCCCCAGCCCTTGACACTGCTCCTGCTGGGGCCTGGCCTAGGCCTTCTTCCCTCACTGGAAGGTCACTGAGCCTCAGCTCTGGGCCTGTCATAGGGGCTGCTTCCTGGCCTGGCCTCCAGGCATCCAGAATGGAGGATCCCTCTCTGTCCCTTGTCCTCTCCCCTGTCCTCCCACCTGTCGTAATGCCATATGGTCTCTGGTCATTCCCTCTCTTCCCATCCCATCCACATCACTCCCAGGTCCAGTGGTCAGTCATGGGATCACCCCACTGGCCCTCAGAAATGATCCCAGCATCAGGTCTCCTGGGAGCCCCTTAAAAATGTAGATTCCCAGCCCAGCTGGGCCCACAGAGTCATAGCCTGTGTCTTCACTGACCCAGAGGCAGGTGCACATCAGGGCTGAGGGGCTGTGAGATCTCTCATGGGGTGCCACCCCCTTCCTCTGCCCTCCCTGCACCCCATGCCTCCACTCCCCCCTCAAGGGCACAGGCCTGTCCTCTTTTCTTCTGAGCCTGAGTGCTCCTCACAAGACCCACACTGTTACCCCAGCCAGCCCCTCGCCCCTGCTTCCATGTCCCGTTTCTGTGCACCAGTTCCCAGCCATGGGCAAAGCTGTACCCCAGCCTGCACTTCCTCCATCTCTAGACTGATGGCCAGGTGGTCCATACCATTGTCCCAGTAGAAACTGGCCCTCGGTCCCCGCCCTCCAGCCTTTGCACCTATGCACCTGCCAAGCTCTGTGCTCTTCCCCTCAGAACCTTTCTCTGATGGACGGGAGTGCCACCTGCCCAGGAAACCCCCTCGCTCCCTCCTGTAGCTCCATGATCTGTTCAAGCACCCTCAGAGGTGGCAGTCCAGGTGGATGGTGTCAAGGATACCTGAGCCCCTCCCCCACCACTTGATGAGCCCTGGGAACCCTGTCTTCACAGAGCTTGTGCCTGGCTCCTCCTGGCTCCCAGCCTCTGGCTCCCAGCACAGGCTGAGATCTGTGGGTACTGATTTGTGCTACTGTTCACTGGCGCATGTACCCGAGTACCCACCAGGTGGCAGTCTTGTCCCAACAGTGCCCCAAAGCCACTTGGCTTGGGCAGTTCTGTGAGCCCTTGCTCAGTGCCAGGGGTGGACCACATTCAACCTCCCCCCGGGCCCTGGGAGTAGAGGCCACACCCCACCTTAGAGGTGAGTTCTCTGAGGTCTAGAGAAGCAGAAACGTGGCTGAGCCTCCCGTCTGTAGCCTTCCCTCCCATCCCCACTGGCCACAGAAGCTGTTGGGCAGGACCACATCCTGCCTGACACTCACCCAGGCCTACGCCTGCTCCCCTGGGTCCCTGAGTGGCCTTTACATCATGTGCTGACCACTTCAGCCCTCAGCTGTTCCCCTTCCTCGGTGCAGGGGTCAGGTGGCCCTCTTGCTGCAGGCAGCTCACTTTGGTTAGCTGGTATGCCTGGAGAGTGAGGAGGGTGGGCAGTGGGCTGGGGTCCACAGCCTCCTTCCCAAGGAGGGTGCCCTCTGAGAAGCTGTCATCTTGTGGTGGCCAAGTTCAAAAGTGGCAGCTCTGCTTTGACCTATTTTAAGGCAGTTCTCCTGCTAAATGTTTCTTAAATACTTAAAGTGTTTGACAACCACTGACCTTACCTGAGCTCCTCATTCCTAAAAGTGCATAGGACCATGTGACTGCCAGGTATAGCACCCAGGCTGTTCCTACGACCTGCACCTCCGCCCTCGGTGCCCACAGTGCGGGCTCTGCTGGGGTGGGGCACCCGTACTTGGGTGTTGAGAGCCCCCTGGCCTCCTCTGTGAACCATGGGGGAATCTCTCCCCATGCCAGAGGTACTCACCCCTCATCTGAATGATCGTAAGAGTGAACCCTTTTTACTGCCTGTGAACTGGGGCCTGAGTGCTGGTCTCTAGCATGAGGGTTCCAATCCCACAGGACTGGGCTTCTGGCTTAGGACGATAACATGGCCAAGCAAAGGAGAGGTCCCCTCAGCCCTGGTCCAGCCGGGTGGCCTGTGCAGGGGCGCTCACTGGGCTGCTCTGAGAAGGCTGTGAGGAAAGTGTGAGGAGGGTGTGTGGTTGTGCCAGAGAGCAACATGGGTCCTCCTGTCACCCATGTCTGTTGGGAGCAGTGCTCAGAATGCATTCAATGGAGGTCCCAGGGCCTGGTAGGCTGAAGCCTGCCTCCAGGGAGTCTGTCCACGAGACAGGAACCAAGGGCCGTCTTGTGGGCTGGGCGGCAGGAAGGTCCTGGCACTCAGCCTGCCATGAGGTTCTCACACATGTTTGCCAGTGGTATCCAGTGCTGGCCACTGCCAAGGTCTTGTCTTGCAGAGGTAGGAAGGGAAGCTACCGGGTGAAATCACCTGAGTCTGTCATGTCCCAGAGATGTGCTCACACATCCCATACACACATGCCACTCATTGCCACAGTGCTAATTCACAGCCCACGTGCCACCCAGCGGGCAGCCTCCAGCTGGTACTGGCCTGGCCAGCCAAGCTGTCTGGTGGAAGCTCAGCACCTCTGCTTGACAGTGGTCTTTTCTAGTCTTTCCTGGACTGATCGTGTCTCTGTCCTTCTTCCTGCAGTACGAATACAGCTTCCGCACCGAGCAGAGTGCTGCGGCCCGACTCCCGCCCAGCCCCACCAGGTGCCAGCAGATCCCTCAGTCCTGAGGAGCCAGCAGCCTTCTAGGGGAGAAGACACCTCCCGCCTGGTGCCCAGACTACTGACTGGGGCAGCTGGGGCTGTGGGTCACCCACTCCCTCGCCTGCCCCTCCTACCCCCTCTCCCACCACTGACCAGCTCTCCTCCACTCTGCCCACATCTTCTCAGTGACCAGAGACTCTGGGTAGCTGAGTGGTCACATCCAGTCATCGGCTTGCCTGACAAGGGTCCCCAGCCTCCCTAGGAATGTCGTTCATAATCTGTGTGTGTTGTATTGACCAGTGGCTCCCAGCATGTCTGCGTGATGACCACTTGTCCTACCCAAAACCTTACCCATCCGGAGTCACCCCTGAGGGCCCTGAGCAGTTGCTTCGGCCGCCCAGTGATGCCCACTGGCTCCTTGTCTCCTGACTGTCACCTACCATGGGAATCCCACAAAGCCATTGTCTCCCTCCTGTAAGACCCTAGAGTTGGCCACTTCACATAGAACCCCCAGGACATGCTGATCACCTCTGACTCAGGGCTCTGAGGGTCAAGTGCCCCATGCCTTTCACGGTGACCCCGAGAGGACAAAGGAGGGAGGAGCCAGCAGGTCCCAAAGCTGACCCTGCCCTACTTTGGATGACCATGGATGGACTCTACCCAGCTCACATGCTGGACTTCCAGAGATTGGCACAGAGGAAGCCTCACTTTTCAGAAAGGTGGCAGAGGTGCCAGGCGCCTACCTAGATTCAAGTTTGACTGCCAGGGCACTGTGCTTGCCCGTGCACTTCAATCCCCTGAAGGGCTTGTCTGTGGAGCACTGGCTGCCGTTAACAGCTCCATGTGCCTCGGCCTGATGCCCTGACCTGGTGACCACAGGGACGCGCCCCACAGAGGATACTCTGAGAGGGTGCCCAGCCCTATAGGAACTCAGGCACAAGGACACTGGCTCCTTTCAGAGTCAGGCTGTCTCCATGGCAGCTGCTAACTGGAACAGGTCATTTTGAAAAGTTCCTCTGACCTAGGTTCTGAATTTGGACCAGAACTGATATTTCTGCACAAGTGTCCATTGGAGATTGAAGATGGCAAATTCAACTCTGTATGTTGCCGTGAGAAACAAGGTCATTGCTGTCCCTGGGCACTTGGGCCAGCACCCTGATAGGCTGCGTCATCTTGTCTGGCTGCTAGGGTTTGTGGCAATTCCACAGAATGAGGATGTCTGACATCCTTGGGTCCCCAGAGGGTCTCTCTGGACATGAGTGCGCGCTGAGTGATGGGTGGGCTGTGGATAGCAGTTACCTCAACTGCAGACCCCACCAGCTGCAGCCCACGGACAGCTGGGTAGCCAGCGTGCCAAAGGAACAGAAGGAGGAACAGGACAACAGGGTTGGCTAAGAGCTGGGGCAGGGCCAAAAATACCTCATGCACCTGCATCAGCCCCTCGTCTCCAGACCCTCGGGCCCCCTTTGTGGACTAAGCCTTCCTCCTCGCTCACTTGGTACTTCTTCATTTCTGTGTGCTACAAATGGTCGCCTTGCTTCCCTTCCCAAAGACCTGAGGATGTTTTGTGGGGTGACCATCCCACACCTCCAGGCCTTGAGGCAGGAAAAGGCAGCTCATGGAAACTGCTAGAGCCCCAGGGGCCCAGGGAGTCAAGATGGAAGCCTCTGGAAGGACCCGTGGCTGGACTGGTGATTGCCAGGAGAGAGCTGTCCCCAGCCTGCTCCACAAAAATAAGCCAACTGTGTTTCTGAGGTGCTGGGAAGCCCCAAGGACCTTTGTCTCCTGCTGCTTCTTGATGGTGGCTGGTCAACACCAAGTGGCCTCTGTGACTCAAGGCCTAACAGAGAGGGGTGGTATCCAGTGGGCTGGGGGGACAGCAGGAGGGTGGGGGTAAGCACTCCAGGCTTACCTGTCCATTGTAGTTGGTGCACTTTGTCCTTTGACCTCTTTCCAAGCCCTAGTTGTGGAAATCTCTGGCAGGTCACACCTGGTGGCCCTCCTTGACACCTTGATGGGAAACAAGGCTACTCAGCATCTCTGATGGGTCCTAGAGGCCTCAAAAGTGACGATGTGGGACCCCTTATCCATGAAGAAGGTGGAGCTGAGGGGGCCACTGAAGAAAGAGAGAGAAGGCACCTGCAGTCCCCACTCATGCCCTCCCGCAGGGCTGCATGGCCACCAGGACAAAGGCAAACTGCACTCAGGCAAGCGGAGAGACCTTCTCCATAGCATAAACAGACTTAGTTTAAGAATAACCTTGACTGTGAACATTGTAATAACGGCAGCTTAAGTGATTAAGCAGTGACAGTGTTAGAGAAGAGTTGGTTTCTGTGGTAGATTTTAGGCTGCTCCTGACCCTCCATTTCTTGCCTTTGGAGAGATGTGGGGGCGAGCTAGCATGTGCGTGACTGTGTGTGCGTGTGTGTGCGTGTGCCCACCCCATGTGGGGCTCGTGCAGACTGCAGAAGTAGGAAGCAGAGCTCCAGCTCGCGCCTGGAATCGAGCAGCCTTCCATGCACTTGGGGGAGCACTTTTCTCCACCGCCCACTGGCCGCTGGGGAGGGAAACAAGGACTCTCTTGGGAATGTGAAAGGCATGGCCTCTTCCCGCAGATCCCCCAGGGCGTGCCATGGCTGCTGCACCCCCGTCTCTCCCGCCAAGACTTAACCAGAGCACAGGTCCCACTCCTGCCCTCTGAAAACTCAGCCCCTTTCTAAGGGCCTTGAAATGGCACATAGGTGATAAGCAGTAGGTGGCTGGCTCCAAATTCCCTTACAAGTTTATCATACGGCCTTTCTTTCTTGCCCTAAATCCAAGGACTGATGCCAGCCATTCCCTCCACCACTTGAAAACAAATGAGAACCATGATCTCAGTAAAGAGATAACAGGTTGGATCTGCACCTGCCCTTGCTGGCTACCTCGTGGCAGAGCTCACTGAGCAAGGAGAAGCCATGGACACTGGGTGGTGACCCCCGGATAAGTCAGAGGGCAGTGGAGGGCCAGGGAACTAACGTACGGCGCATTCCCCCTCGCCAGGCAGCAAGCCAGGCAGTCTAAGCACACTTCGTGTCATTTCCCCCTCAAATGAAGCCAGCAGTGATGTTCTCTGTACTCCGTTACAGACAAGGAGCCTGAGGTGGGTCTGTGAGCACAGCTGGTAAGTGGCAGAGACAGGCTCTTGCCCCCAGGCCCACTGGTCCAGCCGTCCTGTCATAAGCACATGCCTCAGGCGAACCTTGGCTGCCAGTCCTGTGTTGGACTTCCTGGCTGTCACTGGGCTCTGCTGGTCACCCTACTGCTTCACAGTGGGCACTGAGCATGGGTCAGGAGCCTGCCTGTGCTGCTTCCTGCACCTGCCAAGGGCTACCCATTCTGCAGACTGCCACCACCCCGATCACTTGCCAGCTTCTGAGAACCTGGTGGGCCTGGGGAGGAGGGCTGTGATGAGAAATCATGTTCTCCACGCCCTGCAAAGCTGGGCTCGGATTCGGTTCATGTCTACCTGAGCCCAGGACCCCTCTCAGGCTGCCTGGCACCTGGAGTCAGCACAGCTTTCTTCACCTGCTCTGGGTGCAGGCCTGGGATGGCTGCAGCCATCACCACCAGGAGACAAGGCTTTGCTCGCCAGCAAAGGGCATGTGAGCTGCTAGGCGACCAGTGGCCTTGTAAGAACCTTAGGAACAGCATCCTGCGTATTTATTCAAGGTGACTCTACTTGGCAAAGGGAAGTCTCACTGTGTGGTTGTCTGTATTCTTAATATAATTTGTTAAATAAACATTTGTATTAACCTCTCCTCGCCCCCATTTGCTGTTGTGTCTGAAGCCACCAGAGGTCAGTGTCCCTCAGGGAGTGTCCCCAGGCTCCAGCCTTGAGCTTTCTCACCTGCCTGCCATCCCTCCTTAGAAGATGGCCAGCACCCTGCCTTTCAGCCTTCTGGAAAGAACTTGGTGGGCTGCTTTAGTTTGGATGACTGGTCATAAGTCCAGGGGGCTCTGGAAGGCTACTGCAGCCTGCTGTCCTCCGGTCATGGCCCTCTGTCACTCCTACCAGGGGAAAATCCCAGTGGCATGAGCCCAGAGTGCTCGTTCATGTGCAGATTGCCCGAGCCCTGCCTGGAGGGTGCAGGGCTCATCTGCTACTAGTCTAGTGCCAGGGACGCAGCCACTAGACTGCTTTTTTAGGTGCTTTTAGGCCTGTTGCGACTGTTCACCTGCCTGCAGGGCACACTGCACAGAGGCAGCCACAGCCAGGCTGGGTTTCATTATCAAAGCTTGCTCCCACCCGTCAGTAACCTTTGAATTTCTGAGCTCCACATCACAGCCTGGTTGTTGCTGTCTGCAGCTCTGTGCACGCCAGCCTCCAGAACGGGTGACCCTTCACTCAATGCTCACTTCCCGGGTACCACGAGAGTCCCTGAAGCATGCCAGCACCTGTGCTACTGCTTACACACACACACACACACACACACACACACACGCAAAAGACCTTTGGGGTCTTTTTCCCATGATGGCAGGAGAAAGAAAGGAAAAGTACCCAAGGATTCCGTAAGGAACCCAAGTAAAGCAAAGCACTTCAAGTGGACTAGAAATGCTGAGTCCAGGGTCTGGCTCTGCCACTTCTTGACCTTGTGGCCTTCGGCTCATCCCAACGCCACCAGAATAGGTAGTTTCCCTCCCTCAAGGGGACCCCTGGGAAGATGGGGTGAGGGCAAAGAAAGCGACGTGCCAGCATGGGCAGAATTCAGAGTGCTCTTGTGCTGGGTGTGGAGACACGAAGGAAGCACACACAAGCAGAGGAGGACACAGGCCTCAAACCCTGGGGAGGCAGACAGACCTATGCCCAAGGCCCACAGACAAACCCACACCTACCAGCCTGGGCCAGCCCGGGAGACATCTCAGAGGGGCCAGACCTGGGCAGCACCTGCTCCTCCCCTCTAACCATGTGTCTTGTCGGCCTGGCCTGTATCTGGACGCCTGCTTCCCCTGCTGCTGTGTACACTCACCATGCATGGCACCTACAAGCGCACAGCCACGAAGGTTAGACAGCCTTGGTGCAGAAGATCCAGAAGCCACAGGCACTTGATCCCAAACCCAGAGTCCCAGGACAGACAGAGGGGTCAGGGGATGCTTTCTGCCCCCAGCAGCTCTGACTCAGGGTGGCAGCGTGTGGGGGTGGGGGCACTTGGAATGGAGCAGGGCCCAGAGGTTCAGATTCTTGAGCGCCATCTGCTGGGCAAAGAATTAGGATTCATCTTTCTGTCTATCCATCTATCACCCACCTTTCCAGGTCATGTAGTGTAAGCGCCTTCCCTGTGCAGGTCCTGAGCCTTCACCAGGATGAAACAATGACCACTGCTGCTGACATCCCTACCATCGAGGACCTGACATCCTAGCCTGTCCCACTCCACCCCACGTAACTGTGTCCCCACTGCTGGTCTCTCTCCTACTCTCCTGCTTCTCTGTCCACTTACTCCCAGCCAAATCAGACTGTCGCTATAACTGGGCCTCCTTGAGCTGGCCTTTGACTGCCTCTCCCCTCTTGGCATCCTGAGCAGCCTGGGTCTCTAACTGTGCTTGGCTCTATACCTGGCACCCTCTCCCCAAGCAACAGCCACCTGGAGGTCTCTACCTGGATGTCCCAAAAACATATCAACCTCAGCACTCCAGAGCTGGATGCTCCCTTATCTTGAGCTCCAAACTGTTCCTCCCCCTCCTGGGTTTCTCACCTCCTCTCCCCCCAGTCACCTATGCCACCACCTGAGCACCTGGATCTGCCCACTACAGCCGGACAATTCTCGTCTACATGCATCTGCAAAGCCAGCCACTATTTTCTCTTGGGCTGACTCTAGTTTTAGCACTGCCCAGTGCTTTTTCCCTGGACTGCAGTGTCAGCCTTAAGTGCCCCTCACCTGCAGTGGTGAGCCACCCCATCCTGTCTTCTTCTTATCTGTCTTCCCTGTGGCCAACACCCAGCTAACAGGACCCTCCACTCTCACTGCTTCGAAGCCCCTCACCCTAGGAATGAAGTCTGAGTCTCTCAGGATTCTGGGCCACTCCCTGTGGGTCTGGCTGACCTCCCGATGCCTCCACTGGATTATGTGTGGCTCCCTACCCTTGACTCTCAGATGCTTCTGTACTATGCTTTCCTCACTCTTCTGCCTGGTAAGCTCCTAACCATCCTTCAGGACCCTGTTTCTGCACCAACTCTGTGATGCTCAGCTTGCCCCTCTGAGGCAAAGGTAACAGTTCTCCACTTCAAGCCCCCTCTAAGTCCACCCGTGCCTTGCCCAGAGCACCACATGTCACCAAATTGCAGCCACTAGATCCTGAAGGAAGGATCAGTGTTCCATTTATTATGCCCTCTGCCACCATATACATACTCCAAGCACCCGAGGGGCTAGGAAAATGGCAGGCATCAGTAATGCCCTCTGAGTGAACCCTGCGGGGTAGAAGGAGCAGACAGGAGCTGTGTTCAGTTGCTGAGGAACCCAGGAAGGATGGCACCAGTCATGCAGGGACCGTGATGTCCAGCAGCTGGCCTTCCTGCACACTTCCTGGCCTCACCTAAAAAAAGAAACTTCATCCCTACACGGAGACCTGGATCTAGGCTGGGCAGCCCATGGTGGTAGATGTGGGACTAGAGGTGGCCTGCTGTGGGCTGCTGGTTCTCTCCCCGGACCTCAGCCCTGGGGAAGCCAGAGAAAGAGAGAAAGCAGCCAGTGGTTCACAACCCAACACTAAAGCCACAGGGCCCCAGGTCTCAGGGGCCCAGGCCTTACTCTGCAGACCAGGGCAAAAGGGCACCTCGCCTGAGAGGTGACAGGTCCATCTTCTGTCTGCCCATTCACCTCTCCCACGTGCCCAGGGTGGGTCATGTTGCCCTTTTCACAGGCATCAGAAAGAGCACTGCCATGGCAGGAGAGGACTCAGTCAGAGTGGGGCTGGCCTCTGAGTCCCTAGCATGCCAGGGTGGTATGACCAGAAAGCAGCTCTTGGGGACAGTAGTGCTGGGGCTGAGGTCTTGGAAGTTTCTGAGGATCTCGATGGGGGGCACATGGGCAGAGGTAGCACAAGTTGGAGCACCCCAGAGACTCCCATCCCCACCCTTCTTGACCTCAGGATGGGCACAGGATTCTCAACCTCCTCTGCCATGGGAACCATCTGAGAAGTGTTTTAAATCCCATGGCAGACCCACACCAAGATGGATCCAAGGACTCAGCCATGTTCAGGCTCCCCAGGGATTTCAATGTGAGCTCAGAAAAAGAACCAAACTCCCAGCTCAGCTCTCAGGACTTCGCCAGTAATACAGCTTGGAAACTAAACACCCTGAAAGCCCGTGTGTTGACGGTTCCGTTGCCAGCCTGTGGTCCTATAGGGAGGTGGAAGCTTCAGGGGATGGGGCCTGGTGGGAGGAAGTTAGGTCATTGGGGGCATGTCTTTGAAGAGGGTTGTGGAACCAATTATCTCATTCTTTCTTTGCTTCCCAGTCACCATGAGATTTCCTCTGTCACATGCTCCCTGCCAGAGCAAGTGACCAGAGGCAAGACATCTGAAACCATGAGCCAAAATAAATCTTCCTCCTTTCAGTTGTTTCTCAGGTATTTTGTCACAGCCACAGAAAGCTAAAGCATCCAGGAAACTTACCAGCCAGTGGAGCTGTGTCCAATATGAGTTGGCAGGAAAACTATAGACCCCAGAAGAGCTCGTCCACCAGAAGGAAGACCAGAAGCTGAGTGGCCCACCCCAGAAGAAACCAAAGTCACAGACCAGACAGAACCTGAGCTTAGTATAAGCAAAATGTGTCCTCCGAGCCATATGGAAAGACTCTGGTAACATGAGGCCTGGGAAAGTCACTTTGAAATACCAAGTCCTAAAAAGCAAAAAAATCAGATAAACGAACCATTGCACTTAAAGATTTTAATATGCCTCTCTCAGAAATTGTAGTCAAATTGATAAAATATGAGCACAGATACAAAAGATTTGAGTAACTCAATAAAAACAGAACAAACTTAGCACAGAGCCATAACCTTTCAAAACTGTGTGTAAAGCCACTGAAGTTGCCTCAGTAAATTCCAAAGAGCCAACATCAAACCTAAAATCATCTCTGACTAGACAGTGACACAATTAGAAAGTGGTAGCAAAATGTCAGCTTTGTAGCTGTCATCATTGGAGCTCGTGAAGTGCTTCATGCCTGTAATCCTGGCTACTCAGGAGGCAGAGATCAGGAGGATTGTGGTTCAAAGCCAGCCCAGGCAAATAGTTTTCAAGACCCTGTCTCAAAAATATCAAACCAAAAAAAAAGGCTGGTAGAAGAGCTCAAGTGGTAGAGCACCTGCCTAGCAAGGATGAGGCCCTGAGTTCAAATCCCAGCACTGCCAAAAAGATTTCCATGATTAGAAAATTAATAGCATCTTAGATTGAAATGATTACGAAATCACTACATATCAAAATGCATGGGTCACAGTTAAAGCTGTAGATATAATGACTTTCATAGCTCAAATTTATCCAAACCCAAGAAAGTTTGAAAAACAATTAAGTTCGGCTGTCAATTGAAGAAGGTAGGATGGACTGGAGGAGTGGCTCAAGTGGTTGAGCACCTGCCTAGCAAATGTGAGGCCCTGAGTTCAAATCCAGTACCACCCCCAAAAAAAGAAAAGAAATATAATACCAAATAATGCCAAAAAAGAAAAATGATTATTATAAAAACAGAATCCAGAAATAGCACAAAAACAGAAGTCATAAATGTCAAAATTTTGTTCTTTGAAAAGATTAAAAGACAAACTTCTGACGAGAGAGAAAGAAGATGCAAATACAATAAGAAGGATGCGAGGGCCACCTGGCTGCAACATCTGTCACCCCATTGATCGCCAGGGTTGATTCGGCTGATCTGGCTGGCTAGGCGGGTGTCCCCTCCCTCCCTCACCTCTCCATGTGCGTCTCTCCTGAAGGTGCGCGTTAGGCGAAGAGGACGTCCATCCCCGGTAGAGGAGGAGCGCTCTTTGGTCAAGGACATAGGAGTAGCTGCGCTCCCCTGCTAGAACCTCCAAACAAGCTCTCAAATATAGTAAGAATGAAAACAAGAACTAACTGCAGACATAACGGTAAAAAGTATCAGTAGTAAACATGTGTCATTGGCTAGCTGGGAAAACATAAGAGGTCAAGAATCAGTATAAGAAAGTAAGCAACTATTAAATCTTGACCAAGTCATCACACGGCTGAGTTTACTCAGACTTCCGATGCTACAAAGTGGGTCTGAAGTGTCACCCAAAGCCAACAGGGTAAAGGCTTGCTCCCACGCTGGCATTACCGGGAGGTGGTAGAGCCTTCAGGAGGTGGGGGGGTCTTCAGGTCATTCCAAGCATGCCCTCGAAGGGGGTGTGGGACCACAGTCCCGTCCTCTCTCTCTCTTTTGCTTCAGTCATGAGGTAAGCAGCTTTGCTCTGCTCTGTTTTCCCACCATGCTGTCCTGCCATGGCCCCAAAGCAACAGGACCAAGTGATCATGGACTGAAACCCTAAAACTATGAGCCAAAATAAACCTTTTCTCTTAATAAGTTGACTGTTTCAACTGTTTGTTATAGTGATGGAAAGCAAAGCAACACACCCAAGAAATGACAGTGCTTTTCTGACACAACTCATTCTAGGAAAAGGAAGAAGGTAGCACCACCCAGCTTAAAGGATAAATTGCTTTCAAACCAGTAAGGACAATACACATACACCAAAAATTAGAGGTCTGTTTTTCTTGTGAACATGGTGTAAAAGTACTCCATAAAATATGATCTAACAACTGAAATTCAGCAATACAGTATATTCAACAAGCATTCATTAAGACTGAGTGGGGATCATCTCAAGAATTGAAGAACAGGCAACATTGGGAAGGCTGCCCAGGTCATTAATGGACTAAAGAAGAGATAGAACAGTTATTCCACCCAGTGCAGAAAATGTACTTGATAAATACCTTTCCAGGAATCTCTATAAGCATCGTCTTCAGGATAGGGACCTCTTAAGGATGCTCGTGATCACCAGTTGCTCATCACACATTGGTGCTCCAAGCCAATGCCATAAGACAAGAAAAAGAAATGAAGAATCCAGAATGAGAAGAACAGATGAAGCCATCATTCTTGACAGGTTATATAACCATCCATATCAAAAACCAAACAGAATCAACAATATATTAGAAAAAATGAGAGAATTGGACAAGGTTGTAAGGGATCAAAAAAAAAATAAACTAGAAATGAATAGCATTCCTCCATATGAACAGCAATCAACCAAGAAATAAAACAGAAAATAAGAGCCTTTCAATTAGCCATATAGTAGCTAAGAATCAACAAAGAGCAAGACTTTTATAAAGAGTTTTAAATACCCATAAGAGACAAAGAATATCTAAGTTAAGAGATATCCTATGTTTATCTTAACATTCTAAGCCAATTTTCCACAAGAACGTTATCCACAAAAACCATAAGAGCAAGAACTTCTGTTCTTGGTGTGTACTCCACAAATAGGGCACAAAATAGGCCCCTGTGATATATTCGCTCATTAAATTACTGTGAAGATGCCAGCCCTTCTCCAATTAATATAATAAGCACAAACCAAAATGCAAGAAAAATAATAAAACTTCAAAGTCACAAATTTTCTAGAACAAAAAAAGTTCATGCAAGAGTTCTGGCAGAATTTGACAAAGTTATTTTTTTTCAAAATGCTAAAATGTTCATGGAAGAATAAAAGTCCACATTAAACATTTTTTGAAATGGAAGCATTGAAAAGGAGCGTTCATTTTCCAGACAGAGGAGGTGCAAAACCATTGAAAACGGCGTGCTGCCATGCTACCCAGGAGGTCGTCCCAATTGGGGAACAGGATGTGAACCACAAGGGAGTGTGTGACTCAAGTGTTCTAATTTTTTTAATGCTTTAAGACAGTGTGGTGACGATCCTGCCTCAGCCTCCGGGACTACAGGTGAACACCACCATGCTCAGCTCCTGTTCTTATATAGTCTCAAAACAAGTCCATCACAGACATGTACAAATATCTTCTCCCACTCTGTAGCTTGCTATCTTTCAATGAACAGAGGTAGCCGTAACTGTGGCACGCCTGCCAGTCTTTTCCAGTGTTCATCTTCTCCATCTTGTTTAAGAGGTTTTGCCTGTTCCCCAACACCCTTTAAAAAATGCTCTTAATTTCTGCCAGAACCTTCCCTGGAAGAGGGGTGAGGAAGCACCCTGGGGGAGATAACATCTGTCCTGAGCTCTTTGAGGGGTGGGCCTGGGGTGAAGAGGTTTCAGGAAGAGGTGGAGGAATGTTCATGGTATCAGCAAGTGTCATGCAGGGCAGTGGTTCACCAGGTGTGTGTCATCACCGTAGTCCTGCATTTTGCAAGTGAGGAAACTGAGGCTCCAGAGAGTGCTCAGAAGCACCCAACCAAGGGCAGCTTGGGACGTTCAACCAAGGTGCCCCAACTCCAGTGCTGTGCCTAAACAGAGCCAGGATTACATCCACCTAAGGGAGGCGTCCTGTCATGAGGGTGTTAAGGATGGGATGGACCATGAGGTCAGGTAGGCCCCGTTCAGGTCTGCCACTTCCTCTCGACATGACCCTGGGACTCTGAAATGACAGCAAGCAGCCACTCAAGGTTTTCAGCAGGAATGGAAGCTAGCCCCATTACACGGCCCCAGGTAGACACAGGGCTGGGATCAGAGACCCAGAAGAAGGCATTTGGCCACGGGGAGGCCCCACATGGCCCCTCCACCAAGGGCAGGAAAGGAGACAGTGTCTAAGGTCATATGATCCCCCCCCCCCACACACACACCTATGCACCCAGAGTGGGACTTTGTGCACCCAGGTCACCCTCTGTGCTCCCTGCTGGCTCATGCCACAGGGTACGAGTCCTCTTTGTTTGGAATTACCTTCCAGGCTAAGCTTTCCTGGTGGGGTCCTGGGGCGGTGTGGGCCCAGCACCCACCCCCCTTGCCTAGAGGGGCCCTCAAGGTGGGTTCCTGCAGATCCTCGGGGCCAAGGCACCTTGCAGGTCACCCCCTGCAGAGATCTCTCGCACTTTAAAGTGAGGGCCATGCAATGCCTCCGCTCCAAGGTGGGGGACAGCGCAGATGGGGGCCTCTCGGTCTGCGCCCCCCCCGCCCCTGGGCAACCGGCTTACACCTGGTCCGGCCGCGCGGGGGCGCTCGCCCTCGCTGAGCCTCGCAGGGACAACCCGACCCGCGGACAGCGCGGTGACACTGGACCCTTGGCACAAAGAAAGCGGAGCTCCGCGGGGCTCTCCAGACAGAGGAATAAATCCATCGGCTTCGCGCTGCAGACGTGTGTTTGGAAGGAGGCCAGCCCGCCGCCATGTCCCCTCTGCGCCCCTCGGGGTCCCACCCTGCAGTGCCCGCTCCGGTGGCGGCGGAGCAGCCGCGTAGACCAGGGACGCCTCCCAGCCAGGGCCGCGTAGACCAGGGACCTCTCCCAGCCAGGGCAGGTGGGTCCAGCCCTGCCGAACTGGCCCTGTGCACAACGCGGATCCGGTTGGGGTCAGAGCCTGGACCCCGGGACCCCCAGCTCCGCCCTCCCCTCCCTCAGTTGTAAAGTGGGGAGGTCACCGGTCCTACTTTGAAAAGTTACTGAGAAGCTTGAGGAGAGGAATCACTGTTGCTCAGCTTCCAGCCCTTAGGCAAACCACCTGCAGCTCCCTGACTCAGTTTCCCGGGTCGTCCAATGGGACATTGTACGAAAGAGCCTGCTGCCTGGCGACCCTGTGCTCTGGGTAAATGCGGCTACTGGGACATCTGAGACAGAGGCCCTGTCGGCACACCCAAGCCTGTGTCCCAATGTCATTTAGAGACCTCTGCCCACCCCACCCCCAGTTTAGGGCAAGTGCTCCTTGGTCCCTGGCTTGAATAAGGGACTCACTGTGGAGCCCACATGTGTCTGGGCAGGGGACTTCGGGGCAGTGTCCTCCTCTAGCTGGTCCTTAGGGCCCTCTCTGGCTAAGAGGCCAGGCAAAAACATTACATTTTTTACACCATCCAGAAGATGAAACTGTCCCGGGCGCTAATCCTTCTCTTCCGTTTGGCATTACACCACTCTGAAACATAGCCAAGATACTGAACTGCTGTGGGCGTCCAAACCAGGGCTGAGACCTCCTGCAAAGCCAGCCTCGGGGACTTGTGCCACCAAGCAATGTTCTTGGTCTGACTCAGCCTTGCCAGGCCCCTACAAAGTGATCCCTGACCCCGCCAGCCTACACCACAACACACCTCCCTATGGCCGGCCTGAGGGGCGCCCCAGGAACTTGACTTCCTTCCCAGCCGGGGCTGCTGCCTGCCCCCACTCCATTCCCCAGAAAAATATTTGGAATGGTCTTTGACTGAAATGAGATTAATCCTCGGTTCCCCGACAGTGTCTTGGGCATGTGTTTTTATAACCTCCCTTTCAAATGAGAACCATTTGTCGCTGGGAAGCTGGGGAGGCCCTGCCCCAACTGCTGGCCAGGCATCACCCGCACCTGATTGAATGTCAGGGACAGTGCAAGGGGGGCGGGGTGGGGGGAGAGCAGCAAGTAAGGAGTGCTAACTGTCCTCTGCTGTCCCTGCCCCGTTCTTGTCTCCAATCAGTGACCTAAGGACACAGGTTCTAATCTTGATTTTCCTTGAGCTTGACATCACTCTGCACCTCACTTTCCTCATCTATAAATGAGGCAATAGCCCCCAGGCAGTGAGCCCAGCCCAGTGCCTGAAAGACAGTACTCTTCCAAGTCTAATGAGACTCAGCTCCCAATGGAAGAATAAAGTCCCCCTGGCCAAGGCCTTCCAGAGGGCCGCAAATGTTCATCCTGAATGTGGCTTGGATCCCCTCCCACTTCCAGGCCCATGGTAAGTGACCAAGGAACGGAGCTGCCAGCACTTTAATATGTAGAGGGTCAAGTTTATAGATGCCATCGTGCAGTCTCTTTAATTAACTCCGAGCCTTGGTCGGTGGCCTTTCTCAGCTCAAGTCCCCTCCACCCCCACAACCCCAGGTCCTGTTTGAAGTTTGCAACCCCCCCAACTCCGCCCCTGCTTGCCAAAGCAGCTACAGACCCTTAGGGCTCAGCTGGGAGGGATTTATTGGGGAATTTCAAACATGGGGTCTTGGCTCAAACTTGTTGCTTCCCCAAAAATCTCCCCAGAAGTTTGATATGTGTGAGGCTGAGGCGTGAAGGAGGCACCCTGAAGATCTGAGCGCTCAGAATTCCACCTGGGCTTGGGGGAGAATTTGCAGCACCCCTCCCACCCCTGGCCTGGAGGAAGAGAGCAGGAGACAGCCAGAGAGACACAGGTCCTGGGACATTGTGAAGGTACTGGGGGCCATCACCTTAAGGAGCTGGGAGTACAGCTCAGGGTTAGAGCACTTGCCTGTGTGAGGCCCTGGGTTCCATCCCCAGCACCAAAAAGAGAAAAAAAAAAATATTCCCGCCATGATCCCCACCCCTCCCTCAGCCAAGATGGGTCTCTGCAGGTGTGTCCCCACCCTTGCTGGTCCCTGGCCGGGGAAAGTGGAGACAAGGTCTAGGTGGAGGGCCTGGGGCTGTACAATTGACACGAGCCACATTGCAACGCGTGTCTTCGGTGTGTGGCTTCTCTCCCCAAGGCATTCCTTCCTCAGTTCTTCTCAGACTAAAGAGCCCCACACCCTTGCATGGGAGCCCAGCCAAGAAGGTCCCCAGACAGGGTGTGGTCCCCCGCCCCCAGTCCATTTCTCCGGGAGGCCCGCACCGTGATGGACAGGCTGCGGCCCGGCTGTGCAGCCCCCGGGAGCTCACTTCTTTTGCACTTTCTCCTGAAGCCCGCTTCTTGCTTAACAAGTGTTGAAAGCGGCACAAACAGAAATCCCCCGGGCTCCCCATGACTAACGAGATGAGCTGAGCTCGGAGATAAGAACCGAGCCCGCCCGAGGGTCCCCAGAGCCAAGTGTCCGATTCCCTCCCAGGACGCTGCTCCGCCAACTGTGCTTTGAACTTGGACGGGCAACCAGGGACAGAGCGCAGGGCCTCCCCGCCGGATGGGCGCAGATTGCCAGAGATAAAGGACCTCAGCTCCGTCCAACTTGTGCTGAATCGAGCTTTTGCAAAGCTGTCACATGGTTTCACTTCTCTGCCCGCTTTGTTGAAAGATGTAAAAATTTCAAACCACCACAAAGTAAACATTTCAAAACGCTCTCTTTTCAAAAATCACTCACATTTTCAAAAATCCCTTGAATTCCACCCACGCCACCCCACCCCCAGCCTTTCTTTTTGCAGAATTTTGTATTGGCGTGGTTTTCATTAATTTAGAAGCTGCCCAGGTAAAGCTAGCTGTGATGTGGAACCGTGTTTTACGGGCGGGAAGTAGCTTTGTTACTTAGCTACATTAGATAAATCGATGTCTTGTCAGAATCAACCAGGTTTTCTTTATTAGGGTGAAATCGTAATGAACTCATCTGCTTCTAATATTTATAAAGAGAAGAGAGGCCATTAATTCTACTGCTTGTGAATAAAACCAGCTGTGATTTCTTTCCATTTGATGGGTTTTGGTTTTAATATACATTTTTCACAAATAAGCGCAGAGATTTTTTGGTGAAAATGTCACATTCAGGATCTCATAAAGAAAGAATGCAAAGAGAGGAAAACTAAATGTTTTGTTAGCTAAGTAATTTCTCACCTTGCAGAGTGGGGGACATCTGAGCCAACTCTAGCACATTAGGTGACGGAATGGCCCGCTGGACGCTAATGTAATTCATGACATCTTACAAGGCTAACCGCTCCGTTTTGAAGTTTGTTTTCCTTCGGGAATTACACAGTTCGTTTAACCTAATCTGTCCTGACACTTGAATTATAATACTGTGAGCTTCTTCAGGGAAGTAAAACAGTAGTTACCTGCTTAAAAGCAAAGCAGAAGTTAATAAAGCAGCAGAATGTCAGGGAAAGGGGCTAATCGAATCACGGTGTCGTTCTCTAGAGAAAATATAGTCAAGTTGTATTTTTTTTTCCAGTGGAAATCTCGGACGCCTAATGACATATTTCTGTCCAGGAAGAAATTTGAACTCCGAAGCCACACTTGATTAAACCCCCAAACTGTGAGACACTGCCCCATGGGACTACGGGGTGGGGGGGGACTTTGACTTCTGGGTGTCAGAGCTTAATTAAAATATTCATCCAGCTGCTCTCCCCTCGCTGAGGAGGCCCAGAGGAATTAAACCAGTGAGCTTAATTCTATTAGCTCACCTGCCCGTGTACACAGCGATGCAGAAGACCATTTACTAGTTCAGGAAAAAAAAAAAAAAAAAACACATCAGACCCACGCTGTAAATTCAGCGTGGAACATCGTCACTGCAGCAAAATGGTCCCCAAACACACAATGGAACTCGGCAAGTTCAGCTAGTTTTAATGTCTCTTTCCAGAAACCCAAGGTGCCAAGCCTCTGCTACGAGGGTGTGTGTGTGGCTGCGGGTGTGAGACAGACCTGTAGGTGGTTTATGATAGTACACAGTATTTTCTATGCCACTCTGTCAAGCTGTATCTCAAGGAAATCTTCACTCCCATGCCAGAAAGTTGTCATCACCATGGACGGATGAGAGAATTGAGGTCCGTGAGATGAAGTTCCTTGAAGCCCAGGACTCTGGGGACCACAGAGCCTACCGAGTTCTGAGTGCCTAGGGAAAAAAGTGTTCTGCTGAGGTTTGGGTCATTTTAAATGTAAACTTATTTGATATCTAACACACATGTATGAACTTCAGAGGGTACCAAGGCTATAAGACTAAAGTCAGCTTTGCTGTCTCCTTCCCCTCAGCCCCTTCTTCTCATCCCAGAGACAGCCACCTTAAACAATTTGCCATGTCTCCTTCTAGACAGTTGAGGCTTCTACCAGCAAATTGTATCTTTTCTTTTAAAAAGATGTGTAGCGCTAGCACGGTGGCACATGCCTGTAATCCTAGCACTAATTAGGAGGCTGAGGCAGGAGGCTTATGAGTTTGAGGCCAGCCTAGACTACGGAGTGAGCCCTTTTCTCAAAAAAAAAGGAAAAAAAGAAAGAAAAAAACCCTACATATGGAGTATAACAGGTACACAGTTCTGTGGCTTCCTTTTCTTTCATCACATTCTTTGGGGGACCGCTCCATCTCAGTCCTAGACCGAGCACCATTCCACTAGGTACGTGGGTTAGACTGATCCATAGGTGACTCAACATTCAACCATGTTGACCAGCGAAGGTGGCACTTTAACATGATGCTACCAGTCTCTGTCATTTATACCCCATCTTCTGTGACTGAAGTTGATATAGTTTCTCACCTTTCACTCTTCCCAACAGCACTGTGACAGGTGTTATCTGCAGGCTAAGTTTCTGGAAGTCCCGTTACTCTGCGACTTTGGGTAAGTCAAGTCCCTCTCCCCAACCCGAGTCTGTGACCCTGTCTCTGGCAGGCTCCGTGGTGCTGAAATCCCACGTTTCTAATTCTATCCCTCAGCTCCAGCTTAGGGTCCCCAAAATCACTGTGGAAACAAATGTCCCCCTGCCACCCCATGCTAGCTAACTCTCTGCTGGCTGTATTTGTCACCAGGGAATGAGACATTTCCCCAGGATCGATACAAATGGAATGAAAGTCTATCCTGGGCAGCAGCAGCAAGAAAGCCTGGTGTGTAATAAGGGGACCTCTGGAGGACATTGCATCCCCATGACAACGGCCAGCAGACCTGGAGTCAGTGTCAGAAGCCGCTTATGCAAAGGGCTGAGGCTGGGGCCAGCCGGGTGCTGCTGGGGGCTTTAGGCTGGAACCAAGCTGGTCCTTATAGGCTGTTACAGAACCTGTCTGCCACCCTGGCCCATTGCCTGTCCCTAGCCCCCCATGGGCCACCTGTCCATGGACACAGTCACATTTCCCAGCTGGGCTACGATGGAGTCGGCACACACAGCTGGCTACACGGGCATGAATCTGGTTATTTGCAGCTTGCTGTGGTCCCGGACCACCATGAGGCTCTTGGATGCTTCCGACAGGACCAGGTACCTGGGTAGAGGTGGCACAAGTGGCTACGTGGACCATTTCTTTTCTTGTCATTAATCTAGTAACAGGAGGACCCAGAGACACCCTGAGTTAGTTACAGCTTGCAGAGACCTGAGAAGGGCCAGCCAGCCAAAAACTGTCCAAAACAAACCAGGATGATCTAAAATCATGATTTTTCCTCAACCAACCAAAATGACTCTGGGCTCCCGTCTCTTGATTGTCCTGTCACTTTTGTAAATCTTCTGCTGAGCTAGACTGACACTGGGAAAGATGGCGTGGCAGAAGTAGGTAACCAGCTGGTGGATAAGGGAGATGGGACTGGCAGGGATTTGTTTCCAGGGATTTGATATTTTAAGTTATTGTTGTTATGTGTATTGATAAATCAATCATACTTTAAAGTATCTGTTAAAAAATAATTCTTCATTTTTTAAAAAATTCTCTTTCAAGTGGATGGGTTGTTTCTTCAAGTTGAATCCTCAGGTTTTATTAAGATATGTGACAACAAAAAAAATTGGGAAATTTCACCAACCGATCTTAACCATCTACAAAAGATCATGTCCTTAAAAAGCAAAACAAAATTACAAGAAGGAGAAGAAAGAAGACTTAGGTGCTACTGCTTAAAATGCTTTGTTCAATTATGTGTAAATGTATTTAGTTCTTTGACTTTTTAACCACTGAATTCATTTTAGGAATTTTAAATACCGTGCTGGGTTTTCTTCTCCGAGTTTCCAAAGGCGGCTCTCAAAATCGCAGCTACCAAAGCATGAAATTCAGGCACCGACATCCCCGAAGGAAGGTCTTGGGGGTGCTTATAGCATTCCTTTGTGTGACACGATGGCCCCGGCTCATGGGCTCTCTGGGAGCCGCTGCTGAAAGTAGGGGACTGGGCTCCGGCTCCCTGGCAGGAGGTCAGGAGGCGAACTTCTCACAATGCAATCGCAAGATCCGCAGGGCTCTGAGAATATAACAAGTTGTAAAAGGGCAGGGGAAGGGGAGGGAGAGAGGGAGAGAAAGAAAAGAATAAAGGCAAAATTAAATTTTCACAATTAAGTATATTCCTTTTTTCATTTAGTTAATTTCCAGCCGCTCACGTTTATTGCACATTAATTATGCATACAGCTTTTGTGGGACTTAAAAAGTGAAGGATGCGATTCTTATCCCTTTATGGAGGCTCAGCTGCTGCGCTGGAGGCCACAGTGGTGGCGGCTGGAGGAGCTTCGGGTCAGAAGGGGCAGGAGTCTGCCTGCGCTGTGCCCCAACCTCCCCACGTTCTTAAAAGCACTTCCTACAGCAGGGTGACGAAGAGGGGCCCAGGGGCTCTGGAAGGCTGGCTGGATGTGTTTCTGGGCCATATCTGGGGGAAGGACCCCAAACTAACCCCTGGCCAGCCCCCAAGGCTTCTCTTAGCCAAAATCTGTGCCCCAAAGCAGGAATGTGACATAGAAGGCAATATGGGGCACAGCTCTTTCCTCCAAGCTCCTTCACTACCAACACGCAGAAGGAAGCTGAGGAGGGCAGCCTGGAGGGCGAGGGTACTAACTCAGATGTGAGGTGCTTCCCCAGTCCAGCCCCCAACCCCAGCCTCAGAAAGGACTGACACGCTGTGTGGCACCAGATCAGGACCACAGTCTCTCTGTGCTCTCCTCTCAGAACCCAGATGGAGATGCCTCTGAATGACTGCAAGACCTGGACCTCTCCTATCAGGAGGGCTGCTGACCCTGCTGCCCTGCCACCCCACCTCTGGCTTCCAGCTCAGAACCCCCCAGAGTACCAGCAGATACTGGCAAGTCCAAGATGCAGTGCTGCCTGGGCCACATGGAACCAGCTGCCCAAACTGTGGCCAAGAGCAAAATCCCGGAGCCCAGATCCTAGGCTCATCCCAGGAAGGACAAACCCTCCCAGGCTTAGGCAAAGCTGCCTGAATTTGGCCGGGATCATGGAGTTCTGCTCAGAACTTGGCTCCCGACACCTCTCTGCAGCCCTGAGGTCAGGTGCCAGGTCACCTCCCAGATCCAGAGAGCCCACTTTGGCCAGCCCAGGCAGGGCAGTCACCTCGGATCCTACACAGGTTCCGAGCTGATAGATCAGGACCTCTGCCCAGCCTGGCTGTCCGATGGCTGGGTGGTTCGGCAAGTGGCTAGCTCGCTCTCTCTAACCTTTGCTCATGTGAAAACGGGATTCAGGACAGGACACAAAGCCTCAGGATGACTGGAGTGTCGCCCAGCCCAGAGTGATCACCCAGGCAGTAGAAGCTCACATGGCCCGAGGGGGACATGGAGACCCACTTTCTAGTTAAAGAAACAGGTTTGCAGAGGTAAGGTGTCCTGCCCAGCCTGTGGATGGCAGGGCCAACCATAGATGTCCCCCAGATCCCCCCCCCCACAGGTCCCTCTGCCCTTAGCACACCTGGGGTGGGAGCCGAGTCAAGCTCCAGGAGTTAGAAAAGGAAACTAAGGCATGCACTAGCCCCCTCTCCCCCACGGGAGGAGCCACGGCCCTTCCACACAGCCTAGGGAGCGATCGGCCATCCGCTGCCTGCTCCTCAATTTTACCACAGCCCAGCCTCCGGGACAGCAGTCCCAGGAACAAAGACAGAGCAGCAGAGCTAAGCGCCTGGCCACCAGGGGCTCGGCAAGCTGGGCCTGCAGCCAGTAACAGCTCCCTCTGCAGCCACCAGCCTGAGTCTTGTGACCAGGGTCCCCCAAAACGGCACCGTGCCATACTGACTCCCCCCACCCAACATGACCACAGAGCGGGCTGGAGCCTAGGCTGTCCCCTTCTTTGTTTCGTTTTGTTGAATAAAAGTGGCTCTCCCGTGGTCTTGCTGGGATAGACTGTAAACATCACTCCCTTTCTAGAATCCTAGAATACGTCTAGAGCTCCCGTCCCGCCCTGCAGTGACTCTGTGACGAACTTTAAAATAAGTTGTCATCATAAAGAAATCAACCATGCATAATAATAAACATGTTTAACATTTATGGTGCTATGTTCTAACAAACTAAAATGTGAAAACATGCCAGAATTTGAGTTTCATAAAACAATTTTTCATCAAGTTCCTTCCTTTGACACAATGTCCCTGTCCGCTCCTGGCTGGTGAAAGAACAGTATTTCCAGAAACCAGAGAGTCTCAGGTCTCAACACACACAATCTCTGTCCCCAAAGCATGTCTTTGGCTCCTTAGACTGTCAGGAAAATGTGACAATATTCTGGCTTTCCTAGAGGGCAATCACAAGCAATCATATCACAAGGGGGTGGGGAATAGGAGGGGGTTGCGGGTAGTGGGGAGGGTGGGGGTAGGAGGGTGCCACTTCACTCTGGAACAGAAAATTTACAATATAGCTAGTCACAGGCACCCAAATCCCACCCTGTTTCTTTAAACTGAGCTAAAAGACAAATAACACGCATTTATCCCCTTGGCCATTTTCAAGGGCAGTTTGGTGGCACTGAGTCCATTCACGCTGTGGTGCAGCCATCACCACCATCCACCTCCAGCCACTTTTCATCTTGCAAAGTGGAAACTGTCCCTGTTAAACACTAACTCCCCATTTGTCCCTCCAAGCCACCATTCTTTTTCCTACCTCTGAATTGACTTCTCTAGGTACCTTATGTACCCTAAGTGACAAATTTTTCTTCCTTTTTAAGGCCAAATAATATCCCAGGGTACCCAAACTCTACTTGTAACATCACACAGGGGTGCAGGCCCATATTCCTACCTGAAGACCACCCAAAGACTCCAGGTCCGTGATCACATATGTGGATACACCAAAACATATCCTCTGCCCCATTCTTCTCACATATGGGGACAGACGTGTGGGCACCAGCAGGCCACTGTCTTGCGCCTAGGAGACATACAGTCACACCTCCAGATCTCCACCTAGTGTCCCCATGTACATAGGCACAGGCAGCAACCACCTGTTCCAACCCACAGCAGGGGGGCTGTGGGAAACTCTGCAGACTCCGGGACATCATAGCTGGAAGGTCCCGAGAACCCATCCCAGCACTGGAGCCTGGAGGCACTTTGGCATTGAACATTGACCTTGCTCTATCACCCCCATTTGCTGTCTTCAGGTCCCTCAGCAGGAGTAAAGGAAGGAACTGCCCAGAAATCTAAGCATCAATGGTGCCAGGGACCTGGGGGGACTCCAAGCTTTGAACCCAGCTCCAAGCTCCACCAAGGCCCTGCTCTCCCCACAGCCCCCCTCCTGTGGACAGGCAGAGTCAGAACAGGAGCACAGCTGAGGCCCCAGGCAGGTTCTGTGGTCAGGGTGTGTTCCTTTCACACTCACACAACTGACGAGCACAGCTGACCACCTACTGTATGTGCCCTCGGCTCTTGTGGAACTCTCTGCCTTCATAACCAGAAAATCATCCTATCCTCCCAGCTGCCCAGCAGGGGACAGAAACCAAAGAGACCTTTTCAGATGACGCTGCTCTGCAAGGCCTCTTGTTTCTGAGAAACCCCCATTCTGACCCTTTCTCAAAACCCATCCTACTCTAGTCGCTGTGAACCTTCTTCACATGGTATGTGGAATGAGGAAGATTGCAAGTTTAAGGCCAGCCTAGGCTACATTTTGAAACCTTGTGGAAGGAAAGAAGGAAGGAAAGAGATGAGAGAGAGAATCCTTAATCTATGAAATGCACGCTGATGTATTTAGGGATGACATCTGGGCTTACTTTCTAGCTTACTTTCTAACTTAAAGCAAAAACTACAGATACAGACATAGGTATACATGGGCAGACAGAGCAGAGGCAGTGAAGTGTTCACACGGGTTGAGTCTGGGGGCTGAGCCTGTGAACATCCGCTGTACAGCAGGGACCCCTTCTCCATGGACTGTGTTCCAAGACCCCCAGTGGATACGTGAAATGTGGATAGTTTCTATGCCTTTCTATGTAAGCTGTGTATGCCGTGTCTAAGCTTGTCTGTCTACAGATGCAACAGAAAATGCTACAGTAACTGCACACAGGGCTAGGAAGAGACAGTTTTATGCATACCTGTAATGAAAATTTATAATTACGCACAGCAAGAGATCAACCATAACAAAATAAAGGAACAATTATAACAAAAATACTGCAATAAAAGTTAAGTGAACGTGGTCTCTCTCGCTCTTGAAAAAGACAAGACTATTATATTTTGGGACAGAGGTTGACCACAGGTCAACGGGCTTGGGTCCTTCCCTAGTAAAAAAGCTGGGGGAATCTTGTTTTCATCGCACCCCTTTCTTTACCTCCCCCTCTCCGCCCACCCTTGTCTGCAATCGCACAGTGACCCAGGGCCGTGTCAAGGATGTCCTTGGTGCTCCGTGGGACTGGAGCAGGTATGTTGTTCTTTCCATCTCTCCACAGAGATGTCCTGAGGCTCTGCAGCCAGCTGCAAAGGGGAACATGACATTCCCAGGGTGACTTCCCCACATGCTGCATCCCCAGGGACCCACAAGAACCACTGGGAGGGTGATCACCAGACACCAAGTGAGGGGTCACACTCTGGGAAGTCCCAATCAGCTATGATGAAGTGGCACAGAACTCACTGCAGAACAGACTCAGAAGCCATGCTGCAAACACATCCATCTTGCTCCCGCCGTCCCCCGGCACAAACAGGTTCTCAAAGGAATGAATTAAAGCAAGCAACCAGTGTTCCCTTTTCCACAAGTTATAAGAAGTCAAGGTTATTCCTCATGGCCTGGTGGCATACAGAGAGAAGAGGGAAGTGGCCGGCAATGACAGGGGGACTGGACACCCCCACTGTCTGTCTTCCTGGGCAGTGGCAGCTGAGTGTTAGCAGACAGCAGGTTGCATCACCCAAGCGAGAAGGTTGAAGAGTCTCAGCCTCAAGTACCAGCAGCTGAGATCAGAAGATGGGGCACAGTGGTCCCAGTGACAGTCTTCCCTGGCATTCCAGAACTGCCTTAGAACCACAATGTCTTCTGTGAATCAGGCCCTGGCACTGCAGGGCAGCCTCTCTCTGGCCAGGAAGGAGGTGTCCCATGATGAGGAAGGGCCACCAAGAGGGTGTCCGTTTTAATCACCAGAGATCAAAGCCAGGTCCCACTGGGCAAGCAGTCTACCTGAGGTGGCTGTAGGCCCCAGGCCCTTCCCTCGGCTCTTGCCTTGGTGTGGCCAGCTCAGCAGTCACCTTCCAGAGCTGCTGCCCAAGCCAGCCGGGTCTCAGAGAAACCACTGGACACTGCATTCTAGAGGAGGACAGGAGAGGAAAGGACAAGTATCTAGGGACCCCAGAGGCAGGGGTCACAGCTGAACCTTGCAGAAAGCACAGCACACTGCATTGTCCAGGGGCCTTGAGAGTCAGCTAGGACTCCTGTCCCTTCAGAAAGGTCAGTGGCTGAGAGACGAGCTATAGGATGACAGAGCCCATCTCCTCCTTCCCCTGACCAATAAGCCCCTAATTCTGAGTCTCTGTTTGTTCCTCTGTAAAATGGGCAGAACAGTTCTACTATAATAAATGATCCACACCCAGCATCATTGTCACTAATGCTATTTTCACTATTAGCCTGTGAGTGCTCACTACACCGCAACCCGGGCCACTGTAATTTGCTAAGATGTATTTCCAGTGGAGTCTGCAGGCCTGGGTGACCTGCATGATTGACAAGGAGGTCTGAGCATGGAGCCCACCAAATCCCTTTCTCACTCACAGCCAGTGGCCTGGGCCAGGGTCCCTTCCAGAGCCTGCCATCAACCTGCCCCCGTGCCTGGGTGTCCCAGGAGGTAAGATGGTCTGTGCTGCCCGAGAACAGAGGACAGAGGCTTTGTCCCTGCTCTGCTCAAAGAGCAAAACCACCGCAGGGTTCAAAAGGGAAGTCCGGTAACTCATCCCAGACGGTCTGTCACTTTATCAAAGCCAATTTCAGGGAGCAAAGTTCCCACCGGGGGAGGCCTCAGCCTCATTAGGGAGTTGTGGGAAGGATGAAAAAGCCAGGCCGCTGTGCACATCCTAGGGACAATTAGGCCTTGTCCCTCCTCCTTCAGACGCTGATTCTGTGCGCGTGAAGCAAGAGCGTGTGACTGTGTCTATGTAGGTCTTTTTCCTCTTTCTTTGTCTCACTTTCAGACTCTTTTTCTAGCCTCTCCTTCCCACTGATCTTTTAACCCTCTCTCAGTACCAAAGTTCTCTGCCCACAGGGTACCCATAGATGTCCCAGACCACACAAAGTCAATCCCAGGAGGCCCTATCTTGATGTCCTGGGAAGAGACCCCAAAGACACTGCCCAGACACTCAACTTGGCCAAACAATGGGAATGGAAACGGTGTGCTCTCATTCCTACCAATTCCCTCTCCTGAACTCGAATTCTCCCCAGCCCCAGCCCAGAATGCAAACTATTCCCTCCAAGCGAAGTCCTGGCTCTGGTTTCCGGATGTCTCCCTCAGATGCAGCAGGGTCTGAGCCGAGATCCTTCCAAATCCCAACTAGCAGCCTCCCCCACCCCAACCCTGTGGAATGTCTCTTACCCATGTCAGAAGTTATAAGCAAAGACAGTAACGCATTCCTCCACACCCTGGGATGCTGCTGGGGCCTTATTTGAAAGGCATCCTGCTGTCCGGAGAAACAGGCTCATTTCAGGAATGCCACCCAAATGGATCCAAGCCCCAGAAGCACGCAACACAGGCCTGCCCACGCCACTGGCAGCACCGGCCCTGGCACCGCAAAAGCTTCCTGTACCACACAACACCAGCGTGAGTGGCCGGTTCCTAACATCAGGCAATTATTTGAGGAGACCAGCGTATTGCTTTAGGAAGAAGCAAATTTCACAAACTTGTTTTTTGTCCTAACACCAGAGGAAGCAGGCGTAATATTTGCGAAATTAGAAACAGCCCGAGTCTCTGCCCCTCGCTGATGGTATTAATCCATTTAAGCAATCAAAAGAGCTTAAATAAAAGTCTGAAGTCTGTAATATACATGTCAATGAACAAGGGACAAAACTTCCTGAAAAGGTGATTTCAAAGCCATATTGCCCACGCTTGGCAAATTGCATATTTAATTATTTTGTCAGGCCTCCTTCTCCTCTAATCTTTGGGGAAAATGCCTGGGGCCATACGAAACCAGTTAGGATAATTAAGGTGAAGTGAATTAGGTGTGGGCTGATTTCTAGGAAAGATACCATCCTCCAGCCTGGTATGAGAGGTGTACAGGCCCCAAAAGGCAGACGGCATGGTAATGTCTGCCTCGCTATAGAAAGATCAAAGGTCTTCGCCCCTTTCAAGATGTTTGTAGAATTTGTTTTCCAATTATGCCACATTTGTGCACTGGGACATCCTGGTTAACTCTTTGATGGCACCTCTGGAATTGGGCCGTAATTGACTTCAAGCCGCACCTCCCGGCTCTGGGCTCGGGCTGAGATTCCGATCCGAGGTCTGTGTTCAGAGAGGGGCGAGGAGGGGAGGGAAGTGGGGTTCAGCTTCGCTGCCGTGGGAGATGCTTAGGAGCAGAGCCTGACTGCCAGTGACGCCATTCTAGAAAGGAGATGTCTGAGTCCACTGCCTTCCCACATTGGAATAGGGCTCCCATTTGGGAAGATATATATATATATATTTTTCAAAGTCATCAAATATTTGGAAAAAGAGAAAGTTGCCCAAATTTAAAGTTTTAGTACTGGCATTTTTAAAACTAAGTATGATTAGAATAGCACACTAAAGAGGAAACTCAAACGTTTAACCGTTTTAAGAAAATCTAATATCAAGACTCCTCTTAGCGTACATTTTATCTACTTTCGTGTTTCCTTTTCATGTCCAGTTGATATTTTTGACTACTTTGCAAATTTTTTTCCCAGTTGCTTAGTTCAACCAATTTGTCATTGACATGCTGTCTTTGTCTAAGAACGAGAGACAGAAAAAGAGAAAAATAAGGCAAAGCCCTTCTGAATCTCTTAAGCAAATACAGTAGCCCTTTTGGGAATAATTTCTTGCAAAGCCCTCAACAATTTGAATAAAATAAAATACCATTGATTCAAAAACCCGTATTCCTAAGGACCACTTGAGGAACTTTTTCGGGCATTTTTGACTTTTCTTTTCCTTCCATTTTAACCCTGAAAAATCCTCCTGTGTCCCAGAGGCTGGAAATTGAGAAAAGATCCCAGAAGGTCAGAAGGAACTATCGGCTGTTTTATTTTTCTTCCAAGGAAATGCACAGAGGGAGCCGCCGACACTGTCACCCTCTGCAAACCTCCAAGTACAAGTGCCTCGTTTCCTCGATAAGGAATTCCCATTGTGGGAGATGTCTCCAAAAAAATATATCGAAGGACAATGTCACAAGGAAATGCATGTCCTGCTTTTTTGTAGCAGAAAACAGATGATGACAGCATCCTCGAGACTCCATGAGTTCAGAGCAAATGTCTCTGACGGGGGTTTCTACAGCCAGAAAATGGGCCTTGCAGGTTCCCCTGTGCAGAACTAGGGCTGCCCCACTGGGGAAAGGAATCTGGGGAGGGGTGCCAAATTTAGCAAGTAAAAAATAAGGAATCCCATTTGTTATATGAATTTCAGATAAATAAGAATTTTTTTATTATAAATTTATCCCAGAGACTTCATGGAATATACTATACTTACACTAAAAAAAAAAAAAAAAAAAAAAAATTCCCATTGTTTATCTGAAATTCACATTGGATAGTGTGCCCTCCTTTTACCTGGCAGCCCTACCCAGACTTAGGCCCCAAATGGGGTCAAAGGAAGCAAAAATGAGTCCCTGAAGGACACAGTGCTTCCTGTCGGGCTGGGAACAGTGTGTGGCTGGCCAGCCCAGCCTCTCTCGGCACCCCAGTTTTCCATCCATGAGCTGGGGTTGGGGTGAGGTCTGAGGTCTGCATGAGGGAGGGTGGGAGCCAACCAGCTCTGCACTGGCCCAGAGAGAAGCTCTCCAGGACTGGCTGGTCCTCTTCACCACCTTCCAGGTGGTGACCCCATCCCTGCTCAGGACAAGGAAACTGAGGCTCTGGGGAGGCTGTACCAGGCCTGGTCACCCAACAAGCAGCCCGAGTGTATGCTTAGGCTACCAGCTGGACACAGACACCTAGAAAGTTTGTGACAACAAGATTCCTGGCCAGAGAGCCAGGGATCTAGCAGCACCCCTAACACTGACCTCACAGCCTAGGACTGTGTTTTGATGGCCTCTACAGTGGAAGCTTCATGGCTTTTTAGGAGCCTTAGCCACTGATGGTGTTGACCTGTGGGCCTGGCTGTCCCCAGCCAGCTGTGGATCCAGGCCTTCAGGGTTTGCCAAACTTCTCATTTGCTGCACTGACCTGGGGCAATGGTTGCAGAGGTCCGAGGCCTGAGACCTCCGACCACCAGCGCTGCTCCAGAGGCTCAGCCTCGGTCCACAAGACAGGGTGGGGAAAAGCGTGGGAGGTTGCTCGATTCAGATCGTGTCCTTAGAGGAGGGGTACACTTTCTCCAGGGCAAGTCTTCCAAGTGCTCCCCTCCCCACCACACACAAAGGCCATCCCTGCAGCAGGTGCTGGGCTCATCATCCCTCTGAGTCTCCAAGATGAGGTCGAGAGCTGCCACCTATTTCTGAGCTCCTCAGAGAGGTGGCTCCTGGCTCTTTCAGCCTCATCCACTCCTGCAGCCAGTTCTTTCTCCTATCCCCCCTGACTCCTTCATGCTGTAGTGCAATCCCTTTGGTCCTGCTGGGCCTCCAGGGAGACAGAACAGCTGGCCAGCATCTGGTGCTCTCCATTAGCCAGGGCCCTGCCCCCTGGGCCTTCCGCTTCCCGCGAGGAATAATCCCTGCTTCCTCTAACCTTTGGGCTGGGCCCCGTGCTCTGAGGCTTTCATCATGCTCATCACGCCTCCTATGGCTCTACTCGGCCAGGCCAGGCCAGGCTGGCCAGCAGGGCTGGGGGCAGGAGGTGAGTGACCCCTCTCCTCTACCAGCCCAGGGAAGTTGGGGGCGGGGGGCCGGCAGCCACATCTCAGGGCAGGAGGCAGATATCAGGGCCATGCCAGGTTCCCCCATTACCAGGTGAGCCTCCCTGGAAGGTCTACCTGGAGAATGACCAGAGGTGACCAACTGGAGCCCTCTGCTTCTAGTTCAGACCATCCCCTACTTCTGTCCCTCACTGGGTGATCTTGGACAAATAAACTTCCCTCTTAGACCTCAGCTTCCTCACCTGTAACGAAGTTAGGCGAGTTCCAGAGACAAGGCCCCGGTGAGAACACTGGGTGGGAGTGTGCGACTCTTCTCAGCCGTGCATAGTAACCACATGGGCCTATTGTCACTTCCCTTGTCAGTGATATGCCAGCTGACCAGGCCTGTCCCTACCCTGGAGCCCTGGTCTGGGTCTGTTGGATTCTGCAGCCCCCTCACTGGGAAGGAAGAGCCTGTGAACAAAGCCACATGCCGTCTTCCAAAATCCAGTTGGAGATCTTCTCTTTCTGGAAGCTTCTGTGGCTTCAGTGTGGTATCTCTCCTGGCCACAGGACAGCTGAATCCATGGGTTTCTCCCTTCTCTCCTTGGCTTGGTGACTTCTCCAGGGCAGTGTGTGTACCCCAAGTTGCTGCCAGTACCTAACCAACAAGCACCAGTGGGGCGATCGTTCACTCTCAGGACTGACAGATTTGAACCAAAAAATAAAACCTCCTGGGAGCTCCACCACCATCTGGACCTTGAGCCATGGCCCTCGGAGACCCACCTCTGTGGAAGGTCCCAGAAATGCTTAGTGTCCAGACACAGCATAAGCTGCCTTTAACTTAGAAGTGATAACACTGTCCCCACCCTTGGTTCTGAGTCACTTTGTTCTGGAAGAGGCTGGAGGAGCTACCTTGTTGGTCCCCTGCTTCCGACCTGAGATGTCCCTCTGTCCCTCTCCCTTGGGCCTCTGGGAGGCCCCCAGGAGCTGGGCTTGGTCTCCAGCTCACATGAAGGTTAGGAACCTTGGTGGCATTCTCACACTCCCCCACCACGCCCCTGCCACACTTCACCCAGCACGGACCTCAAGATGCATTTGGTGATCAAAACCTGGAAAGATATGTGTTGACTGCAAACTTCTAATTACTCCTTTAGTAAGCTTTTATTCCCTAGTGACTAGGCTACAACGTATTTTTCTAGCAATTATTTTTCACATTCGGAAAACTGCCCTTAAGATATGCAAACCACATTTCGTATGAATCGCACTTAAGAGAGGCAATCTCTCTTTCCTTCCATCTCAGTCATTAAGAAAGCAGGACATTCAATTTGTCGGTTACCGCATTGCTGAAGCAGAGGATAAGGACAGTGACTCCAAGCAAACCACAGCTAGAAATCAAGAGATACGCGAGACCACGTCCCCGACGTCTTTGTGCGTCTGAAATTGCTGCAAGGTGTGCAGGTTCCAGGATGGAGCTTTCCTGGCGGAGTATGGTGGCGATCCTGGCTTTCCCCTTGGCTAAGTGGGTCAAGAGGTTAGAGGCCGAGGACTTACCTGCCGCCGTGCCAGGCCTGGGCCCGGAGGTGCAGGCGCGGCGCGTGGACGCCCTTTGTGGACAGGTGCACGGACCCATCGCTCTCCGAGGCGCTACCTGCGGTTTACTGGCGTTTATTAGAAGTCCACGCAATATCGCGAAGCACCTGCAGGCAATAAAACCCCTTACATGTGTGAGGCCTCAAGGAAATTAACGGCTCCTCCCTGGGGATGCATATTTTGTGAAGATGTTTATTACAGATGAAGTGCTCCCGGGGTGGAACATTAACAAGTTGTGGAGTGATAAAAGGATTTTTATCCTTTCTCTGTGACAGAAGTAGGAAGAAGGCTTTAGCGGAATCTATAAACGGCCGGCTTCCTAATGAATTTTCTTAACTCTTTATTAATAGGGTTGGCTGAGTGGAGTCTGGGCTGCACCAGGCTGGACCCTTGGATAAGGGGACCGGGGAGGAATAGGGGACAAGGGGCCTGGGGAATGCACGTGAGGGGTCTGAGTGTGAATCCCAGGCCAGGTAGACCTGTGCAAGGCTGCTGCCCAAGGAAACGCATCTGAGGCTCCTGTGGGTACAGGGTGAGCAGGGCTGCAAGGCGGGTTCCAAGCCCCACTTTTTAACCCCCTGCTCCCCGCTCCAGCCTGCAGACCATTAGGGAGATGAAAGCCCAGGGGATGCCTTTGGACCAGGGCTGCGGAATCTAATTGAATTATATGAATGCAGTTAAACGTCTGCTTCAGAGCCGCAGCGCTGCCTTGCGAGACTGGCTGCTCTGGGAGCTAATGGGCAATTTCAACAATAGAGGCCGAGGGCCGAACACAGGTGGGCTGCGTTAATAACTTTATTTGGGCCGCTTTTTTTTCCCCCTTTGAGGCGCACAAGCCTTCCATTAATGCCTTCATTAGAGTTTATGGCTGGGCCTGGTTCTCTCCTAATGACACTGTCCAGACCTGGCTCCCAGCTAATTGAGGCCAGCTGCCCAGCCGCCCCACCCCAGCCTCAGGACCCAGTGTCACCAGGATTAGCAGCTGAGGTTGGAGCCGAGTGATCAGGACTCCGGCAGCAGAAGAGGAGGGTCAAGGGCGCCTTGGGTACCCCCAGCCCCACCCAGGCTCCCTGGATGGCCACTGCCACCAACACTCTGCCTTCCACCTGGCCTTTCTCTCCACTGCAGTCACATGGCTGTTCCAAGGGGTCACTCTGACCCCGTCAGCCTGCTGGGGCTCCCCGCTGCCCTCAGAAGAAGGCGCAGACTAACTTGGCAGTGTGTGTCCTTGTACTGCGGCCCTCCTCACCTCTTCAGGCCCCTGGATTCCGGAGTGTCCCTACCTTCCTTCTCCGCTTGGTGGAGACCATCGGCCGGGATGCCTCCCCCGCCCCCTATAGCCCCACCTTCCACCAAACCTGCCAGCACGGTTCACATGTAGCCTCCTCCAGGAAGTCTCCTTTTCTGCCCAAATCTGAAGCCCATGAATACGTGCGTGGGCTTATCATTGCAGGCAGGATCCATGATCATCCTTTTGATTATAAAAATATCAGTGCCAGTGCTCTGGTTCCCAGTTTTCAAGCATTTACCTTCTGAACAACAGCTTATTCAATCTCCAATGGTAACCTGGGAAGTCTGCTTTCTTGTCCCCATTCCACAGATGAGGAAACTGAGGCCCAAGGGCAGGAAATCACTTGATCAAGAATACCTAGCTGTACCATGTGCTATCTGGGTGACCTCGCTGACGGCAGCATCTACATCGTGGGACTGTCACGGTGGTGTGCTAGAATCAGTTCCTACCGATTTACAAGAGCTTCTTGTTAAATTTTGGAGAATTAATTTTGAGAGCTGGTATTTAACACAGGCATTATTTTAAACAATTTAAATTATTTAAGCTTGCAATTTGATAAGCGACATTCAAAATTCATCAGTTCCCACAGATTCTCTTTATTTAACTGTCGTCTAAACTCTGAAGGCTGTGTCTGTTACTGGAAATACCCAGCGAAGGCTGTGTCAGTCAGCTTTCTGGCACTGTAACAAACAGCTGAGATGATCAATTTAGAAAGAAGAAAGGTTCATTTGGCTCACAGTTTGGGAGGTTTCTGTCTGTGACCAATTGGCCCATTGCTTTTTGGTACGTGGTGAGGCAGTGTGTCCTAGTGGAAATGTTTGGCAGAGTGAAACTGCTTCCCTCGTGACCAGAAAGGCAAAAAGAACGGAATGGCCAGGGACTCAATCAAGGTCACGTCTCCAATGATCTAAAGACCTCCGACTAGGCCCCACCTCCTAAAGGCTCCACCACCTCCCAGGAGTGCCACACTGGCACCACACCTTCAACACATGGGCCTTTGGAGGACGGAGCACAGAGTTACCACCCATGTCCCCATTCCAAGTTCAGTGACACCACATGTGTGGGTTGAAATTGGCCATTGAGGGAACATTTACACCATAGAAACTGACAAACACTATAAAGCCTGGGATGGAGATCTTCCTACCTACACCTCCCCCATAACTGGGATTATAGATTTACACCACTATGCCTGGCTTATTTGTTGAGATGGGGGTCTCACTAACTTTTTGTCCAGGCTGGCCTCAAACTTCAATCCTCTTGATCTCTACCTGGGATTACAGGTGTGTGCCACAATACCCGTCACAACAAAAGCTTCTTTTTACAGAGATTATGAGAGTGAGGCTGAAACAATAAAATCCTCAGGAAGGCCTCCTTCCTCCCTTCTCCAGCCCATGCAGCCCCAGCCTTCCAAATGTCTCCAGAGGGAGGCCTAAGGCTACACGTATCCAAAGGAGAATCTCCCCTCAAGAACTCTCCAGGTGGGGAAATGGTCTCTTCTTCCCCCAGGCCAGGACACCTTTGCCTCTCCCTCCCCTGTCCCCCACGCTGAGCCGCACAATTTGTCCTTCTGCACTGTTTCCTTTCTGCACCTAGTGACCCCTTTTCACTTGTTGTCAGTCTCCCTTGCTCCCTTTAGCCCGCCCTCCTCGTGATGGCAGTATGACTTTCCCTAAACAGAAATCACCCTTTGCTGACTCAGATGAACTCCAGGACAAGTCCCAATGTCATCCGAGTCCCCAGTGTCATCTGATGCTCTGACCAGCTGTCTGCTGGTGCCCAGCCTCTCCAACTGTCTCCCAGATGCTGTGCCTGGGACTGAGGCTATAAGAGTAAAGGAAGCAAAATCTCCACTCTTTTGAAGTCCCCACTCTAGAGGTTAAAAAACAAAAAAGTATTGTGTGCATGTGTAATGTCAGATGGTATTACAAGTAGGAGAAACTAAAACAGGCTAAGGAAAAAGAGAGTACCTAGGGAGTCATTGTTATATAGGAGTCGGGGATGGCCTCCAGCACTTGTGAGATTTGGGGCAAGTGGGAAGAAAGTGAAGGAGTAGATCAACAGTCGGGGCAAAGGCCCTCAGTTCGGATGTTTGTCCTATCCAAGGAAAAAGGCAATGGCTTGATGAGTGTGACCAGTAAGTTCAGAGGAACAGAGGGGCCAGATTGGGTAGGACTTCATCTGGAGTGAGCTAGGAAGCCAGACAGGGTCTTCAGGCCTGGTGTGACATGACA
This sequence comes from Castor canadensis, assembly GCF_047511655.1. NCBI lineage: Eukaryota > Metazoa > Chordata > Mammalia > Rodentia > Castoridae > Castor > Castor canadensis. Next base: position 9,213,305 of record NC_133398.1, on the reverse strand, counting down.
GACACACTTTAAATGCTTCCCTCTGAGACTGGGGGAATAGCTCACTGATAGAACACTTGCCTAACATGCATGGAGCGAGCGTTTTCTCGCTCCCTTGTTATTACTGAACCTACCTGGGGCTAACTGGGCAGCGACAGGAGATGCAGGAAGGACACAGGGTAGACAGACAGACAGAAAGTGGGATCAGGTGTGCTGGGCACTCAGGTGGAGATGCACAGCAGCCTCATGGCTTTTTTTTTTATCTCTAGTATTCTCTTCATTTTCTCTCCTTCTTTTCTCTATCTTTATTCTTTAAGGCCTTACTCCTTTACAATTCTTTAAAACCTTGCTTCTAAAGTCTTTCCTTAAAACCTTTCTTCACTATTTTTTAAAACCTCTTTGCTTAGACTCTCTCTGCCCCATGTTTTCTCTTAGCTGTTCTTTAGCATAATCTCTCTTAAAGTCTTTGCCCCCAGACTTGCACTGTCCCATGTTCTCTCTTTAGCTTTCTTAAAGTCTCAGCCCTCAGACTCACTAACAATTCCCCTTTAGCAATTCTCCTTCAGCAATTCTTTTCCCTTCAGCAATCTTCCCTTCCCAAAGCCTCCCACATCAAAACGTCTCCCTTCATCCAAAAGCCAAAAGCCAAAAGCCTTGCGTCCTCCTTCAGTGGTCTTTTATACCCAGTGGTAAACACGGTGGAATGGTTCTAGGCAGGGGTGTGACATTGTAACAAGAGGAACCCGAGATCTACCCTCTGAACATAAACAACTTAGGAAAAGCAGCTGTTCTGCATTTTCTTCTTCTGCAGCTGGGGCTGTGCCAATCTCAGCCTGCAGAAACATCTTAGGAAAAGCAGCTGCTCTGCATCTTATTCTAGTCTTATTCTGTGGCTGGGGTGTGCTGAACTCAGCCTACAGAGCACTGGGTACAGCTGTGCTTACGTCCAGTTCTCACAGACTTCTCACAGTCTGCTCTCCACACATGCACTCGTCTCCCATCCCCCAGTAAGAGACAGGGAGGCTGTGCTGGTTCTTCCTCTGGCCTTTGGCTCATGGTGGCCCCTTAGCCTGGAATGAGCTGTCCCCACTTTTCCTCCTCATATCAGACTAAATCCAGTCACCTACTCCAGAAAGCGCCTTTCATCTCTCCTTCCCAGGTTGGATCAGGTGATCTTGTGGGTGTTCCCTTGTGCCCATATGTGTTGCCTCACTGCTGATAAAGCTGTTTACTCGCCTGTTTCCCCAATAGGCAGAGTGCAGGGAATTGACAGTGCGGTGGGATTCTTCCTTCCCAGAGCACAGAAGAGAGAGGTTCAGTGACCAGGTGTCAACATGAACTAAAAGACACAACATAGATGCTCCACAGAACTTGGAGCATACCTGTTGGAGATGCCAGAAGTTTCATCCTGAACAAAGCAAACATGATTCTTGCATCCTTGGGTCTCCATTCTAGGGTATGGGAAATTTCCAGAAGTCAGGTGCAACAGGTAGTATGAAAAAATAAATAATAATTAATAAAGTAGCATGAGAAAACTAACATGCATGTAATTTACATTTTCTCAAGGAATTGGAAAAGATTGGATAGTTCACTTAGAAATCTAATTTCATAATCCAACCAAGACCAATCCATAAACCCTGTAGGCTAATCTCTTCTGTAAATATTGGTGGAGAAGCACAAATCAAATGCTATCAAAGAGAATCTGGAATGTTAAAAGCACAACTCATCTGGGCACGGTGGCACACACCTATAATCTTAGCTACTCGGGAGGTGGAGATCAGGAGGATTGTGGTTCCAGGTCAGCCTGGGCAAAAAGTTCATGAGATCCTGTCTCCACCAATAAAAAGCTGGGCGTGGTTGTGTGCACCTGTCATTTGGGAAGCACAAATAGGAGGATCTCAGTCCAGGTCTGCCCAGGTATAAATGTGAGACCTTACACGAAAACTCACTGAAGCAGAAAAGGGCTGAGGTGTGGCTCAAGTGGGAGAGCACCTGCCTAGGAAGCGTGAGGCCATCAGTGCCAACCCCAGTACTGCCCTCCCCCCAGAAATGTAAGCTAAATAGCACTAATTTCAGGAATGTGGCTGGAGTCCCAATGAGGAAAATCTATTTGTGGTTTTTGTTCTCAATTTAAATATCATGCAGACTCTTTTTGAGAGTGACACACCAGCAGCAGGCGTGAACCAGACCAGGCTGCTGACAAGGATGTTCAGATGGCCATGACACCGCAGTGCCCTGGCTTTCGTCCTCCTTTGGGCTTCACGACACCATCATGCAGTCATGTGTGTGTGACACCCAGGTGTTGATGGTGACGATCAGCAATACTGAGCCATACCTGAGGCCTGTGTGACCTCACAGGTGTACCCGCTGGTGCAAATGGTCATGCCATACCTGGGACCTGACAGTAGGTATAAATACTGGGGGAAAAGCATCACCATTTCAGATGAAAAAGCCACTTTAATCAATTCAGAATTATTAAAAGGAGCCTGCATGCGAATTCAGGGGCACAGTGCCCGCCCAGCATGCACAAAACCCTGGCTTCAATCCAAGATAAAACATTAGAACTAAGAAGGGAGTTTGGTAAAGTGGTTAGTGGTTAGATAAGTAGAAAGAAATAAGTTTCCTATATTTCAGTAGCAAGTACTTAGGAAGTGTAATGGAAAAAATCTCATTTATAAAAGCCATAAAAGTACTAAGTGCCTAGAAATAAACATAACCAGAAATGTACAGGACCTGTAAAATAACACTAAAAAATCTTATTGAGGAATGTAGACAAACATTGAAGCAACTGAGGAAAATATTTTAAAAACCAGGCATTTTCCTGGATAGGAAGATTGCTGATTATAAAAATATCTATCTTCTCCAAAGTAATCTACAAATTTACAAATCTACAAATTTAACTCAAGGACAAACAAAATGTCTGTGAATTGATTTTTTTTAACCTGATTCTAAAATTTATCTGGAAATACAAATATATTACAATTGCCATGACTTTTTTTTTTTCAGTACTGGGGCTTGAACTCAGGGCCTAACACCTTGAGCCACTCCACCAGCCCTGTTTTGTGATGAGTATTTTCAAGATAGGGTCTCAAAAACTATTTGCCCAGGCTGGCTTTGAACCTTGATCCTCCTGATCTCTGCCTCCTGAGTAGCTAGGATAACAGGCATGAGCCACCAGCGCCTGGTGCTATGACATTCTTTAAACAAAAAACCGATGAGAAATTTTGCTCCTAAGATAACAAATGACCACTGGGCCTGGTGGCTCATGCCTGTAATCCTACCTACTTGGGAGGTGACTATCGGGAGGGTTGCGGTTCTAGGGCAGGGTGGGAAAAAATTCACGAGAACCTATCTAAATCAATAAAAAGCTAGGCATGGTGGCACGTGCCTGTCACCATGTATGCAGAAGGTATAAATAGGAGAAATGTGTCCCAGGCCCACCCAGGCATAAATAGGAGACCTTAGTAGAAAAATATAAGAGCACCGGGTGGCAGTGGCTCATGCCTGTAATCCCAGCTACTCAGGAGGCAGAGATCAGGAGGATCGAGTTTGGAAGCCAGCCCACACAAATAGTTAGGAGACCCTTTCTTGAGAAAACCCTTCACAAAAAATGGGCTGGCAGAGTGGCTCAAGTGGTAGAGTGCCTGCCTAGCAAGTGTGAGGCCCTGAGTTCAAACACCAGTGCCAAAAAAAGTTACAAAAACATACTGTAAAACCATAGTAATTAAATCAGAGAAATACTGGTAGAGGAACAGACAGGCATGTCAACAAGAAAAACATTGCAAATTTATTACAGCAAAAGACAGCTTTCCACTCAACAGGAAAATAATCGAATTTTTAATAAATAATGTAGAAACATTAGGTTAGCCACTGGGAAAAGGGAGCATAGATTCTTACCTTAACTGCAAAAATAAACTCCAGATTGATTAAAGATTTAAGTTTTTAGAAGGAATTTTTTAATTTACCAGAGTAAAATATTGATAAGTATTTATATAATCTTGAGTGTGGTGGAAAAAAATCTAAATATGACTCCAAATATGAGAACAGAGTTTTAATTGCTATAGTTAAATTCTTAAATGCTGAATAATATTGACATAGTTCTTACATAAAATTATTTAATATTAGCGATATCAAAGAATCCCAAATGAACAAGACATAAAAGACAAATAAAAGTGGAGGGAAAAAAGATATGTGTTAGGTATATGACAAAAGTGAATACATTTACATATAAGTAGCTCTTATAAACCTAAAAGTGCAAATATAATCAGGTGTGGTGGTGCATACCTGTAATTCCAGCTATTCAGGAGGTAGAGATCAGGAGGATTGTGGTTCAAGGCCAGCCCTGGCAAAAAGTTATGCAGAACCCTATCTCAACAAATGAGATGGTGTACATCTGTGATCGAGACTACCTGAAAAACAACTAAAAAGCAGAAAGGGGCTGGGGTGTGGCTCAAGTGGTATAGATCTGCCTAACAAGTGAGAGGCCCTCAGTTCAAATCCCAGTTCTGGCAAAAAGAAAAGAAAAAGATGCCTGCTGTTACAAATACTGGAAGAAAACCAAATTAATACATCAAGACAGCATGCTTTGATAGACCCAGTGCTGGTGGGGGTGGGGAAGTGCAGTGCTCACGCGAGGCTGGCAGAGAGGGCGGTGGTACCAGCAGCCTGCAAACCACACAGGGTCTTGGACTCAGCATCTCCCCTCCTGGAAATCTATCCTAAAGAAGTAGGGGAGATACTCACCCAAGAGCATCCAGGAGCCTTTGTGATAAGTGAGGAGTTGGATACAATCTAACCCATTAAAGAAAAGGTAACATTGTTGCACACGCAGCCCAGAAACACATGAAAAAGAAAGAGAGGAAAGAGTGCCTGCTCACCTGGAAAGATCCCCACGCTGTTGGGCAAGAAAAGCCAATGGCAAAGCAGTGGGCAATGTGTGTTGTCAAGAAATAGGGTTACACATTTACATTCGGGAAAATCCTGAAAACACAGCCCCAATGTGTTAACAGTGGGTAGTGGGAAGATATAGATTTTATGCTTTTTAAATTTGCATCTTATGTTTTGATTCTTTTCTATATAAAAACATGAAAATTGGGGCTGGCAGTATAGTTCAAGTGGTAGAGCTCCTGACTGGCAAGCATGAGGTCCTGACTTCAAACCCCAGTACTGCAAAAAAAAACATGAAAATTTTTAAAAAGTTATGCTATATATCTGCATCTATTTTCTCATGGAAAAATATATGCCAAAAATAGCCAGGGAATTCAATGGTGCAATTATATGCTGTTTGTGAAAAACAAGAGAACATGTGTGTGAGTGTGAGAGTATGCATGTCTGTGTGCTGTCTGTACCTGGCTTAATCCCTGTTGCTTCATCCCACGCTTGCTCACAGCCTTGGGGCTTACTAAGCATTTGTTGGATAAGTAAAAGCACACCTTCCTGGAGTAGATGTATCATTGTTTTAAATGGTACTGGGCCCCAGGAGACAGGAATGAGGGTGCTTTTTATTTTCCTCCATCTATTCTTTCTCCTTCTCTAATAGCTATTGTGTATATTGCTTCCATAACTTTTTCAATTAAAAAAATGGAAGGTAATTTCTGTAAAATGGGTGGATCCGTGGGCCAGCAGCTGAGGGTCTGGTGACACTGCAGAAGGCAGTCAGCAGAGGCCAGATGTCCCATGGCACAGTCTGCCCAGGACATGCCCCACAAGGACCCCTTCCTCAGTGTCCTTTCCCACTGTCATCTTTTCCAACCCAAAGGAGCTCCAGACGCACCCAGATGCTTGTGAGAAACGCCCATTGCCATGTCCCAGGCTGTGACTCCCCACCAGGAGGGTGCTGTGTTCTGAAGCTCCCAGGTCGCATCTCTTCTGTCTTCCTGGACTCCCTTCTCCTACACACACTGAGTGCCTCACTCTTCCTGGACACCACCTGCACACCTTACACACGGATGCGAAATCGCCAAGCCCCTATCAGAGAAAGGCAATGCGCCCCATAGAAAAGAGGACAGGTAGAGGCCTCCTAACCAGCAGGGAGCCCCACCTCACTCAGGAGCTTCATCCTAGAGTCTGGGGGGGGGGGTGGTGGTCCTGGCTTGGTCCTGCCCTCCTCTCTTGGCCCTCACCTGACCCCACCCCTAACCCCAAGCTCCTTCAGGCTGGCTCAGCACCTGATACCCTACAAATAGGGTCTCATAGCAATCGAGGGCCAAGCCCTGGACGGCCTGGTGACAAGACGATGGGAGGAAAGGAGGAATTTATTGGGAAGTGGTGGCTAAATAACCCTAGGATCAGCACAGGCTCCTGCTGAGCACCTCCACTCGCACCCCCACAGTTCCTCGGAGGGTGCCTCTGTCCCCTCAGAGCCACCAAACACCCCTCCCCCCACATCATGGTGGCTCCAGCCTGTGCTGGACACTGGGTTGGGTGAGGTAAACTAACACCATTTTATTTCTGGGTCTCCAGGCCCCCAGCTCCCCTCACCATCTGCCCCTCTGGTCTGAGTTGCAGCAAATCTGGTGGCCCCTGGCCCAAGTTCAAGGTTGGTCAGGGGCCTCAGCAGTGGGCAGGGCCACAGGAAGGTCAAGGAGCACAGTGCTGGCTGACCCCTCAGACATGCTCCAATGGTGGCCCAGCTGCCTGCTGCCTGTAGCACTTTGGGCATCAATTTGCCCTGAGGTGTCAGTGCCCATGCACGCCTGCTGCACACAGGTGAGTAATGAAAGCCGGAGGGACAGGACGAAGGAGCACACTGGTGCAGGGAAAAGCAGAGAACTTGAGGTCTTACTGGAGGGAGTGCTCTCGATTCTGTTTTGATGAAGTGAGCTCAAAGCCTGGCCTCTCCCAAGGATCAGCTCTCAGTTGTGTGGCCCTGAGCAAACCCCCAACCTCTCTGAACTTCAGTTTCCTCCTCTGTTAAATGGACATAATGATCACATTGTCATCATTGAGCAGTGGTGTGGTTTAAATGAGAAAGTCCGTGCAAATGCTCAGACCAGGACTAACTCAGGGTGCAGAATGCCCTTCCCCCAGCCCTGGCCTCCACTCCCCTGCTTCTGTCTCATCGCCTGTCATCACCAACACCACCATCATCACAAGCTATAGTAGTCATAATTTGAGGCCTGGAGAAGGCCTTCCCAGGGAACATGCTGGGATGCAGAGCCGGATGTTATGGGATGCAGCAGCCTCTTATCATGGGCCCTAAAGATAGAAAAGACACTCAGAGCACTGTGGGGAGACAGAAGTGAATTGAAAAGAGACTGTCCTGGACTGGGAGGGACTGGTCGCCCATGCCCTGCCAGCCTCTCCCCCTGTCCCAGTCCCTGAGGCAGGAGCTTGCTGCCTGTCATCTGTGCTGGGGACCTCACCTGGACCCATCTGCCCCTGCCTTAACCTCCTATTCTGCCACTAGTCCCTCCACCCCTGCCCTCACCCAGGTGGCAGGGATCATCAGGTGGAAACCCCTCCTGGACATCTTAGGGCCCCAGACACAGTCCAGCACCCACCCCATCACAGGTCCAGCCGCAGCCTATGATGGTCCTTCGTTCAGAGTCTCTCTTGTCTCACCATGTTCCCTGCTCACTAGACTGACTGAGTGACTGAATGAGCAAATGAGTGAATAAGTGAAAGAATGAATGGTGAGCGAGTGAGTGAATGAGTGAGTAAATGGATGAATGAATGAGTGAGTGAATGAATGGAGAGAAAGGAAAGGGAAAGGGAGCTGAGAGAGGGTCTCAGAAGGCAGGGCTGAGCAGCAGAGGCCATCGTGGTGGGCAGAGTGGGCATTGCTGACAGACAAGGGCCCCCAGGAGGCAGAGAGGCTGGTAAGAAGGGCAAAGACCAGAGGGTAAGGACGGAGGCAACAACCAGCAGTGGTTTCAAGGCCAGCTCTGACTCCTGGGAGTTCATTTTCTCATCTGTAAAATGGAGCCTTCGTGGGGAATAGGCGAGCACAGGCCGCCAGCTGCCAGCTGTCTCCTGCGGATTGCTTTCTTGCCTTGAGTCTGAATAGGTCGGGCCAAAAAGTGGGCATCCTCAGTTTTTAGATGAGGAAGTGCAAGCCAGAGAGTTTAGGGGTTTGCCCAAGACCACAGGGTTCAGAAGCAATGGGGATAATTGAACCCAGGTAGTCTGGCCCCAGAGCCAGTGTCACCAGCACAGGCACAGCAGGTGCTTCAATGGGAACAGAGCCCGATCGGTGCTGTGCTGACTCCCTGGAGTCACCCAAGGTGGAGGCTCCAAGAGTGAGAAGGGAAGCCACAATGAAGGCTTTGGACTGGAGACAAGTCTCTTGCCTGCTGGGCTGTGGTCTATGTAAAGCTGATTCAGGGACCCCATACCCAGGCTGGCTTGGCTACAGTCATTCAGTCAGTCAGTCATCAGATATCCTGAGCCCTCTCGCTGCCGGGCTGCCCATGGAGTGGGGGTCGGGGAGAACTCAAATGTAACTCAGAGGAGGAGGACACCTGGGGCTGGGACTTAGAACAAGGAAGGAGCTTCAGGGCAAAGGATGGAAGGCGGGGAGATGTTCCATTGAGGACCAGGAACCTGGCCTTGTCCTTTCCCTGTGGACTGACTCTGAGCAGAGCCAGTGACCCCCCCCCCTCCACGACACCAAGTGCAGGCCCCAGGGCCCCACAGGGTCAGGAGCTGGGCAGCCACCAGGGGAGGGGGATGGGTGCCAGGAAGAGGAATCGCCCAGGCACAAAGCGGTGCATCCAGGTGTGCGGCAGGGGTGGGGGTGGGGGCTCACTGTGGAGATGGGGGCCACAGCTGCCTCCCTGGCCTCCTGTCCCTCCCTTGTGGGGCGATGGGCAGGGCGATAGCCGTGGATGCCAGCCCGGCAGAAGGGGGCTCACCGTTTCCTCCCCCAAGTCCTTTATCAGCAGGATGCGCCGTTGCCAGGGAGCTGAGTGCGGGCCCTGCTCCGGCCGTTGCCGGGAGGATTATCAGAAAGATTTGAGTCTTTTTAATTAAATCCAAGCCAGATGCAATTCTGCGCCCGCTTGGAGAAGCCCATTCAGCATCCTGTCGCCCTGATAGCTTTGTCCTGAAGGCCCTGCTATCAGCCCGCTATCTGGCCATGAGGGGGCTGCTTGCCCCTTCCTCAGGCCCCAGCAGCACACACCTGGGATAAACACAGCGGAGGTCCCCTTCCGGCCTGCTGCCGCTGGTCCACGGTCCCCAGGGAAGCTTTGCCCTGAGCTGGGTCAGAAAACCAGGCGTCTGAGGTCCTCCACCGAGCCTTAAGAGTCATGGTCATGGGCCATGGCACTCAAGCCCACTCAAGCCCTCTGACCTCTCCCATGGGACCTGAGGTTGTATCCTGGCTTGGGAATTTCCCAGGCTATGACCTATGAGGAAATTTCTGCTTTTATCCCCACTTTCTAGATAAGAAAACAGGCTCACCCACCCACATACATACGGCTACTAAGTAACAGAGTCAGAATTGGAACCTGAGTCTTTCTGACTGCTGGGTCTCCACTTTTTTGTTTTGAGACAGGGTCTTGCTATGTGACACAGGTTGGACTCAAATTCGTGATCCTCCTCCCTACATCTTCCAAGTGCTGGGATTACAGGTGTGCACATGACACCCAGCCCAAGTCTCCATTCTTAATTGCTACATCTAATGTTTTGTGTGCCTGCCTCAGCCTCTCCAACCACCCAGGCCTCCCTCTTGCCAAGGCCCCTCTGAGTTCTGTCCAATAGTCCCACTAGTGATCACAAAGCTGACAACAATGACAAGAGCCAGGGTGTCCCTAGCAACCTTCCCTCAAAGACTCCTTCAGGCCTCACTCAGCCTCAGGAGGGGACTTCAGCTCTGAGCCATTTCTGAATGCTGAGACAGAAGACCTAGGAGAAGCGTCCCCTGTCCACACTCACGAAGCCATGGGAACGCTGTCCAGGTCCTCTGGGTTCAGAGCCGGCACCCCAGCCATTCTCCTTCCCAAGAGCAGTGGGTTGTGCCCAGCACAGCCTGGAAGTGGCAGGCAAGTCAGGGTTGTCTGGGATGCTTGGCGCTGTCCTTGGCGGCCAGAGGACAAAATTAACTCAATAAATAATATGGCATGGAGGGGGTGTGGTGGCTCAGGCACCCACACCCATGTGCTAGGTTTTAACTGCAGATCCACAGCCTGGTTGCAGCCGTCCTGCGCCAGGGGAAGGCGTGTTCTTTTTATTTCAACCTGTCTGGGGTCGTGTGGCCTGTCACGAAGGGAGGTCCATTAGCCGTGCATTGGCTGCAGGGAGACTGCTGCCTCATTGAACACATGGCGCCCTGCGGCCCCCACCTGCACTGCCCCTCCAGGGCGGTGCTCCAGCCAGGGTACCCCACACCAGGGAGGCCTGGCTGAGCCAGGAGCCTCTCTCTCTAGGAACTGGAAAGCAACTGGGTGGGACCAGGGCTCAGTCATCACGTGCTGTATCGCAGGGCTGTCTTCCCCCTCGAGCTCACATTTGCCCCATTGTAATTCATGAGCAGGACTCAACTGAGCCCACAGCACCTCCCCCACGGAGGAGGGGCTGAACCCCACTCCACAGATAGGGAAATTGAGGCTTAGAAACTACTTCTCCTGGGTCACCCTGCTTGAAAGGGCCTCTGCCTCAGTTTCCCCTTATGGAAAATAAAGATAACGACCCTCTCTGGGAATGGAAAGCATAAATGACAGCAGGTTTGTTTCTGTTAGCACTGAGGTTTGATCTCAGGGTTTCATGCTTGCTAAGTGGGTGCTCTACCACTTGAGCCACTCTGCCAGCTCCTATGACAGCACTTTTTATTTGAATATTGTCATTTAGGTACATGACAGCTGTTAGCCCATTTCTCAGGTGAGGAAACTGAGACTCTGCCTGGAACGCCCCCCTTGGCATCACCTCACACCTGGACAGCCTTCTCTGTCTCCATTGTGCACCTCAGCAGTCTTGTTCTGGCCTTAAAGTTGACTTTTATTTGGTTAAAAAATAAAATGAGGGTAATTTTCTTTCTTTCTTTCTTTTTTTTTTTTTTTTTTTTTGGCAGTGCTAGGGTTTGAACTCAGGGACTTGTGCTCTGAACCACGCTTGAACCACACCTCCAACACTATTTGCTTTTAGGTTATTTTCAGGTAGGGTCTCATGCTTTTTGCCTGGGTGAGACTTGATCCACTATCCCCCTACCGGTGCCTCCCTCATAACTGGAATTATAGATGTGCCCTACCTCACTTGGCTTGTTGGTTAAGGTGTGGTCTGGTCCTAGCTATATGGCTTCCACAAGGGTTTCATCTCCCCAGGTTGTTTACCTGGGAGAAATGAGAGCCCCATACATCGTAGGTCCTCAGCTCTTCCTTCTAGGCTTGATCAGGGTTACCCTCATTCTGGCTACAGCCTGGGCTTCTTTGCTCCCTGCTGGCACCAGGGATCCCTTCTCCCTTCAGCTGGGATACCTTCTCCCTTTGGGGGTAGGCCTGACCAGATCTGGCTCCAAGCTAGACCATGAAGTCCTCCCCATGGAGTAGGGGGCTGGAAGTGGGGGATTCCAAGGAAGGGGTCCAGGGGAAAGGAGTTCGAGTTCAGGGAGCCCCCATAGTCCTCAGCTGAAGCATCTGAAGCCCATGTGTGAGCTCTCTCAGCCAGGTATTTGGGGTCCTTGTTTTATGGTTCCCTAATCCTTACTTGGCAGAGAGGAAGTGGTGGGTCAGCCCGGCCACGCGGAGAGTGGCCAGAGGATCAGCAAAGGAAAGATTCATGGCCCATCAAAAGGGCCTTTGCCTCCGAGGCCACCCCAGCCCTTCACGTAGAGATAAATCACAGCCAGGGCAGGGCAGAGAGGTAAAAGGTGCAGAGCCCTGTCTGAGGAGGAGAAATAGGCAGAGGGGCCTCTTTCCTGGACTCCCGCCGAGCTGGGCTCCTTGGCTGAGACCCAAGTGGCCCTGTCTCCATCCCACTCGCTGTCCACAGCCTGTGCTTTCAGGATGTACCGTGCTTTGCACTGTGCTGACCTTGGGATGACCCTGACACCCGCCAAGACCAGATGGGTCTGCACAGAGCCTGGAGTTCAGAAGGGCTTTGCACTCTGATCAGTGCTCTGCTGGCTTGTCTTGACATTCGGATTCACTTTGAGCAGGGTCCCACGTGCTCAGTTTGCTCTAGGGTCTGCCTGGCCTGGGGGAGCTTTGCTCACCTTGTGCCCCTGAGTCTCTCTACCAGGACCTCACCTGGCACAGCTGGAGCAGGGAGCTCTCTTCCTCCTAGGGCAGGTCACAGATTCACAGTGCAGTGATGGAGCTCAGAGGCCTTGTGACATGGTGGTTAGGGTGCGGGTCCCGGGGCTCCTTACAGTCCAGCACCCCCCTGGCTATGTCATTGCACCTCAGCTTCTTGTCTGCAAAATGAGACTAAACACTGGCCACTGTGAATTCGATACAATAGCACATATTGGCCCTGTGCTTATACAGTGACAGCTGTTAGTGCATGTCATTAGGAAAGGCTTCCTTCTATCAGGCAGGGGACTTCAGGCTGTGTCAGAGGGGAGGGGGGTGGAAGAAGACGCATACACACACCCCTACACAGCCAGAGACTCCCCTCTTGTCATCAGGGGAAGGTCAAACCTGTAGCTTCACCTGCACTACCCTGCAGGTGTCTTGTTCTCTGCTGCCATCTGCTGGCCAGAATGGGGCACTGCACCACAGCTGGAGCTGGGGGGACAGCACCCTTCATTGGTTCTTCTAATAGTTAGAAAATGATCGAATTCCTGGATGAGTGTTTTCTGAAGACCTACTCAGGCATTGGGGATTTTGCAGTGAATATAAAAGACAAATTTACTTTCCTTTTAGGTCTGCCATTCATGTGGGAGATGTGAATAATAAGCAGGAAGCCAGTAATTTGATTTCTACTGCTGATAAGTACAATGAAAAGAAACAGAAAAATCAGAGGGTGGTGACTGGGACCGGTGAGCAGAAGGACAAAGTCCATCCTGGGAGCAGGGTCAGGAGGCTGACAGACTGAAATGCTGTTGGGATGAGGGACAAATGGGCTGTTTCTTGTCTGGTCCCTTCAGCCTGGCTCCCCAGCCCTGACCCTCACTCTCTGTAACACTAGGCAACTTCTTCCCTTATCTGAGTCTCATTCTCCCCATCTGAAAATGGGAACAATCACAGCCACTTCTCAAACTAGTGGAGCTGTAAGGATTTAGTGTGAACCTGGAGGGAAGATGATTGGTGGGTTGCATCATTCTAGGTTAATTGTGAGCTTCGAGAGGCTAGTTGACGTTTGCTACATGCTCACTGGAGTGAGCGCTCTGATAAGCCCTCCTGGGTGCCATCTTCCAGAGTCCTTGGAAAAGCCGTCATCATGCCTGCTTTTATGGGCAAGGAAAATGAGGTCCAGTGGTGACAGAGGGGCGTAAATGGGCAACAGTCAGGGACTGTTAACTCCTAGAGGATCATAGCCTACCTGCACCTCCCATGTTCCAAGTCACCTCCATCCACTACTGGCCCAGGTTTTTTGCCAGGGCAAGATGGCAAGCATAGAGTGAAGGACTCTCCTGGTAGTTGGCAGAGACTGGGCTCCCATTACAGTAAAGCATATCTATTAAGCTCAACTCTCTCATGCTGAGCCTAACTCCTTCATGGTGAGCCTGATTCTCATATAGTTAGCCTGACTCCCTCATGCTGAACCTGACTCTCATGCTGAGCCTGACTCTTTTTTTTTTCTTTTGCAGTACTGGGGTTTGAACTCAGGGCATTCACATTGAGCCATTCCACCAGCCCTATTTTTGTGATGGGTTTTTTTTTCAAGATAGGGTCTCCTGAGCTATTTGGCTGGGCTGGCTTTGAACCACAATTCACCTGATCTCTGCCTCCTGAGTAGCTAGGATTACAGGAGTGAGCCACCGGTGCCTGGCTAGCTTGACTCTCTTATGCTGAACCAGACTCTCTCGTGCTGAGCCATCCTTGGGCTAAAGGGGTGACTTCTTCCACCCTGTTGGATCCCAGATATGCTGCCTGATCCCTCCATGGCTCAGTGTCTCATCTTTAGAGTGGGGAGAATAAGCAGATCACTGAGAGGTTTGTGAGATAACTGACATGAAAGAATTGCCTAAACTGAGTGTGGTGTGCAGAGCCTCAGCTGCCACTGCCATTTCTGAGTACTTCCTAGTCTCCTGCTCTATGCTGGGCAGGGGCAATGCATTCTTCTCTTGTCATTCTCACAGTCCTGGAAGTGACAAACTCATCCCCGTTTGCCTGGACCTCTCCACCGTCTCCCACAACCTGTGAATTCTCTTAGTTCCAGGTAAGCCTATAAGGTAGAAAACATTTTACCAGTGAGAAAACTGTGGCTCAGAGTAGAATATGCACTTGCCCAGGGTCCCACGCCAGGGAATTGCTCCAGGTATATGGGCTTCAGAGTCTGGCTGAGGCACCTGGCTGATCCCTGTGGACAGTGGGAGCCATAGAAGGTTCGGGGCAGTGCAGGCTTATGCCCAGCTCACTGCTCACCCAGCAAGCCTGTGCCATCTAGTCATTGAGGCATTGGCTGTGATGCACCTCAGGGAAAAACAAACTAAATGAACAGAAAAACACCTGCCAAGGACCCTCAGGGACCTTCTCCAGGGATCCCCCACCCCCTTTCTTGTTTAGGATTCAGCTTTCAAGACGTAAATCCCTCAGATGAGTTCAACAAGGGCTGAAGGCAAAAGACTCCGACCCAAGTGTTTTCAAACGGGCTGTGGACTGCAGAACCCCTGGCCGACTTGTAGACTTTTGTGGCCTGAGGGTCCCTAACAGAGCCCAAGGGTGTCACAGCATTCTCAGAAGTGGAGTCATTGTGTTAGTCAGCTTTTACCTGAGATAAATTACTTATAAAGAGAAAAGCTTTCTTTTGGCTCACAGGTTTGGAGGTTCCAGTCCATGACCAATAGACCCTGGTAGACGTGAGGGAGCCATTCACCTTATCCAGCAAAAAAAAAAAAAAAAAAAAAAGGAAGGGGTGGGGTCCCCATAGTCCCCTGTGAGGGCCTACCCCCAACAACTGGAAGACCTCCCACTAAGCCCCACCTCCTAAAGTTTCCACCACCTCCTAATAGCCCTACTCTGGGGACCAGTTCCTACCTCTGCAGGACATTCCACATCCAAACAGGCATGGAATGGGAATGCCTGGGCTTGGGGCCGGCCTGGAGCTTCTATTGTCAGCCACCGTCCCCCAAATGCTCACTGAGAAAGCCTGTAGAATTAACTGAATTCCCTATGTGGCTCTGTGAGATGAGACCTGCTGTCCCCATTTACAGATGGGTAAACTAAGGCTGAGAAGAAACTAGACTTGCCTCAGCCAACCAGTAGAATCTGAGCCAGATCAGGCCTGAGATCCTATAGCCCTCAAGTGCCACGCTGGCTTCCAGACCCAGAAGGCCCTGCCTGCATCCTCCTGGTGTGACCTGGTGGGTCTGTGCCCTTAGGAACATGGGAATAAGAGTCCACGTCTGGAGTGCACTCAATAGCCCCGGCTGTGTAGTGCCAGGAGGGCCCAGATCCCTGCAACCAAAGAGGTGCTAAGCTGACCTTGAGAACACTCTTGCAGTAACGTTCGTGTCCAGGTATCGATTATTCTGTGTTTCTGCTGTTGCTGGGTCCGCTGGGAGCAAGAAGAAGAAGAGTGATTGCTGTGTGGCAGGTTTTGTGGCAAGTCCTTCATGTGCGCTAACTCATCTGATTCTCACAACAAGCCTGAAAGAGTCAGCAGCCTCATCCTCAGCGACTTACAGGTGGCACAGACCCAGAGAGATGTCCCTGCCAGAGCGCCCAGCTACTAAGAGGCATAGTGAAACTTGAAGCTAGGCAGACTGGATCTGGCTGGGGGTTCCAGGCAGAGGAACCTGAGTGCAGCTGGATCCCTGGAGCTTGGCAGAGGCAGGAAGCTGGGGAGTTCTCAATCCCGTGGGGCACCAGGCACCCACACTGGCCTGCTCTTAGCGCCCCTGAGCCCCTGGGAAGATGAGGGCAGTACTGTCTGGTTTCTATGAGGTGGGAGAGGAGTCCCAAGGAACTGAAACTAGGATGCAGAGAAGCAGACCCCATGGGAGAGGAAAGGAGGGGCCTCACTGTAGGCAACACTGCAGCTGAGTCCCAAAGGGCAGAAGGAGCTAGACTTGGGAAGGACCAGCCAAGAGTTCCAGGCAGAGATGGCGCACCAGCTCACTCAGCCTTGGTTTTCCCATCTGTTCAAAACCAGGGTGGACTTATTCCTGTTATTGAAAAGGTCACAGACTGAAGTGGAGACATAACCCCAGGCCACTGTTATCCAGGCAAAGGCCAAAGGACACACTGGATTGGCAAGCCAAGAAGATGGGGAGGTAGACTTTTCTGGGAGGTCTGGAAGGCCTCCTGGAGGAGGGGACCTGACAGCCTGGCCCCTGGGAGCAGGGAGGTTGGCTGGGGAGCCTGGGGGCTGAGGGATGGGCAGAGCCTTCCAGAGGAGGGAAGGAGGGAGAGATGAGTTTAGGATCTGGGTGTGGAGGCTGCCAGGCAGATGGGTCCTGAGCCACAGCTCTGAGCTCTCTCCTGAGGGGCAGGGAAGGGCTGGAGCCAGGTAGACAGGACAGGACATGAGGAAGCAGTGGCCATCAGGGGCAGGGGGAGGGACCACAGATGCGAAGCAGGTCGGGGGTGGGGAGGCAGGAGACCGATGAGGCCTGGACAGGGAGGAAGCAGAAAACAAGATGGAGATAAGATTTCAAAGGCTCCTCAGGCTGCAGCAGTGGCAGGTCAGGGAGGAGAAGCCTGGGCAGGGGATGGGGAGACCTGAGGAGGGACCAGGGACAGCTCCAGGTCAGGCTCCCCAGAGGCCTGTCCTGCTATGTCCCCAAGAACTGTCCCATTGCATCTCTAGTGCTGTCCTGCTGTCACCAACCACTGTCCAGTCATCTTCAGCCACATTCCACTGTGTCCCTGACTGTCCAGTTGAGACATGCCCACTGTTGAGGGGTGTGCTTAGCACTGTCCCCCATGTCCCCAGACATGGGGTTGCTGATCCCACCCTCTTCCTAGCACTGGAAGGTCTTTCCCTTGCCCAAGGACAGAGCTCATGACTGAGCGGCCAGCATCCCTGTGCAGAGGAGGGGGAAGTCCAAGACACACCTAGATGGGCAGTCACAGGTGGGCCTCACCCTAGCCTGACACCACACTTCAGTAAATGGCACCTGGATGGAGTGGCTGGAGGGGCACTGGAGAAACAGGTGCAGCTGAGCCCCAGGGAGCACAGAGAAGAGCTGCGGCCACCCCACCCTGCCCCAGCCTCCTGTTCATGCCTTGTCCTTGGTGGCCTGCTGGTGGCTGTAGCACACAGGAGCATACAGATCCTATGGTGGCCCCGACCTTCTGGAATCACCCCAAGTCCCCCTCCCCCACCTCTCTGCACCACAAATGTTGGCGTCAGGCAGCAGAGTGACATCCAGTTCCACTTCCTACTTCTGGGACCTTGGGCATTGTTTGGCTGTCAGAGGCTCAAGCGTCAGTGACTGGTGTAAGACCCAGTGAGGTCACGGCACACAACAGAACCTCCATCATCAGGCATATGCACCCCATCCACCCTTGACCCTGCCATCCCAGGTGCTGCTGGGAGTAATGGCGCATGGAGGACCCAACTGAAGAGTGAGATTTAAAGGCAGCCCTGCCACCCAATGGCATCAGAAACCCACAGTGGTCCCTGACATATGGCCTGGGTTGAAGGATAAGGGTCCAAATACAGCCCTTCCTCCACCAGGGCCACTTTGCCACTAATCAATACTGAGTCCCCCGGTGAACAGGCACCAGCTGGCAAGACCCACCACTGGTTACAGTACATGTGACAATGATGACACAGGAAGAGGAGCTGGCCAGTGAATCCAGTGTGGACATGAATAGGACTCGTGCCCGAGCAAGTGCTGCCTAGGCCCTGTGTGCAGCGGGGCTCAGTGAGCACTCTCTAAGGCCACACAGCAGGCACTGACCTGGGGACACAGCAGAGCTGTCACTGTGGACAGCAAGTGATTGGCGAAGGGCCAGTCATCCAGTAAAACCCTTCTAGTTCATCACAATAGGAACACAACATGAAATCCATGAACGGAGCTGGAACTCTACTCTCCAGAGCTGTACTGGCCACTCAGCAGTCACTCACCACACATCTCTCAAGAGAGCCAGACGCGTGTAAGGACCGACGTGCATACAGTGCACGTCAGATCCTGAGCGCGTAGTATAAATGAAAGAAGGTCAAACAGCTCATTAGTTTTTTATAGCAACTACATGTTAAAAAGGTAACATTTCAGATATACTGAGTGAAATAATATATTTTATTAAAATTAATTTCACTTTTTTTTTTTTTGGCAGTACTGGGTGTTGAACTCAGAGCCTCAAACTTGAAAGCAAGCACTGGACCACTTGAGCCATGCCCCAATCCTTTCTGCTTTGGTTATTTATTTATTTACTTATTTAAGCTAGGTTCATGCCTTACACCTGGGCTGGGCTGGACTGAAATCCTCCTGTTTATGCTTCCCTGTGTAGCTGGAATAACAAGCACATGCCACCATTCTCAGCCATTGGTTGAGATGGCATCATGAACTTTTGCCCTGGCTGGCCTCAAACCTATATCCTCCTGTTTGTTCTGAGTAGTTAGGATTGCAGGCTCGAACCTCTGTGCCAGGCCTTATCTGTTTCTTTTTTAATACAGCTGACAGAAATTGTGTGTGGGGGTGGGGGGCGGTGTGTGTGTGTGTGTGTGTGTGTGTGTGTGTGTGTGTGTTGGGGCTTTCATTGTTGGTGGTGGTGGTGGTGGTGATTTTTTGGTTTTGTTGGTGGTGGGTTTTTTGTTTTTTGAGACAGGGCCTTGTTCTTACTACATAGTCCAGGCTCAAACTCACAGTGTAGCCCTCAAACTCGTGATCTTCCTGCCTCAGCCTCCTGGGTACAGGGATTATAGGCCTGGACCACCACACTTGGCTAGAACATTTTTAAGTTATATATATTTGACGTATTTCTATTGGACAACTCTACTCCAGAGTAGCCACAGAGGGAACCCAGAGCAGTGGCTCCAACCCAGGGCACTGTTACTCCAGGTGGCAATGTTACATAGATGGCAGTGCCTGGAGACATTCTGGTTGTCACAGTTGGAGGGAAGATGCCACTAGTATCTAGCAGGTGTATCCTATAAACCACAGGTCAGCCCGTCACAATAATGAATCAGTCCTGATTTCTGAGGGTCCTTAACACTTGTCCCCTCCCAATAAAGACAGACAAAACAAGGAACAAACAACTACATGTTGATGAAAATAACTAATGAGGCGCCGTGGAGTGTATCAGTGGAGCAGCATAAGCCCTGTAGAGTGCAGAAGCCAGGATGGTCACATAGAAAATAGAAGGAAATGCTCAGCCTCTGCCACCCCATCCCCCATTGGGGATCATCTCAGAGCCGGGAGGGACTTCTTCCTGAAGGGGACAGGTAAGCAATTGGACTCCAGCAGTCCATCAACACGTTGGGCTCCTATAGTCCCACCACTGAGGACCTGGGCACTAAGCCCAGCAGAAGGAGCTGCCTGGAGTCCATGAAACTGTGCTTCCCCAGAGGAGATGATAGATGTCATACTCCCTATAGCCCACGTGGCCACTGGACCATGTACAGTAGACCATCTGGGAAATAAGACCACTGCTGGAGTATGCCCTGCTGTGGGGACAAGTGACCACAGCCTTGCCTAGTGGCCCCTATTCCCAGGCCAAGCTTCTGCTACACACTACCCTGTGGGGCTATGGGGCTGCACATTCCAAGGCTGAGCTGGTGTGGTAGCCTACATCCCAGGGAAACAAAGCATTGGCTGAGCTGAGATACCCTGACCTACAGGCCAAATAACTCTAGAACCCTGCTTCTCTGCAAATGGACAGCTCTCTGAAGTCTAAACTGCTGAGAAGGGAGTGGGATCATCACTGTGCTGTCTGGAACCCAAGAGACAGATTTGCTCTGCCATACACTTCTTATTGCTGCTGCTGCACCTGACTTCACATTCTGGGATACTGCCATGTGCCACGGTCCCAGGGCCCAGGGTCAATACTACCTGATGGCTTGCTCCTGAGATCTGAGTGGCCACTGTACCCTATTGCCTCTGTTTCCTGAATCATAGCTGTACCCTGCTTCCCAGACCAAAATCTCCAGAGTCACTCTGGAAAGTTTGGAAGAGCTGATTGTTGTGCAGATATCAGTGCAATGACACATGAAATATGAAAAAGCAAGGAAATATGACACTACCAAAGGGCCATAATAACTCTGACCTTAAAAACAGAAAATTTACAAATTGCCAGAAAAAGAATACAAAAGAACAAATTTTTCTTTTCTTTTCTTTTTTGTTGCAGAACTAGGGTTTGAATTCAGGGCCTTGCTCTTGCTAGGCAGGTGCTCTACCACTTGAGCCACATCCCCCAGCCCTCAAAACAACAATCTTAAGGAAACTGAGTAAGATACAAGAGTATACAGACAGATCATTCAACAAAATCAGGAAGATAATTCATGATCTGAATGAGAAATCCAACACAGAGATACACATAAAAAACAAATAGAATTTTGGAAAGGAAGAATTCAATGAGTGAGATTTAAAAAAGTATAATAGAGTGCTATGATAACATCCTATATAAATCAGAGGAAAGAATTCCTGAACTTGGACTTTTTTCTGGTGGTATTGGGATTTGAACTCAGGGGCACTTGTCTAGGCAGGTGCTCTACCACCTGAACCATACCTCCAGCCAAGATGGATCTTTTGAAATCGCTTGGTCAGGGAGCAGGGGAGAGAAAAAGAATGAAAAGAGGTGAAGACAGCCTATGGGATTCATAAGACCCCATTAAGAAAACACTCACATTATAAGAGTTTCAGAAGAAGATAAGATAAAGATAGGAACAGAAAATGTATTTAATGGAATAATTGCTGAAAACTTCCCAAGTGTTGGAAGAGATATGCACATCAATATATGTGGAGTTGAAAAGTACTCAAAATAGTCATCCTGAAGAGATCCTTACTAAGGCATCTTATAAATAAAATGTCAAAAGTCAAAGACAGAATTTTGTTTAAAAAAAAACTTTTTTAAGAGACAGGATCTTGTTCTGTTGCCCAGGCTGGCCCTGAAGTGATCCTCCTGCCTCAACATCCTGAGTGCCTGGGGCTACAAGTATGCAACCCTGTACCCAGCTTCAGAAAGAATTTTAAAAGTAGTGAGAAAAAAGCATCAAGTCACACACATATAAGGGAATTTCTGTCAGACTATCAGCAAATTTCTTAGCACAAACTCTGTAGCCAAGAAAGACTGAGATGATATAATCAAAGTGCTGAAAGAAACCTGCCAGCCAAGACTACTATACCCAGGAAAGCCATCCTTCAGAAGTGAAGGAGAAATTGTCTTTCCCAGAAATGCAAAAGTTGAGGAAATCCATCATCACTAGACCTGCATTACAAGAAATGCTTAAGGGAGTTCTGCAGGTAGAAACAAAAGGATGTTCACATGAAAATATGCAAAAGTATAAAATTAATTGCAAATATTAAATCCAGAATACTCCAACACATAGGATACTATGTAAGTCAGATATATAGTTTGGTATGGAGGTTAAAAGTTGAAATAGTCACAAATAACAACTATAATAAGTTACTAGGAAATACCTAATATAAAAATATGTGAATTGTGACATCAAAAACTAGTAAATTATGAAATGAGGGTAAAACTACAATGGAAAATAGTTATTATCAGTATAAAATAGTCTATTATACTTATAAGATGCTTTGATGTGAGCTCCATGGTAACCACAAAGCAAAAACTACAGCAGATATACAAATAATGAAGAGAAAGGAATAAAAAGTTAGCACTAAAGAAAATCACCAAATCTCAAAGCTAAACAAGAGAGAAGAAAGAAAAAGAGAGAGAAAGAAGTAAAGAAAGAAAGAAGGAAGGAAGGAAGAAAAAGAAAAAGAAACTGACAAAATAGCAACTATGATGGCAGCAGTAAGTCCTCACCTATCAGTAATTACTTTGGATAGAAATGGATTAAATTCTCTAGGAAAAAGATATACAGTGGCTAAATGGATTTAAAAAAATAAGACCCATGAGCTGGTGGAGTGGCTAAAGTGGTAGAGCACCTGCCTAACAAGCATGAGGCCCTGAGTTCAAACCCCAGGACCACCAAACATAAATAAATAAATATTTAAAATTAAAAATTAAAAAAATAAGACTGTGGTACTAACAGAAACACACTTTAGTGATAAGAATACACAGGCTAAAAGTAAAAGAAGGGAAAAAATATCCCATGAAAATGGCAGCCAAAAGAGAACAGGTGAAGTTATACTTACATCGCATAAAACAAACTAAAAGTCAAGAAACTGTCACAAGAGCCAAAGGGGTCATTATTTAATGATAAACAGCCTCGATTCATGAAAAAGACAGGACAGTTATAAATCTACCTGCAACCTACACTGGATCACTAAATGGACAAATGTTAGTGGACATGAAGAGAGAAACAGACAGCAATAGTAGGGAACTTCAGTACCCACTCCCCACAATGGACAATCGCCAGACAGGAAATGAATTAGGAAACACTGAAAGCAAACTCTACTTTTGACAAAATGGACCTGACAGACACATGCAGGACACTAAACAGCAGTAGATCGCACACTCTCCAATAAGGAACATGGAATGTTCTCCATGATAGATATGGTAGTCACATAACAAATCTTCACAAATTAAAAAAAAATCAAAACCTTATCAAGTATTACTTCAGACCATCGTGGTATAAAACTAGAAATTATGTATAAAGCTAGAAGTAGATAATAGGAAGATCTTTGGCAACTATACAAATACATGGAAACTGCAACATGCTTGTGAACAACCAACCAATGGGCCAATGAAGAAATTAAAGGAAAAATAAAAATTTACTAGAGACAAATGAAATGAAAACACAACATTCCCAAACCTGTGTGATACAGCAAATGCGGTACTCAGAGGCAAGGGTATAGCAGTAAATAAAAGCATCTTCTTTCTTCAAAAAAGAAGAAAGATTTCCAACAACCCAATGTTGTATCTCAAGGAACTAGAAAAACAAGCATAACTCAACTATCAACAAACCTCTGGCCAAAATAAGAAAAAAAAGACTCAAATAAAAGGGGGGGGGGAGGTAGAAGTAGTTCTGATGTTATATAGCACAGTAGGATGACTATAATCTATAACAATTAATTGTACATTTCAAAATAACCACAGGAAAGAGTTTGCAGGTCCTCAATACACAAAAATGGTAACATTTCAGAAGACAGAAATGCTTGATCATTACACATTACACGTTACATACCATATCCATGTATAAAATTACAATCTATACTAAGAACAAACATTACATATGAATTAAAACTAAAGGTAAATTTAATTAAATCAGAAATGATAAGGGAGATGTTACAATTGATATTACAGAAATTCTAAGGATTATAAGAGACTCTTAGGATCAAGTACCCAATACACTGGAAAACCTAGATAGATTTTAAAAACGGACAAATTCTGGACATATACAACCTACCAAGATTAAATCATGAAGAAACAGAAAATCTGATCATACCCATGAGGAGAAAGAAGATAGAATAGTATTAAAAAGTCTCCCACATCAAAGAAAAACCCAGGGTTGGGGGCCATGGCTCAGGCGGTAAATCACCTGCCTAGCAAGGGCAAGGTCCTGAGTTCAAATCCCAGTACCACCAAAAAAAAGAAAGAAAGAAAAACCTAAGACTAATCACTAAACAGCTAAAGAAGAACCAATGTCAACTTTTCTCAAACTATTCCTGAAAACTGAAGAATGGGGATTATCCCAAAAGCATCCTATGATGCCAGAATTACCCTGGTACCAAAACCAGATGAGGACATAACACAAAAGAAAAGTAAGTCAATCTCCCTGAAGAATATAGTCAAAAATCCTCATAAAAGACGGATAAACTGAATCCAACAGCACATTAAAAAGACAATTCACTGCAGAAAGAGAGTGTAGCGATGAAGTACTGAAAGCTGTGGAATAATTGAACAATGGGGGAGGGAGGGAAGGGGTAAGGGAGAGTAATGGAAAAGGCTGAACAGACCAAAGTAAAGTACATCCACAGTACTAGAAACCCCTTTGAACACTGACTCTGGAATTGATAAGGAAAGATAGGACTGTAAAATAGGAAGAGTGAATGTTAGGGGGAGGAGGGAGGGTGAATGGGGGAGATGAAGGTGAGGGCATATGGGTGATGGACTACATATACATACAGGAGATAGAACAATGGAACCTCTTGTCATTGCTTTAAGTGGGGTGGGGAGGGGGTTGAGGGGGGAGATGGTGAGGGTGACCTAACCAGTGTACAATGTAAGCCTATTAGGAATTGTCACAATGATCCCCCTCCCCATACAATGCATATATCCTAATAAGAATGGGAAGAAAGATAATTCACAGTGACCAAGTGGAATTTATTACAAAGATGGGAGGGTGTCTCAATACAACAAATCAGTAACATGACTCGCCACACTCAGGAAAAGGACAGAGACCATGTGATCGTTTCAATTGCTGCAACTTCTAACATCCTTCATGATAAACCCTCTCAGTAAATGAGATGTAAAAGGTCCACACCTCAACATAATAAAAGCATCTAACTCACATCTAACATCAAACTGACTGGGAGATGGTTGAAAGCTTTTCCCACAGGACCCGGAACAAGACAAGGAGGCCCATGCTGACCACTTCATACAACATAATCCAAGACCCAGCCAGAACACGAGGGAAGGGTGTAGACAGAAGACTCTGAACTGGAAAGGAGGAGGTGAAATTGTGTTTACAGATGGCAAGATCTTGTAAGTAGAAAACCAGCAAGACTCCACCAAAAATCTATTGGTCTAATAAAAGAACCTAGTGAAGTTGCAGAATACAAAACCAACACCCAAAACTCAGTAGTGTTCCTATCACTAATAGTGAGCTATCTGGAAAAGTCACAAATAATCCATTTATAATAGCCACCAAAACAAGAAGCCTAGAAGCAAATTTCCAAGGAGGAAAAAGATCTCTATCCTAAAAACTAAAAAGTATTCATGAAAGAAATTGAAGAGGACACAAACAAACGGAAATATATCCCATATTCATGGATTTAAAAAAAAATCAATGTTGTTAAAATGTCTGTAGTACTCAAACCAATCTACAGATTCAGCACAATCCCTATCAAAATATCAATGCATTCTTCACAGAAATAGAAAAAAAAAACCCTAAAATTCACATGTAACCATAGAGGACCCTGAATAGCCAAAGCAAACTTGAGCATAAAAAAAGCAAAGCTGGAGACATTGCTATCTGGCTTTAAAATATACTACATAGCTACAATAATGAAAACAGCACAGTCTAGAATAAAAACAGAACAGAAGAGTCACTCATAGATAAACTATAGCCAACTGAATTTTGTCAAGGGTGTCAGGAACACATATTGAGGCACGGACTTCTTCTTTAAGAAATGGTGCTGGGGAAATTGGATATCCATAGGAAATCAGTAGAAATCAGACTTGCAGGTGTCACCTCATACAAAAATCAACTCAAAATGTATTACAGACTTAAATGAAAGACTTGAAACTATGAAACTACTAGAAGAAAACAGAAGGAAAGTGCCTCATGACACTGATTTGGGCAAGGATTTTTTCTTTTCTTTTGGTGGTACTGGGGTTTGAACTCAGGGCCCCTTGGTTACTAGGGCGCTCTGCCACTTGAGCCACTCTGCCAGACTTAGGAAAGTATTTTTTAGATAAGACTTCAAAAGACAGACTACAAAACCAGACTGGAGGTGTCACTTGCCTAGCCCAGTGTGAGGCCGAGTTCCATCCCCAGCACCACAAATAAATAGTTAATAATACAAAAATAGATGTATGGCATTACAACAAATCACAAATCTTTACAAAAAAGGATACCATAACAGAGGGAAGAGACAACCTGCAGAATGGGAGAAAGAATCTGCAAACCGTCCAGGAGGTAAAATGTTCAGAATATACACAGAACTCAAACAGCTCAAGAGCAAAGAAAGGAAGGGAGAGGTGGAGGGAAGGGAAGGAGGGAGGAGGGAAGGGAGGGAGGAAGGAAAGAAGAAAAAGAGAGGGAGGAAAGAAGAAAAAGAGAGGGAGGAAAGAAGGGAGGGAGGGAAGACCAATCTGATTTAAAAGTGGGCAACAGACCTAAACAGACATTTCTCAAAATAAGACATAGGCATGACAACGGATATATGAAAATCGTTCAGCATTACTAATCACCAGGGAAATGCAAACCAAAGCCACGAGAAGCCGGGAGTGCTGACACACGCCTGTAATCCCAGCGGCTCCAGAGGGAGAGCGGGAGGACTATGAGCCAGCAAAGCTAGCAAGACCCTACATCAAAATCAAAATACAAACAAAAGAGGCGAGGGTGGCTCGAGAGGCAGAGCACTTGCCTAGCGCATGTGAGGCTCTGGGTTCAATCCCTATACCACAAACACAAGTAAACAAACAAACACACACCCCTCACTCCAGCGGTAATGACCATCACCCAAAAGACAAGACAACAGGTGGTGTTGAGGATCTGTAGCAAGAGGAGCCCTTCCACACTATTGGGAGGAGTATAAATTTATATGGCCATTATGGAAAACATGTAGAAGTTTCTAAAAACAAAAAAACTAACCATAGAGCTACTATATGACCCGGCAATTCCACTACTGGGTGCGTACCCAGAGGACATGAAATCTCCGTGAAGAGACTCCCCTGTTTATGCAGCAATTTCATAGTAGCAAAGAAACAGAATCAACTTAAGTGCCCCTCAGCAGATGAGTGGATAAAGAAATAAGGGGCTGGCATGGTGGCTCACACTTGTAATCCCAGCTACTCAGGAGACAGAGATCAGGAGGACTGTGGTTTGAGGCCAGCCTGAGCAAAAAGTTAGGGAGGCCCTACCTCAATAAAGCAGCCAGGCATAGTGGTGCATGCCTGTGATCCTTCTGCTCCGGAGGTGTAGTTAGGAGGATCACAAAGCATGAGACCTTACCTGAAAAATAATTGAAGGAAAAAAAAAAAAAGCTGGGCGCTGGTGGCTCACATCTCAGGATGCTGAGATCAGGACAATCAAGGCTCAAGGTCAGCCTGAGCAAATAGTTCAAGAGACCCCACCTCCAAAATAACCAGAGCAAAACCAACTGGAGGTGTGGCTCAAGTGGTAGAGCGCTTGCTTTGCAAGTGCAAAGCCCTGAGTTCAAACCCCAGTGCCACCAAAAAAATAGTAATAACTAAAGCAAAAAAGGACTGCAGGCACGGCTTAATTGGTAAAGTGCTTGTCTACAAGCATCAGGCCTTGAGTTCAAAAGTCAGTACTACCAAAAAAAAAGAAAGAAAAGAAAATGTGGTGTATATATGTACATATATTTATACATACAAATGCACACACACAAAATGGAGTACTACTCAGCCATAAAAAAGAGTGAATCCTGTCACTGGTGACAATAGAGACAAACCTGGGTGACATGATGTTAAATGAAACGAATGAGACACAGAAAGACAAGTACCACATGGCCTCGCTGACTTGTGGAACCTAAAAGTGTGTACCGAAGACTGTGGGAGGAAGGGGGAGGGGGGGATGGGTGCAAAGTTAGTTAGAAGGAGCACATTCAGGAGACTATAGTTAACAGTAACGTAACAAGTAGCAATAAAGTGTGACATATTTCAAAATGGCTAGAGAAAGGCTTTTGAACGTTCTCACCACAAAGAACTGGCAAAAGGTGGAAGTGAGGGATATGCTAACTAGCCTGATTTTGCCACCCTACGATGCGTACCTGTACCCTGTATTGGAATGCTACATCAGACTCCAAAAATAGGCACGATTATCACGTGTCAATTAAAAATAAAATGAAGCTTAAATGAATAGGTCCCAAATGTCAATAGAAGCCCTGGCTTAAAGGGTGCAAAGTATATGGAAAGTGCCCCTGGCCCCCAAGAGTGCTGTACAGGGCCATGTGGCAAGGGGACCCCAGAAGATCCCCTTAGAGTGGCTGTGTATCCTGAAGCAGCTGAGCCCCTCCCCTTCCCCAGCCTCTGCTGCCTTACCTGTAAAATGGGAAGGGTTACACCCACCTTGCTGTGGCTTGACTCTTAAGTGTTCCCCAAAAGCCCTGTGCTAAAGGCTTGGTGACCATCCTGAGCCTGCGGGCCTGGCAGTGGAGCCTGCAGGAGGCGGGCCTAGTAGGAGGAAGTTAGGTCACTGGGGTCGTCCATTGGAGTTAAGCTTTGAGGGAGAATATTGGAACCCTGGCCCCTTCCTGTCTCTCGTTTGCTTCTTGGCCCCCATCAAGTGAACAGCCTCCTCCACCACTGCCGTGAGGTGCTGCCTCACCACAGACCCAAAGCAACTGGGCATCCATGGACTGACACCTCAGAAACCATGAACCAAGGTCACTCCTTCTTCCTCAAGTCGGTTTTCTCAGGTATTTTGTCACAGTTACAAAAGCTGACTGGCACACCTCTTTAGGGTGCAATGGGATTATGTAAGGGGTTTATTAACTCACTCATTTGCAGAGAGCCAGTGCTTCTGGTTATTGGGCTGGTTAGTCTCCCCAAAGTTCGTGTTCTCCTAGAATCTCAGAATATGACATTATTTGGAAATAAGGTCTTCGTGGATGTAATTAGTTAAACTAAATGCAGTTGTACTGAGTTAAGTGGGCCTGAATCCAATAGCCAGTGTCTTTATCAGAGAAAGGGGGAGACTAAGACACAGAAGCACAGGGGGGCACGGATTGGAGAAGAGGATAGGTCCCCAAGCCAAGGACTGCTGCCAACCCCAAATCCAGGAGAGAGGCATGGGACAGTTGTCCCTCAGAACCAACCCCACTGACCCATTTGTTTAGGACTCCAGGAACTAGCTGTAGAAGTGATTTCTGTAGTTTGAAATCAGTTATGGTACTTTTTTTACTGTTAGTCTGGGAGCTGTGGCCTAACAGTGATTGTCACTGCAGTGACCCATGACACACAAAGTGGTTATCTCTAGAGTGTCTGAGGTCTGCCACAGAGCTCTGACACTCAGGATGTGCCTGGAGCTGGGCTCCTCTTAGAGCTCGATGGATCCCTGGAGCCACTGGGGTGCACCATCAGCACTCTGTGACACCCCTCCCCGAGCGTGTGTCCAGAGGGACAGCACCCAGTGGACCCAGAGCACAGAGGGTGTGGTGATAGCAGCTCCCTGAGGGGGTAATGAAAGGTGTGAGAGCCTAGAAGATGTGGCCAGAGTCCATAGCACAAGGGCAGGAGCACAGTCAGCCTCCACTTGCACATGGTGTGAACAGAGAAAAGCCAGGACCAGCGCAGGGAATGGTACCAATGACCTGCAAACCATATTCCTAGAAAGCAGACGATGTCACAGCACCGAGCGAATGTGGCATCAGGAACATCTGCCGCACACCGTGGGTCCCTGAGCTCACGACGGTGCCCATTTCCCCGGGAGGATGCCTGCCCTGAGGAAGTGGCTCTGAGGAACTCCGTGTGGCTCTGGTCCATGGACAGCACAGGAGGAGGAAAATCCATTTGGGGCCAAGAGCTCTGTCTGAACTTTGTCCTTTTCTCAAGCAAAAGAAAATATTATTTCACCCTCTAAAGAACCACACATAATAACAGGCGAAATGTCAAGACCAGTGTTGATATAAACCCCCAAGGAAAACAAACATCCCCGTACCTTCTCCGTGGCCTCCCCACCTCACCCTGCCCGGCTAGTTTAAACACATGGAGCGGTGAGTAGATGGGAGGCAGGGAAGCCAGCCTGGCCCAGAGAGCGGGGCTTCATTCAAGACACGCAGCCCTCTGGGAACACAAGCCTGGGAAGGACACACAGACCAGACCAGCAGTTAAGGGCTCGTTAAGGGCTCGCTCTGGCTGGGCACTGGTGGCTCACACCTGTAATCCTGGCTATTCAGGAGGCAGAGATCAGGAGGATCGCAGTTCGAACCCAGTCCCAGGGAACACTATATTGAAAAAAACCCAACACAAAAAGGGCTGGCAGAGTGGCTCAAGTGGTAGAGTGCCTGTCTAACAAGCACACGGTACTGCCAAAAAAAAAAAGAGCTTGACCTGATTTCAGATCCCAGTTCAGTCACTGGCTGTGTAACCATGGGAAAATAGCACAACCCCTCTGAACCTGAGTTTCCTCATTGGCAAATGGGGAGAATAGCATGGAATACGTAAGCAAGATACCAGGCACAGTGCCTGGCACAGAAGTGACCATTACTGTCCTGTCCATGGAAGGGAGGAGTGGGGGGCAGGGGGACACCAGGGGTGGGTCCTGCAGGGAGACCACGGGGCTGCTGCCCACATGCTTGCGCAATTCTTAAGCACCTACTAGGTGCCCAGCACTAGCCGAGATGCTCCACTGAAGCTGCCTCTCTGAGTCCTTGCAGCTCTGCAGGTGGAGCTATCTTCTTCCTCCTGATGAGAGAGAGACAGCAGGCTCAGGAAGGTGAAGGCCACATCCAAGGTCACACGGTTTTGGGATTTAAAGCCAAAAGCCTCAGGCAGAGATGAGTCCCAGGCTCATGGGAGAAGCCAGAGGCTCGGTCCTGCTCCTGGAGTACCCTAGGGGAGGAGGACAGAGGGAAGCGCTTAACCTGAACTTGCACTTGACACCAGCCTCTGGCTACTGCTCCTCCAGCCTGTCCAGGGGACCCTCCAATCTTGCAGTCCACTTTTTTTTTCCTTTTATTTTCTGAACTGAAGGCAACCCAGCAAATGCTCAGGCCAGACCGTTAGCTGAGCATGAAGACCCAGAAACAAATCATCCTGATTCTGAGTGGGGCAGGCGCTCGTGGAACAATTTCTTTGCTGCTTGGAGCCCAGCGAGGATGTGGACTTCCCTGGAACCCAGCAGAGGCAACCTGGTGTGGGGGCTGGGGTGGGCAGACAGATATGCCAATACCATTAATAGTCTCTTTAACAGGGGTCACTGGGAGAGGGGGCATTTGCATCTTCCGGGGGACCAAAGAAGGTGGTGGCATTTGTATGAGAACTTAAGAATGGAGGCCCAGAGAGGAAGGGGCTGAAGACGGAGAGGAAGTCTCGTGCAAACACGTGGCGATCAGGGATCAGCACACAGGTCGTTTTCACGTTCGTTGCCAGGAGTCAGGCAAGAGAGGCGAATTGACTGAGCTAAGACTTGACTTCACAGCAAGAAAGTGGGACTGAGCCGTTGGCCGGGGCCATATCAGTGGGTTTTACCAGGAGGTTAATGTGACAAGGACACGGAACCCCAGAAGGGACATGGGAAGGTCAAGTTTGCCTTTGAGGAGTATTGCTGTGCATGCAGTGGGGAGCAGAGTTTGAAGGGCACACTGAAGGTGAGAGACCAGTGAGACGCAGGAGAATAAGGTGACTGGAAGGAGGGCGGGGGTGCGGAGGAGGGGCCCCCAAGATGTGCACAAAGCAGGATGGCCAGGTCTTGGCACCGACTTGGAGAAGGAGTGGAGGATGGAGAAGGAGAGGGTGTGTACCGGATGCTTGGATGTCACACCTGGCTGAGGCTGACATGGCACCTCCCCTACCTGGCATTATGAACAGGCACAAGGAAGGCCTGTTGGTGCCCATGGGGTATCCCAAGGATGGCACCCGGAGACGGTCAGCCAACTGGGTGAGAAGTCAGAGCTGGGGGCGGGATTGGACAGCGCCCTGCCATGGTGGAGGATGAGGAACCCCAGGAAGTGTGGGCAGTGGGGCAAGAGTGGAGCTTGGTTGGGACAAAGGCACACACATACTAGGACAGAGAACAAAGGAAGAGCTGGGCAAAGGTGGCTGGACGGATGGCAGCCAGAGGGGAGGTGGTGAACCAGAGAAGAAACATGGTAGGACGTGAGGCAAAGATGAAAAACCTGGTGTGTGGGTGGAACCAGAAGTGGGGTGCCATCCAGACAGTACCGTTGGGAGAAGGGGTGGGTGCAAAGGGCTGAGGGGCGGCAGAGGTGAGGGGTGGACAGGGACAGGGATCATGTGCTTGTCTCTGGAAAGCTAGGCAGGAGACAGAAAGAGAGCTAGAAGACAGCCTTAGCAGGAGGTTCGGGTCAGGAAGGGTTTTGATTTCATAATGGGAGCCTTGAATAGTTGCTGGTAACTCAGAAGTCCAAGTCACAGAAGCTGACAGATGACTGGGGGCAGAGAGGAGCCTGCAGAGGGATGCAAGCATTGAGGTCGGTGGGGGGGTGGGGGGGTCCTTCTTCACTAAGCCTGAGGACTGAGGGACAGAGAACACAGTGACCAGTGGTGTGACATGAAGCTGAGCTCATCAGCCTCCACCATGCAGAGTCCCCAAGAAACTTGGGAACTCTGGGGAGCCTGGAGACTCTGGATTCAGACTGACCTACGTTTGTGCCCCATACCCCAGCCATGTGGCCCTGTGCCATTCCCCATGTCACTGTTTCCTTATCCCCAGCATGGGAACAGCAGTAGCCTCTCCCCACAGGAACAAATGCAGAGGAGGCATTCAGTACAGTGCCCAGCAAGCAAAGGACCACGATAAATATCAGTCAAAAGAATAATAAATAAGGAGGAGCTATCGGAGGGCTGGGAAGCCAGGAAGGTCAACCCTGTATTTTAGAAAGAGCAGGCTGGAGGAGGAGGTAGCTGTGGGGAGAAATGCGAAAGCCGTGCCCTTTGTGAAGTGTTTCTCTGAATCTGTGGGAAGTTTGTAGTGTCAGGTTAAGCACTTGATTGGTTCCATGTTTGGGTCTTGATCCGCTGCTTCCTCGGGTCCTCGTGCTTCGGATGTGGGTAACTGGGGCAGGTGGAGAGGGGTCTAATAGGACTTCAAGCGAGATGTATTTCAGTAAGGAAATAAGCTCATGGGAAAAAGTCAATACAGAAAACAAATAAAGAACGTAGAAGATGGATTTGGAGATAGAGCCCAGGCCAGGGTGGCCTCTGACCAGAGTAAGAGGTGATATCCTCTCTGCAGCAGGGCTGGGTGACTCCCTGTACAACCCCCGCTGGGTTCATTAGGACAGTGCACAGGGCACATCACTCTTGGCTCCACGCTCCGTCCTCACAGGCTTCTGCTCAGGACAGCGCTGATACATCTTAGAAGAGACTCCTGCATCCGCAATGAGCTGGCTCTAGAACAATGACTGATGACAGTGACATTGGAGGTGGCTGTCACTGAATTCTCACCATGCGCCAGACTCCTCATCGAACAGCAGAACCCTCTAATGAGACAAGCACTGTCCTTAGTCCCACTGCACAGAGGAGGAGACTGAGGTTCGGAGAGTTACCTCAGCTTGGATCAGAACCTCTGTCTTGGAAGACTTGCTCTTATCCACCCAGCTTCAGGGCTCCTCTGGGCAGCTTGGGGGCAGCTCTGGGCAGCACATCCTCCAGGAAGCCTTGGGGACACTGAGCTCCTCTGCCTGTCACTGACATGCAGTAGGAGGAGCCCAAGGAGCAGGTGACCTCCCTCCCAGCTCTCTGCTAACCTGCTATGTGCCCTTGGGCAAGGCTTCCTCAGTCTAAACTTTGGCTGCAACCCCTTCCGTCAAGTGTAGCTAGTGTCTGATCCCTGGTCTATCTTCTGGACCACCCTGGCTCCTGTCTGTCTTTGGCCTAGCACATAGTAGGTGCTTCACAGAGGCTGGAGTCCTCTTCACAGGGCTGCTACAGGGCACAATTATCTCCATGGAATCCACACTGTGAAAATAAACATGAACTCAGATGGCCCCAGTCTCTGTGGCAGCCAAGGGGAAGCTGGGTCCCCAGCCCATGTCTGTTCTAGACAAGAACAAAAGTTTCCCTGTGAAGTCCCCCCCTCCCTTTTCCTTCTGTAGCCAGCTGGAATGGGGTTGGGGGCGGGGGCCAGGCCCAGCCCTATGAGCTCAGCTGTCCATCAAAACCCAGCCTCCCTCCCACCGTGGCCAGGTGAAGGGTCCGGTTGTGGATTTGGGGTGAGGCCCCAGGGGTGGATGTGCAGGGACTGTCCTAGCTGTCCTCGCAGGGTGCTGTGCCCATTCACCTGTCTCACACCCTCTCGCACCAGCCCCCTGCTTAGAGCCTCTCAGACTCCTGGGAGCTGCCCCAGGAGAACATGGCAGACCCAGTATGTAACTTAGTTCCAGAAAGAAATAGGCTCAAATTCTGGCTCCATCATAAGTTGCTGGGAGGCACCTTGGGCAGGTGAGGGCCTCTGAGCCCATTTCTACGTCAGGCTAAGGGACAGCTACACCCAGGTTAGCTGCACACTTCTGCTCAGCTGTTCTTTACTCCCGCTGGGACTGGGCAGCTTGCTGGAGGTAAAAAAGAGGCACATCCAGGGTAGATGCAGGCCTGTGGCAGCCTGGGGACCAGGGGGTTGATGAGAGCAGGTTTCGGAGAGGAGTAGTTCCCCTGAGAGAGAGTCTCCAGGAGGAAGAAGCCAGGAGCCATGAGTCAAGCTGGCCCAGGGCCCGACATGCAGAGGAGCATGGGCACAGTGTGACTACTCTGGGTGGCAAGTGGCACTCAATAGCAGTATGGACACAGCTCTTCTGATGTGGGGGCTCCTCAGAGGGGAAGGGGACCATGCGGAAGGAAGTCCCATTTCACCAGTCTCCACTCCACCCTCCCTGTGCACAAGCAGCCCTTGGGAGGGCCCCCACCAAGTGTAAGCCAGAGGACTGACCTCGCCTTCTCCTCCAAGGTCATCAGACCACAGGAAGTCCACAAGGAGGAGCAGCTCTGTGAGGACAGCTGGCCAAGTGGAGCTGTGCAAAGGAGTGAGTAGCAATCATGGCTGAAGAACCACTGTTTGTCCCTAAAATGCCCAAGGAGACCCAGAGGCATCCAGAGTGCATGGAGTCCAGGCAAGGCTGCTGGCCATGATGGTGGATTCTGTCCAGCAGTTCAATGGCAGAGTAGTGAGCGAGTGGAAGTGTCCAGTGGTCACTAGGACTTTACTAAATTTATGGCCAGGCACGGTGGTGCATACCTGCAAACCTAGCTACTGGGGAGGCAGAGAATGGGAGGATCACAGTTTGAGTCCAGCCCAGGCAAAAAGTTAGCAAAACCCCATCTCAACAAATAAGCACAGTATGGTGGTTAATATTTGTAATTCCAGCTACACAGATGGTGTAGGTAGGAGGATATCAGTCCAAGGCTGGCCCTGGACAAAATTGAGACCCTACATGAAAAATAATTAAAAGCAAAAAGAGCTGGGAGAGTGACTCAAGCAGCAGAGCACCTGCCTAACAAGTGTGAGGCCCTGAGTTCAAACCCCAGTACCACCAAAAACCAAACAAAAACTCAATTTATGATGCCTCATTGCCAGGATATAGAACTACAACTGAGTTTTGTATTTTGATCTTATATTTTGCAAGCTTTGTCCTGTAAATTACATTGGATTTTTCTACAGGATGATTGTCTTGTGTCGTCTGCAAATAATTTCAATTTTTTTTTCTTTTCAAAATAAAATGGCAGCCTGGACTTACCTGTGGGTGTTTTGTTAGATATCCCTGGGTCTCTCTGAAACCCCAGGAAGAAAGGCAGGTCCCAGAGTAGAGAGACTGATGCTCAGAACTAGCCAAGCCCAGCTTGCAGTGTCACCCAGCTCAGTGACGTAGAGTTCTGGCAAACACAGTTCATTCCCTACTGGGTGGTCATGAGGACTCAGGATCTCAGAGCTGAGAACATGTCAGATGTGGAACAGGGTGTGAAAACCTCAGAACTGGGCTTTCTGCTGTCTGGAATGATACTTAAATCCTTAATAACACATTTTATCCCCAAATTAAACATTTCAATGTTAAAATTACAGTGTAAGTTTTTGATCTTTAAAACTTTTACATTCTGCAATCCTACCCTCGGAAACTGGTAGACAATTGTGAAATGCTCAAAGACACAGATCAGTCAATTGCTAACTGAATCAGAATGGCATCACGATGTGATTTATATAAAATAATCTGAAGGTGGTCTGAGCTCCCAGCACAAACATGGAATGCCATACAGCCATCAAAGGACTGTCCTGTCAGATGTATCTTTATGATGTGTTTGATTCATAGCCAAGTGGAATAGGTTATTTATAAAAATCTAGGTACATTTGTATATAAGACAACATCTGGAAGAGAAATATTTTTAAATATTTACCTATCCCTAACAAGTGAGAGTATGAAATAACATTCATTCTTTTGTCTTCATTTTAGCTGCACTTACTCAGTTTTCTACACTTAAATTTATAACAGTAGAAATAACCATCATTTATTAAGCACTTACTTTAGGCAGGTACAAAGGGTTGAATATCTATTCCAAAAAATCCAAAATCTGAAATGCCACACATGCCAGAGCTTTTGACATTCCATACTTAAAAAGTTTTGCATTGGGGCTAGCCATGGTAGCATATACTTGTAACCCCAGCGCTGGAGAGGCTGAAGCAGATGGACCTTAGTTTGAGGCCAGCCTGGGCTACATAGTGAGACCCTGTCTCAAAAACAAAGCAAGTTTTGGATTTTGAATTTTCTAATCAGGGGTGCTCAACAGGTAAAGTGTATGGAAATATTCCAAAATCTGAAAAAAAAAAATCTAAAATCTGAAACACTACTTAGCCCCAAGAATTTTGGAGATGGGATACTCAACCTTTCTTGGTTTTTGAGCACTGTGGTCTTAGTTGAAAGTGACAGAATTCTGAACTCAAGCTGGCTTAAGCAAAAAAAAAAAATTTAATTTAACTAGTCTCAATGAAAAACCATGACATCTTCGTGCAGGGGCTCAGAAGCTGACTGCCATATTGTGGTACAGCTTGGGCAGCTCCACTGTCAGATGTGGCAGAGAGAAGCTGCCCTGCCATCCTCACAACTGGATGGCCATGAGAAAGTCCTACATCAAGCCAAAGCCTGGAGATTCACTCTATTGGACTGGCTTGGGTCACATGACCATCTGTGGACCAATCGCTGTGGCCCAGTGATAGACTGCTCCTGATTGGCTTAAGCCTGGGTCCCGTGCCCTACCCAGGGATGCTTCAGAGTACTACAGACTTGGTTCTTCCAAAGAAAGAGCAAATCAGGGTAATGGATACTGGTTGAGGCTCAAAATAAAGCCGTCCAACTACAATGATCATTTATAATTTATTGGACAGGAGAGTGGAGTCCAGAGATGGGAAATAATTTGTTCAAAGTCAAATAGTAGTAAGGTGGCCAAAATTTGAAACCTGTGTTGTCCATCTCCAAAGACAGCAAGCTTATTTTCTGCATCACCTGGCTTCTGGTGATGCCTTTGTACGGTGATTTGATTTATTTTGGAGCAAACTAGACACATAAGTCCCTGTTAATGGATTTGTGGTTCCTGGTTGCAGTGGGGTCAGATCATGCCTGACACACTCTGTCCAGTGCCTCCAGCATAATGGTGGCAGCCATACAGGGAATCCAGAAAGCCTGAATTATCCAGACAAGCTGCCAAGGGCAGCCCTGACACCAGCACAGTTCAGGGAAAAGAAAGACTGGAAGCTCCAGTCACAGGAGTAGTAAGAATTAACTGGTGGTGGTTTATGGGATGTTGGTCGCTGTGCTATGGACTCCCTGATACTGCAGGGGGAGGTGGTCCTGTTGCTGCCCTGTGTTACAGATGAGGACACTAAAACATAGATAGGTCAAGTTCCTTGTTGAGGTCACACAGCCATCTCAGTGGAGAGGGACTTAGGTTGAGATAATAATTACATGTTCCCATAGCTCCTCTCTGCCAAAGGGGGATTTGAGGGCTACTTGCAGACCAGAACTGTAGGAAGCAAATGTGCTGAGACCGTCACTGCAAGAATTAAGGGACCACGCAGGCGCGAAGATCCTTGCTGCGTTTTCCTGGCATTGGAGAGGGAGGATTATGCAATCAGGGCTAAGAAGCAGGGAGCAGCTTCAAAGCCTGCTAATATTCTTCCTGTGTGACTCAGCCTTTGTCTTGAGTTTATAATTATTTTATAGGGTAAAGGATGTCATCGCTGGTGGAAATAAATCCAGCCCCTAAGCAGACATTTAGGCCTGATAGAATGTTCAATTAAGAAAATGTTCATGATATAGTGTTAGTGATTTTCTTTAAAAAGCAAGCTACAGAATACATATAGACAGCATGAGGCAAATGGGTTTTGGTTTGTTTGTTTTTTAAAAAGAAAAAAAAAGTCTATCCATAAATAAGGCAGGCCAAAGAAATAAACAAAAAGCAAACTCTGAGAGCTGATACTAGGGTTATTTTTATATTCTCATTTTTTATACTTTTCAAATTTTCTATCATGAAGTACATTATATTCATAATTTAAAAATTATTAAATTTTTACAAAGGTTTCTGAGTTTAAGAGGCATAAGTCTTCCCTAACAACCTCCAGCTTCATTTTCCTTTTAAGTTTTCTTCTTTGTTTATTTTTTCATTCAACAAACATCCACTGATTTCAGCTTCACTGGGCCCTGTGTCAGAGTGAACCTGAGGCAGAGACACTTGAGGAGTGACTTGTGCAGTGGGTAGACAGACAGACAGACAGACATGAGTGGCCCCACTTGATGGGAGCCCTGTGAAGACAGGACCCTATCTGTGTCACCTCTGGGTCCCAGCACCTCGGATGGATTCTGGAACAGAGCTAGGTTCTGCAGAAATTCTTAGGAACAAGTACGTGAGATCAGGGAGACACGAGTTCAAATCCCAGCTGCTCTAATCCCAGTTTTCTCCTGGTAAAAAGCGAGGATGTCCACACCAGGGGGTTCTTTGAAAGCTCGGTTCACAAACAGAAAGTCCTTCCTACTTTGCCTGGAAATGGTTCTAGACTCTCAACAGAGAGTAGAACTCATTTCTTTAAGTTGTGTAGGTTTTGAGGTACAAAGTCTGTAACAGCATTAGAAAGAAATATGGAGAGCTGGAGGTGTGGCTGAAGTGGTAGAGCACCTGCCAGCAAGCACAAAGCCCTGAGTTCAAACCTCACTACTGAAAAAAATAAATAAAAGTTTATAATTTGGAGACAATGTGTAGATTATACTCACATTTTCCTAAAAAGTGCAGAGGTTTTACTATATTTTGGAAGCGAATACAAACCCCAAACGAGAAACAGCAAAAATACCTAAAGGTGGAAGGAGTTGGGTGGAGAGTCAGAGACATGTCTTGTTTTTAGACCTGACTTGGAAACCAGGCGAGTATTTTGAATATCATAAAATAATGTGACATGTTTGAAAAGAAATTGCAAATACCAACAGCAAAACATTAAAAAAAACCTAACAGGGCTGGTGGAGTGGCTCAAGTGGTAGAGCGCCTGCCCAGCAAGCGTGAGGCCCAGAGTTCAAACCCCGGTACTGTCAAAAACAATTAAAAAATAAATAAACCTAAGCTATGGCAAGTTGGTGACACAGCCCAGGAATCATGAACCATCCCTAACAAGACATTCCCCAAAAGCAAAGCAAAAATAAACTAGTCGTGTTGGTGTGTCCCAGTGTGGAAGGAAGGTGCGGCTTTAAGGAGCGATGAGCTCATGAGGCCCCTGCCCTGATGCACGGGAGTCTCAGCCTTGCAAAGGAGGCCTGAAGGAGCTTGTTTGCCTCTTCTCCCTTCCATCAAATGAGGACACAGCTGGAAGTCCCCAGTGGAGACTGAGATGGAGAGCAAGCCCTCACTGGACACCAAGTCTGCCTCTGTCTTGGACTTCCCAGCCTCCAGAACTATGAATAATAAATCTCTGTTGTTTATAAATTACTCAGTGTAAAGGTGCATAATGGTTTTGGGTTTTTTGTTTTTCTTGAGACAGTGTCTCACTATGTAGCTCAAGCTGGCCTCAAACTCTTGATGCTCCTGCCTCAGCCTTCTGAGTGCTGAGGATTACAGGCGGGTGCCACTGGGCCCATCCCCAGTCTAAGGTATTTTGTTACAGCAATCCAAATGGACTAAGACGTGGTGATGTTGGTGTTATCTCAGACAGCTAAGTTTGGCTCCGTTAATGAGTACTTTTAATTGGAAACTGCAAAGAACATTTCTGATGAGAGAAAGGACTGATGAAGTCATGTAAAAGCAGCACAGTCCAGAATTTCAATTAGAAGTATATATGAACTGTGATTTTTATTTTTTTAGTGTTTTTATTAGTATAGGATAGTTACACATGGGTTCATTGTGACACTACCATACATACTTGGTTCATTATTTCCCTATTTCTCCCTTTTCCCCTTCCTCCTTCTTAAAATGACTTCAACAGGTTTCAGTGTTCCATATTCACGAATGTGTAGAAAATATATCACCATATTCACCCTCCTTTACCCTCTTCATTCATGCTCCCCCTCGCACAGTGCCCTCCCCTTAAATTGACCTGCTTCCTGTTCCTGTCCTCCGTTGTCGAAGCGTCTGCTCAGTGTCCAGTGCCCAGTGAGGTTTGGCCTTGGTGTTTTACCTGTAAATACATTGTGCTTAAATCAGTCACACCCCCTCTGTTACTCCTCCTTACCCTTCCTCCTCCCTTGTGCTGCTCAGCAGTTCCCAGTGCGTTTCGTCGTGTCTTGTTCCTACACAGACGAGCTGTGTCTCACTACTGCTCACTCTCTGTCATTCTCTTCTCTTCTTCCTCCCCCTGCCTGCATCATTTGCAAACATGTTCTGTATATATGTGTATACAATAATGCTTGTGTTTGTATTTGGATCTGTCTTCCGCAGATGAGAGAAAACATGCGACCTTTGTCTTTCTGAGCCTGGCTAACTTCAGTTAAGATGACATTCTCCAGTTCCATCCATGTACCTGCGAATGACAATACTTCATTCTTCTTTGTGGCTGAGTAATATTCCATTGTGTGTATACATACATAGTGGTTGTGCTAATTTACACTCCCATCAACAGTGCATGAACTCACGTTTTTAAAACACATTGATAGACTTTATTTTTAGCCTTTTTAGATGGAAAAATTAAAACAGTCTCCATGGACCCCTTCACCTCCCTACTTCCCCTATCACTGATGGAGGGCATTTGTTACAACTTATGAGCAAATATTTGATAGAGTATTATTAACGAGTTCACGTTTACCTTAGGATTCACTCTTAACGTACATCCTATTGACAAACCCATAACTCCGTGTACCCACCAATATGCACTGGCTCCCTCTTATCTGAACGGATATGTTCCAACACCCACAGCAGCTGCCTGAAGCGTCACGTAATACGGAAGCTTCTATGTGGTTTTCCCTGTACATATGTACTGAAGATAAAAATTAATTTGTAACTTAGGTGTAGTAAGGGACGTTACAATGTGAATATGAAGTGTCTCCCACACACTCATGTGCCAAACGCTTGGTCCCCAGCAGGTGGTACTATTTTGGAGGGTGCTAGGAGGTAGACCCTAGCTAGAGGAGCAGGTCACAGGGGCAGGTCCTTGAGGGTGTCTTGTCCCTGGCTCCCTCCTGTCTTGCTGGTTGCTTCCTGACAGCCATGAGCTCTCCTCTGTCACACGCTTCTGCTGCCATGAGGCCTTACCAGGGCCCAGAAACACAGTGAAGTGACCACAACCAAACCTCTGAAACCGTGAGCCAAAGCAAAGCCTTCCTCCCTTAGGATGTTTCTGTCACAACTATGCCAAAGTAACTAAGACAGATTAACACTCATAACTAATAATAAGCAAATGGTTTTAACAGATTGTAATGAAAGATATATGAATGTGGTCTCTCGAAAGATCTTCCTGTTCACCCCATGTGGTGACGGGAGACGAAGCAGTGGCTGGGCGAGGCGAGGGAGCTAGATGAGGCAGGTGTGTGACATGTGGTCCCCTAAAACGTAAGCAAAACCCCAACCAAGATGGCTGTTTGTGCCTGTAGGTGGTTATCCAGCAGGGATGCACAGGACCGGAGGACGACTCATGTCCCAGACGGGGCAGAGTGGAACAGGTGACCACGGTTCCACTCCAGCTGAAACTGGAAAAAACAAAACTGGGAACAGAGGAAGGGTTACTGTCATGTGGTACAGAATAGTTTCAACGGCTCTAAAACCCTGCGTTCCGCCAGCCAAATGGGATCGACCCTCTGTCCTCCCAACACCTGATAACCACGGATGTTTTTAACTGCTTTCATACTTTTGCCTTCTCTAGCATGGCAAATAGTTCGAATCATACAGACAGGCTTCTTTTGCCTAGCAATATGGATTTAAGGTCATTTCTTTTTAACAGCTGAGTGACAGTCCACTGAATGGCTGTAGCACAGTTTGTTAGCCCACTTACCTATTGAAGAATAGGTTGCTTCCAAGAATTGGCAATCATAACTCATGATGTATTTTCTCTCTCTCTTTTTTTTTTTTTAATGTATTTCCTTGGTCAACCACTGAAAATGCCCAGAAACAATTGTCAAGCCAACAGCAATGAGCATTGCTTAAAAGTAGGTGGTGGTCTCCAAATGCCAGTCCCCACTAGAGAGCCCAGGGCTCCTTAGAGCAATGCTGGTTTGGGGTCTGAGACAGAAAAGGCACAAATTGGTCTGGAGCACCTTGGTGTTCCAGAAAGCATCAGAGCCAGCACAAAGAGAGCCCCTCTGGCTAAAAGGGAGCATTTGCACAGCACTGAAACACAACAAATGATTTTAAATCTCTACATGCATAAGGATACTAACCAAATAACTTCTGAGATGCTAGGACACCCACTTGTTAAGCATCAACTTCTTAATTTTTTTTTTGCAGTACTGGGATTTGAACTCAGGGCCTTACGCTTGCTAGGCAGGTGATCTACCACTTGAGCCACTCTTCCAGCCCTCAACTTCTTATTCTATCTCCAACTCACATACTGGAGGAGAGCAGACCCCACCTCAGGGTGACTGAGGAGTTCACAGGCAACGCTGCCCCTTCCCAAGCACTCTAGCTAATAAATGAAGATGGGAGAAAGAGTTGGAGTGACATCCAACTCT
Organism: Castor canadensis; assembly: GCF_047511655.1. Taxonomy (NCBI): domain Eukaryota; kingdom Metazoa; phylum Chordata; class Mammalia; order Rodentia; family Castoridae; genus Castor; species Castor canadensis. The sequence goes on along the minus strand of NC_133398.1, from coordinate 9,170,494 downwards.
TCAGGCCACGAACATCGGAGACTGCTAACTTCACACACATCATTCACTCACACTCACTCACACACACACACACACACACACACACACACACACACACGACACTGCTCCTGAGTGAAGGACACCACACCGCACCTCCTATGAGGCACTGTTGCCAAAAATTGAACTTGAATGTGATCAAGTCTCTAGATCTAATTCCAGGAAGTACAGAGGACAGGGGAACACGTTAACAGACCCCACAGGAATACAAGCAGCACAGAGGGAAAGCTCCAGGACAGACAGTCTGGTTTCTTCCACAAATAGACAGCAAGGGAGAAAGACAGACAGACAGAGCGAGGAACCACAGCTCAAAAGAAATCTGAGTAACACTCACAGAACTTCGTATGTAAAAAATATTTATGAGACAATCAGGGAAATGTGAACACTGAGTGCATACGTTTGGGGATAATTTCTCCAGGTGTGATAATATAATAATAATATGACCATTTTTTAAATTTCCTTATAATTTAGAAATATATACCAAAATAGTTATGGTTGAGATGTTATAATGTCTGAGATTTGCTTTAAAATAATCCCCTGGGGGCCAGGCACTATGCATCCAGCTATGCAAGTGGCTGAGCTCTGGAGGATTTGGTAGCAGGTCAGCCAGGGCAAAAAAGTTAGCAATACCCCATGTCAGTGGAAAAGAGCTGGGTGTGGTGGTCTGGGGGAAAAAAATGAGACCCTATCTCCAAATAACCAGAGACAAAATTGCTGGAGGTGTGGTTCAAGTGGTAGAGTGTCTGCCTTGCAAGTGCAAAGCCCTAAGTTCAAACCCCAGGGCTGCCAAAAATAAATCAATAAAATAATCCACTGGGAGTGGAGGATACAGCTCAGTGGTGCATGCCTAATGTGTGAGGTCAAGAGTTTGATCCCCAGCATTGCAGAAAAGAAAAAAAACTCCCTTGGGATGGGGAATGGGATGGGACCTGGATGAATGAAGACTGCACGTGAGTTGGAACTGCTACAGCTCAGCTAGAGGTACATCATTCCACTTTTATATATGTTGAAATTTTCCATAATTAAGAAAGTTTGCCAAAAATTTAAACAATTTGAAAAGCTCCTTTTGCAAAATAAAGGCAGAGCCAATTTGGGATCTCTTGCACCCCTCTTATTTTTGACGTTGTCACCTCTTGGTGTGAAGTGTGGCCTCACTGAGTAGCCACTTCTCAATGCTTCTCTCTTGAATGCACCTATTAAGGGCTGGGTGAGTGGCTCAAGTGGTAGAGCCCCTGCCTAGGAAGCCTGAGGCCCTGAGTTCAAACTCCAGTACTGCCAAAATAAATAAGTAAATAAATCAAAGCACTTGTTGGTAAGTTGGCAACAGGGTGAGGAGAGTCAGGGACGACGCCCGCTCTCTGCATCCACTTGCATCCTGGCAAGGACCGCCAACCACGAGACAGAGGGAACCCAGCTTATGTGGCCCCCAACCCTGCAGCCAACTCTGCAGACACCAGGTGAGCGTCTATAAAGCCATCTACCTAGGAGGCTTCTCTCTGGGCTTACACAGTATCAGAACACTCACAGTGAGCAAAGGTCAGGTGGATGATAAACGGATGAAGTGAGTACAAGCCTGGGCTTGGAGAGACACGGGTTCAAATTCCACGTCTACCAGCCAGCTCCTATCTGACCTCAGACATGTACCCTCCCCTGACTGAGCTTCAATTTTCCCACCTGTAGTTTGGGAACGACAGGAGTGCTTTCCTTATAAGGCTGTTGTGTGGACTCTGCCAGGCCCAACAGGGCCTGACACCCCGTGGCTACTTTTGGGTTGCCCTTGTTGCCAGAAAATACAGCAGGGCGCCACAAGGCATCACTCCTCATTGTTCCTGGGTTTCTCTCTGAGGCTGCAAGGAGTCAGAGAGATTGTGAAGGAGACATATAACTACCTCCCATCATGAAGGAGAGACAGGTTGCTGAGAACATGGAAATAAAGGAAGGCTTCTGGGAGGAGGTGGCATTTACACTGAGTCACAAAGGATGCACAGGAGTCTACTAGGAAAAGGAGTGGAGAGAACCTTCCAGGCAAAGGGAGCAGCCTGTCCCAAGCTCAGGAAGCTGAAATAAAGCCAACAGGCTTGGCAAGCCATGCAGAGAGCGAAAGGGAGGGAGGCAGAGATGAGGCCAGGGAGAAGCCATGGGAGGATTCTGGACTTGGAGGCTCTTCGTGGGTTTGGAAAAGCTTGAATTGCCGAGCTCTTCCAGGGAGAAAAACTCTGCAGGGCAGATGGTGCTGAGGTGGAGGCCAGGCCGCAGAGATGGAATTTTCTGACTTTTCTGCACATTCTGAGCTATTGCAGGGCTGTCTGGATCCAGTAGGGCTCAATGACACGCCTGGTACACTCCATCACAGCACCTAGAGGTTACAGCAGCTCTGAGGGCAGCAGCTCTGCCACAGTGACCTTGGGCAGGGCTCTCTCTCTCCAGCCTCAATTTCCCTGTCTGTGCAATGGGCTTCAGTGACACCTACCTCCCAGGCAGTTTTGGGATTCACTGATGTCGGCGGTATCACAGGGAACCTAGAGCTTGCCCTTATCACTACTGCCAGTGTTGTTCCAATGCTGGCACCATGGTCCAACTCCTGGGCACAGCTTTGCCTACTGATGGCTGAACTGCTGAGCCCTGGGGCCAGGATATGTGCTTTTTTGCGTTCAAGTGCATCTTGTGTTCACAAGAGCCCCTCCTTCTGCAGAGGGTCCAGCAGGGTTGCTCAGGGGACACATTCCAGAAAGAATAACTCCATGTAACATGAAACCCTGAATCTGGAAACACAAGCTCTATGGGAAATTGGAGGATAAGGTCTGCTCTGCGGACCGCCCAGCCTCATTCCATACAAAAGGGATATTGAAACCCGAGGGCCTCGTCACTTGGCCCCTCGCCTATGGTCTCACCCCTCACTGCAGCCAAACAGATCTTCCTAAACAACAAACTTGACATTGACAACCTCTCACAATTCCCCACTGCTATCAGGTGCAAGTCCACACTCCTTTCCATGATCTGCAAGGCCCTATGGTACCTGTCAACATGTAGTCTTCCAAGACTCAAGTGCTTTCCTGCCTCAGGGCCTTTGCATATCCAGTGCATATCCCCCTGACCCTTCTAAAAAGCCACTGACAATTCTTTCAGATTCAAAAGACCCCAGACCTTGCTTGCTAAGCTCCCTCATAGTGTGGAAAGTAGTAAACTCATTCTCACTTTCCAGATGAGGAGATAGACCAGGACTACCAAGTAGCTATTGCAACTCAGCCTCAATCCATGCCTGTCAGACTCCATAATCCCTGGGCACCCAAGAGGAACCACCTGGCCACACGTGCAGCACAACAGGACCACGGAGGTGGCTCAGATAAGGGGCCGAGGTGAGGATAAAAGCAGGAAAGGGTAGCACAGGGCAACTATAGCAGAGTCATCCTCAGTGTATGCAAAACTCAGAGCTCAGGCCCTCAGAAACTTGAGGTCCAAGGCAGGACATTGGACCTCTCTGATCATCAGTTTCCTCATCTGTGAAGTGGGGCTGAATGGTGATCGCTCCCTCCCAGGCACACTGAGTGCTCAGACTGAGAGCTATGAAGTGCTGGCAAGGCGTGGACACTTGGTGAATGGCACAAAGCCACCCGCCTGGGGATGCACTTGGGGAGGCTGCCTCAGTCCTGACCCAACCAGCCAGGACCAGGCTTGCATCACCCGAGGTTAGGCAGCCAGGGCCTGGGAACCATCTCTGCCCTGTTTGCTGTTTGGGGTTTTGTATTTCCCAGCGTTTCCTTTGGAAAAAGTCCAGCTTCCTCCCGGCTGGAAGGAGGCAGGAGGGGACTGTTCACGCCTGGGCCTGGATGCCCAGGGGAACCATGTGGAAAGGTGACAAGAGCCTGGGGTCTGGAGTTCAGCCAACTGAGTTTGAATCTGGGATCTGACCCTTTCAATGCTGTGTGACCCTGGGCAAGTGACTTCACCTCTCTGAGGTGCTGATTTGCTCACCTGTTACAAGGTCCCATGATCTCTGCCTCAGAGGATACTAGACACTGATGGAGGGACTGGGTTGAGAGAAGGTCCTGGGTGTACTTTGGGGGCCAGATTAAAGAAACTCTGGGTTTATAGCATGAGTTACCACATGAATGCCCCCTGGCAGGACACAGAAATAGGGAGTGAGTCCTGCCTAGGTAGGGTGGGAAGGGGGAACGGGTGCACAATTCAGCTCCAGATTATCAGCCCCACTGGAATGAGGGTGAAGAGTCACAGGACCCCTGAGTATTCAGGAGGGAATATCAGCTTTTCATGCAAATTTTCATTTATATAAAATTCAAAAACAGGAAGAACTCAGAAAGGGTGAGAACGCCTTTAGCAGTGGTGTCCTGGGAGGAGAAGGTGGCGATGGCTGGCAGGCAGGCACAACGCAGGGCTCTGGGAAGCAAGAGCACTCTCCCTCTTAATCTGGGGGTTGGTGGCATGGGTGTGTCCCATTTATAATTTTATGTTTTGTGAACTTTTCTTTATGCGTATTATACTTCAATGAAAATGCGAAAATGATTTTAAAGCAAAGCAAGACCGCAGGGCTGGGAGGAGAGAGCAAGCCCTTGGGAGCCCCACCCAACACACCTGCAGGATGCATTAACCCTGGGCCTCTCTGGAGACCCAAGATGGGCACGGGTGTTTGCAGGCCCTGACACCAGGCCTGGCTCCTTGCCCTCAGGGGACAGAGGTCGATGGGCAGGATGGCTGCTTCTTTGGCAAGCCACCCACTCTCTCCCACCCGCTGCCTTGTTGAGAAAGGGCTGACCAGCCCCACCTCCCAGCCAGATCTGCTGAACCCACATTTGGAGAAACAGGCTTGCTGTACCACTTTTATAAAAATGCACACACCCCCGCAAAAAAAAAAAAAAAACTCACCCCTGTTTATTATTCATTTTCCTTTACCAAGAATACCCAAAAGGCAGTGGTCAACAGGCAAGCCTTGTTCTGTTTGCAAAAAAGCCTTCCCAGAAGCTGAGCACCCCACACAACCACCCTAAAAGGCTGCAAACTCAACTGGCAGCATCCTTGGGCCCCAAGGGCCCCTGACATCAGAGGGCTCCACCCTCTGCCTCCTGCGGAGGTCTTGGTTTTATTTTTATTTTCACTGTCGTTCTTTTACTTTTCCAACAGAACATGCATGCAACTCTTCCATTGAGCGGCTCTAGCCAACTCTAGCCAAAACGAATGCACGTCAGATGCACTTATTTGCACAGACACTCATAAAAACTTTACTAGACACCAAATAATTACAGGAAGGGGTGAACCTCCAACTCCACTGAGCCGCAGTGTTTTGAAGTGGATTTAAGATAAAGATCAAATAGGACAGGCGCTGCCTCCCCCTCACACCCAGCCTCCTTCCCCAGCCACAGACCCTTGGGGGGGAGACCAATGAACTCTCTGGCTTTTGTGAATTTGTGTCCAATTCATATAAAATGTCTTTCTGTAGTTATTCTGAGAATCCTGATGGGGTTTTTATGGCTCCGGCTATGCTCCTTGGCCTTCTCTTTGTTCTGGCTCAGGTCCTTGGTTGGGGAAGCCCCCGATTCTAGATGGGCTGCTAAAATAATACAACCCATCCATTTGGCAAAAAAATCCAAAGATTGTTGAGGAAAGCGCCCGATAAAAAATAAATATAAGTGACACCTTATATTTATATTTTTGATGCAATGGACCAAAGCCCCTAATTCTGTTGCTTTCCAAAGACCTGACTGCCAGCAGCTATTGTAGGCCCCAGGCTCCTAGGGCACAGAGAGTGGAGAAGGCTAAGTTGTCTGTGCTGGGTGTCTAGGACCTGCCGGGTCCCTGCGTCTCCTGTGCCCAGTGCCCAGAAGCCTGCATCTGAGCTTTACCTGCCCTGAAGAAAGGGAAGGGACATGGTGGAACTCAGGGTGGCTCTGTTTTCCCTCCAGATCTGGATGAAGAGGAGGCAGCTGTGATGTCCTGGTAGCAGGACCTCCTTTCTTTCAATTCTTCACCAAGTATTTTTAGAGGTGTGCTGGCATGTGGTGAGCGTTTACATATGGTCCTCTCAGCAGCCCTGTGGGCTCAATGCCACCAGTATATCCATGGGACAGAGACTGTGAGGTGCCCAGGTTCAGGACTTGCCCAGGATCCCTCTGAGCCAGATCTGGGGGGGACTCCCTGAGTTCTGCTCTTTTTTCTGTACTTTTTTGGCAGTGCTGGGGTTTGAATTCAGGGCCTCACACTTACTAGGAAGGTGCTATTCGACTTGAGCCACTCCAGGCTGAGTCCTGCTCTTGATCTCTCCTATCCACTACCTGGCTAATGGGAGACCTCCGCCCTGGGCCCCCCAGCACTGTCCCTTTTAGAGCAGGGGTCCTGAGGAGCCTGCTCTCCTGACATGTGGAGGATCCTGACTAATGACACAGACCTTGTGCTGAAAAGTCATGGGTCTGTGGCCACAGGGGGGGACAGCAGGACACAGAGGGACTTCTCCTCCCACACTGGACACAGGTACACACTAGCACACAGCCTCCAAGCCCACACTGCCACCCCTCTCCCACCAGCCTCGAAAACCCCACGGCCACAGTGAGACACAGCTGCCAGCGACCAGTCAAAGACACCCAACAGTCCTTCCTGTCACTCTTCTCCCTGGGCCGATACCTGGGCTCAGGGTCTCTGGAGCTCTCCCACTGGCACAAGAAGACCACAAACATTTTTCCCTGGGCTGTGGGAAAGTGACCATGTTACTTTACGATGGCCTGACCCTTTGACCCATGTGTCCTGGGTCAGATTCAGCGGGGATGCACGGAGGAGAACAGGGCTGAGGCTGGGTTGAAAATTCCCAGCACCCGGCAGCGAGAATCTCAGCTTCCGGAGGCTGTGTGGTTCTCCCAGCACCCGGGGTCGCGGGCCGAGTCCGAGAACAACAGCATCTATCCTGGCCCGCGGCTTGGGGCAGCTCTGATCCAGTGATCCAATGTGGCTGACTTTGGCGGAGCTGAGGCCCCGATGGCCCCAGGAGCTCAGCCGCCCTGGATTTCGGCGGGGAAAGCCTGATCGAGGTGTTCGAAGCTCCCGAGCCGGGCTCCATCCCTGCCCGGATCCAGTCGGAGTTCTAAACTAGGAAGGTTCCCTGACTCCGACTCTGAAGCACAAAGCAGCTGGAGCTCCGAGGGGAGAGCCCTACCCGCCGCGCTCGTAGGAGGCGGGTCGCGCTGGGGGAGAAGGTGCAAGGGCCTACGAAGAGGAGCAAGGGGACCCCGGGCAGGGCTCAGTGGAGACGCGGGGTCCGCAAGCCTGGGAAGAGTCCAGATCTTTCCGGTCTTCTTGCAAGCTATCGCGAGCCGCCCACGCATCGTTCCGCAGGTGGAGATTATCCCGAGCTGTTTTGCGGAACTCTGAGCCAGAGCATCCCGGGTCGGACGGCGCGCTCGGGTCGAGCGGCCGCGGGCGCCGTGGGTCTCTGGATGCCAGAGGACTCCGCGGATACGCGAGCGCACTCGGCTCAGATCCTACGGGGTCAGGTGCCGCTTGCCGCCCTCGGGCAGAAGCAGCCCCGAGCCTAGGCCCACCGTCCTCCCGTCTAGTCGGCTTATTCTTCTGCAGAGAGGAGGCGCAAGAGTCCTAGTCGTGCTTAGAAGAAACCTGGAGCCTCCGCGCGGCTGTGTGCGGACCCGGACGGGCAACTCAACTGGGGGACCTGGGGAGCCGAGACAAAGGGCAAGGAAGAGGGCATACGGGGAGGAGGAGGCAGTGACTGAGAAGGGGTCGGGGGTATGGACTTTGCATCCCCATCCAGACCAGAGAAAGCTGCTTGTTCATCTCCACTGTCCACTAGCAAGCGCTTCGGTAGCCCGCCCCAGGTCGGCCCTGGCGACAAGGACTGTGTCTTGGACAAGGGGCGCGGGAATCTATGAATATAATCTATTTGCCCAGGAACCAGCCGCGGAACCAAACGGGGGCTAACAGTGTGTCCTCCGCTGAGACCCGGCCTTCAGGCGCCCCGGGATCGCGCCTCTGGACACATCCAACGACCCCCAACTCGGCTCTGGACGCTAGTTCGAGGGTCAGAGAAGCCTCGAAGGCCAGGCAACAGGAAGCCTTCATCCAGCCTAGGAGGGAAAGGAAAAGTATGGAAGGAAAGAAGCCAGGCACGATGAAGGTGTAGTGGGAAAGAGGAGGAGGAACTCTGCACCAGTTAGGGATCCGGTGGGACTGTGACCGAGGAGGATACCCCTGTGCGCCCTGAAAGAGAGCAAGGATCTGGGCCTGAATGGAGGATTTTCACCTACAGTCGGTGCCAGCGGTGGTTGCAAGACGCACCGTGGCCAGCAGAGGGCGGAATGCGCCCGGGCCGCCCGCCGGCCCTGCGCGGAGTTCCGCGCCTCGCACGCAACTCTGCATGCCCAAGCCTTACCCGCCGGGTTCTCCCCGCAGCGGCGCGCCCAGGCCCAGATGCCCAGAGAAGGCAGCCCAGGCCCAGGCCCAACCTCGGGTCTCAAGGCTTGGGGTTTCCCAGGGTTAGCAAGAACAGGGAACGAAAAGCGTGTGAGGGAAACTCCACATCCACTTATCCATCCTCCCGGATACAGACACACAAAGGCGCCGAGAAATAGATGGAACACAAAGCCACACACACAAAAACCTCCGGGAGACACAGAATCATTCAGAAACTCGGGGATAGGCATAGAAACACAAAGCTAACGTGGAGATAAGCATATGGAAAAATCTCTCGGACACATACAGGAACAGAGACGCACACAAAAACACCCGCACAGAGTGACACAGACACACAGGGATACACACAAAGACGTACAAAACACCTAAGACACAGCGGCACGGAAGGATCTGCAGATTTGCACACACACGAGGATACAGGGGAATCAGATACGGATTCACAGAATCACACGCTTAGAGCCCATAAAGTCACAGGGACAAAAATACTGTGTGTGCCCAGAGACACGGGTACACACGTACGCAATAGCCTCAGAGGCGGGAGCGCCGACACGCACAGATACACACGGATACCCACCGACACACACGCAGGTACTGGGGTGGGGCGGTAGCCTCTAATCCTCCACAAAGCCGGGCCCCTCCGCAGGGCCCCGCGGCACAGGGGGCCACTTCTGACCAAGCCTCCCGCAGGCTCCAAATCCGATCCGCCCTCTCGCCTCCAGCGGGGTCAGGGGACCCGCCCCCCCATGCCCTCCGCCCCCGCCCGGCTCCGCGCGGCTGCTCCGCTCCAGGAGCGGCAAGGGCCGCCCCGCAGCGGCTCACAAGCGAAGTCCGCGCCTGCCTTGGGGCCAAACCCGCCCTCCTAGAGGAGCCGCCAGCCGATGGGGACCCAGGGACCGGTGCGGTGTCCTGTGGCCAGATGCGGTGTCCTCTCGCATCTCGCACTGATGCCAGGTTCGACGGGCGCAGAAGTCGCCAACTCGGTCTCGCTGGCTTTTCGCTCCGCAGCGTCGAGGCCCACTTTTCCTTAGGTTGGCCAGGGCACTGTCCCTGACCCACGTAGCTTACCCACCCCTGGCCTGATCCTTCGTCCACCGCTAAAGGGCGCCTATTCCAGCCGTCCACCTGATTTCCTTCGAGCGGACGAACCCATGTCGTCCTGGGCCTTCATCCCTAGACTTTGGGGCCGCCACTCCCTACCCACGCATCACACCCCAAACCCTGAGAGGCCTAGCTTTATCTCACCGCCCCCGCCGCTGCCCGAGACCCCTTTCCCAGCCCTAATGGTTCTCTAAGTATTCCTTGTCTGAACCGAGGCCTGACCTTCCTCCTTCCCAATGTCCCCCGTTCTCAATCTGGAGTCCTTTCCAGCTCCCTCCCTCGCCCAATCTCTGTCAGGCCTTACGCTTTCCCGGACCCTTCCCGCAAACCCCGGGCCCACCCCTTCTCCCTGTCCAGGGCCCCGTTTGGCGAGTGCGGGACCAGCGGTCCTCCCTTTCTGTCCGCCTTGGTCCCTCGATCCCGGCAGTCAGCCCTCACCGAGGACCAAGCTGTCCCGGACCGGCGCCGCCGCCCAGGGGACGCTAACTCAGCCTCGGAGACCTACCTCGCCGAAAGTCGGGGTCCCCGGGCGGCCGCTCTCGGCCGGCGCCGTCCCCTGGCGGAGCCGCTGCGCTCCCGCCGTCCGCGCAGTCTGGCCTCGCTCGGGGCCACTCCTCTTAACGCTGGAGCCTTACAAAATATTAATAATCAAGAAGGCAAGAAGGAAAAAAGAAAGCCTTCATTCCCCAACTCCCAAATCAATTTTTCAAGGGGGTGGGACACAGGATTTGTTTCGCAGGCGACCCAAACTTCTGTGAAGGGCCAGGGGGACAGCCGGCCGGGCCAGGGCGCCCGGGTCCGCACTCGGGTCCAGACGCCGCGCGGGGCGCAGGCTGGGGGCGCGGGGAGCCCTCCCGCGGGGGGGCGGCGACGGCACTATTTGACGTGGAGCCGCCGGCTCATCCCGGCGCAGGGATACGAGGCGCACCAATGAGTTCAAATGTCAGGAAGTTTGAGGAGGGGTGAGGCGGCTCCCGGCCGGAGTATCCCTCCGCCACCAGCCCCAGCTCTAAACCGAGCGGCTCCTCGGGCGCACCATGGCACTGGAGTAGTGCGGGGAGCGCGCCCGGAGCCCCGCGGCCCGTTGCGCCCCGCCCGGGACCCCGCTGCGCCGCCCGCGGCCCCCCCAGCCCGCGGGGCCGCCCCTGCACCCCCGCCCCCTCCCCCGCCCGCCGCGGCCGCGGCCGCCGCCTCCTCCCCGCGGCTCGGTCTGCCGCCGCCGCCGCCGCAGCCGGGCTCCGGGGCTGACAAGCAGGTGACAGAGGAGCCGGTGCGCGTGGCTGCGAGTGCCCGGGAGAGCGCGGCACGGGCTGCAGCCGCCCCGGCCCGCCCGCACGACGCCGGGGCCCGGGGCCAGCGCGCCGCCGCTCCACGCTCGCCCGGGGCAGCGAGCGGCCCGAGCCGCAGTCCTAGCCCCGAAGGGGCCGCGCCTCCCCGGCTCCGGGGCCGCGGCGGCGGCGGCGAGCGGACGCACGGGCGGGCGAGTAGCCCGACCGGCGGGGTCCTCAGCGCACCCCGCGTCCCATGGATATAGCAACAGGTCCCGAGTCTCTGGAGAGGTGCTTCCCTCGCGGGCAGACGGACTGCGCCAAGATGTTGGACGGCATCAAGATGGAGGAGCACGCCCTGCGCCCCGGGCCCGCCACTCTGGGGGTGCTGCTGGGTGAGTGCTGGGTCGGGATGCCCGAGTGGTCACGACGGGTAGGGTCAGGGGCGTCGTCGCGCAGTGGACACAGGCGTCCAGGCCAACTTATGAACGAAATGGGTTTGCAGGACTTAGGGAGAGGGTACAGGGACAGGACTCCTGGAGTGATCACCAGAGGGGCAACAAGCACGCCTAGACAAGCTCCCTGGGGGGACAATGTGCAGGGACATCACCCAGGCGGAGAGAACACAGGACAGCTCCAGCCGCCACTCAGTCCATCCTCATCAGGCCTAGGTTTTAAAGCTGTAACTCTGAGATGGGGTGGGAGTAGCAGACGAGTGGCAGGAGTGATTGAGGACCCACGTAGTCACCTTGACGAGCCTGGGAGAGGTGCCAGGTCACCTGGGGAAGAGGAGCTTCTATTAGATAAGTATCCCCAGAGCCATTGAAACCACAGGTTTGGGGGAGATGGGAGCAGTCGACCACCAACGCCAATGTGGGGCGTGTCAGCTTGGGAGCGTCCCAGTTTCACCTCGCCTTTCTCGGTCCCAGCCGGCTAGCCCGCGCGGTGCTCCTTTTCGTTTGCATTAACACCCAGCGCTGGATCTCCGGAGAAGGGCAGAGCGCAGCGCCGAGCCAAGGTTCCAGGCCCGCGGCCTCTCTGCGCCAGAGCCCGCGGACTGGGACTTACTGGATGGGGCTGCGCGGCCTCTGGCGCGGAGGCTGGGGGACCTCAGGCGGCGGACGGCGCTCCTGGGCCGGGGCTCCCAGCTGGGAGCTGTGGGCACCGCGCGACCGGGACGCCGGGGCTGAGCCGGGCGGCGCTGACGGCCTGGCTCTCGCCCTGTGCGATACAGGCTCCGACTGCCCGCATCCCGCCGTCTGCGAGGGCTGCCAACGGCCCATCTCCGACCGCTTCCTGATGCGAGTCAACGAGTCGTCCTGGCACGAGGAGTGTTTGCAGTGCGCGGCGTGTCAGCAAGCCCTCACCACCAGCTGCTACTTCCGGGATCGGAAACTGTACTGCAAACAAGACTACCAACAGTAAGCGCCTCTCGTTCTCCTTCCCCGCCGCTGCCCGGCACTGGAGCGGGCCGGCGCCTTGCCGGCCGGCTCTGCGCTCCGCTGGGCCCCGCAACACCCAGGGATTCGCGGGCTGCGCGTCTCCTGGCCGGCCCTAGTGGGATGGCCCCTAGGTGCCATCTGTTGTCCTGGAACCCTGCGCTGAGCGGCTGAATTGGGGTACAAGACAAATCCCTGGGCCGACTGGCAGATATGATGCCTGGGACCTGGGAAGGGCTTGGCCCCACTGAATTCTGAAGTGAGGACCAAGAACTGATTTTCAAAGGCAGTGCTTTAGGCACTGAGTCTGACGGTGTGCTTCCCCAGCCCAAGGGCGCCTGTTGTGGGAGTTTGGGATTCTGGAGCAGAGAGATGTATACTGGGCCCCCATCCACCCAGGCTTACTCCTGCACCTTTAGTCCCCTGGTGGAGAGAAATGAGTGTCCATCTTCCCCAAACCGTGCTATCCGAGAATTTTGCATGTACAATTTTTCTTGGCTGGAGAAGCAGTCTGGGCAGAGGATCTCAAAGGTGACAAGCTGCAATTGAGTTAGGATGAGGAACTGACCAGGTCAACCCTTCCCAGACAGCCTCCTTTCTTGCAGTGTGTGTTGGGCAGAGTTGGCCGGCTCTGCTTTGGTATAGCCTAGTTCTCAGGGCTGAGTTGGAGCTCTAGCTGCTGACTTCTGTGTTTAGCTGTGACTGTGGATTTGTATGGCAAGAAGCTGGGGGCAGAGCAGACTAGCGTGCAGGTTTTTCTTGCAGCCATCTGGGATTTGTGCCTGACAGTGCAGTTGGGAGGGAGGCAATGAGGTGCATCTGTGGAAAGAGGTGTGTGTGGATCCCCAGGACTGCTGTGTTGCAGAGGAAAGTGTGCCTGTGAGAACTTTTGAGTGATGCCTAAAAAACCTTCTTGAATGGGGCTGCAGGGTGGGAAGGTGGCTCAAAGTGCTTTGTGGGCCCAGGTCTCCTCTGGGGGAAGGCTAGACTACAAAACCTGGTACCTAGTGGTGAGTGCAGCCTACCTGCTGTGCCCTTGGATTGTCCCCACATCCAGGGCCAGGTGGGAATTGGAGCAGCCTGACTCCACTAGCTAGGCTGAGGGCTGGAAATAGTGGGACTACAGGCCAGAGCCCTGGAGAGGGCATTGGGTTCTACCCTAAAGTTGCTTGGCTGTGTATCCCTGAGCTCAAGAATGGGCAGGAGCTGTTTTTGCACCTTGGGCTTCCTGTTGACTGGGAGCTCTGTGGGCAGGAACTGGGGTCCATTCAGAGGATCAGCTCTTTTGCTGGTCCTAGAGCACAGCTGAGGTCTTTCCCTGTGTTTGGAGCTCCCCAGATTCCGGTACACAACTGGCAGGCCATTGGTTGGGTCTGTGCTCTGCTATACCTTGGAACTCTAGTTCCTGGAGAGGGAAAGGCCAGCAGTTTCTTCACAGGCAGCCAGGCAGAGAGCAGCTCAAATAAAATGGGAGGAAATGTGGTTGGGGGCTTTGGGCCGACCCAGGGAGCACTGGCTGAGGGTGCACTCCTGGCCTTGCTCTGCCTGCCTGACCCAGAGCTGGGCTCTGGCGGTACCACTTATCTACCACAGCCACTGCCCTCAGCAGCTCAACATGTGGAGCCAGGAGACTAGCAGTGGGCCTCAGAAACATTTGTATGTTTTTTTAAATTTTTGAAAACATTGGAAAGACTTTGCAATCTTTTGTAGATCTGTACCACTTGCCACCATTACAGGGCTCCTCTTTAAAAGAAGGCATGGATGCCTGCTGGACCTACAAGCACAGGCCACAAACTAGAGCTGGACATTGCCTTCAAGATGAGCAACTAACCCCTCATTTTATAAAACGCTTAAACTTGTACGACTGCTTTGTCCAAGGTATATTTGTTTTAAAAAGAAAAAGAGTAAAAAGAAAAAAAGTCACCTGCGTCTTCAGTGCATTCCCGTGTGTTGGGAATGAATTTTGTAGCAGGGCGAATCTGGAGTTTGGGTGCTGTGAGGCTGAGGTCTGGGCGGAGGGAGCCGGTGACATTATTCTCTCTTCTCACAGTCCCCTCCTCCTCCCCAATCCCCTCTTTCTTCTAATAATGCCAGATATCTGCACTAGGCTGGCCTCGGGGTGTGCTGGGGCGGGGTGGCCTTCTCACGACACAATCTTGGGGACAAATCCCCTCTCATAGCACAGCATTTCCAAGTTCCACTGGCGAGCAGGAGCTCGCTGGGAAGCAATATTCTTTATACGGTGAAATATTTTTTATTCTTGATTTCTTTTTTCTTTGAGGATCGCAGATGCATATTTATTTCATCTGAGCACAAATGCTTTTCAGACGAGAATCCAGGCAAATGGCGCAGAAATGCGCCTTCTTGATTTTGTCGAATCTGGGTCTGCGGGATTGGGAAATTACCCCTAATACTTTTGTCAAAAAAAAAGGCGTCTTCGCCCCTTTCAGCCTTTGTGGGAGATGTATGATAGGTCCTTAGAAAGGGATTGGCATTTTAAGTGTCTTCCGCCCTTCGATTTGTTCTCAGAAATCCCGGGCACCCACAAGCGCAAAGTTATTTTACGCACCACGGGGGTGATTAATTGGCGTTTGGGCACATTTAGTAGCGTTTGATAAAAATCCGCCTGAGCGTCCTAGTAGAGCAAGGGAGATTGCGGCCGCAGGGTTTGAGCATTTTCTCTTGTAACTCGAAAAGTCTCCCTTCCTTCTCTGTGTGTATGGAAGGAGGGCCCCTTCTTTAAAAACAAAAAGCAGTCACAACCTTAGCCTCTTTTCCGACAGAAAACCGTGTTAGAAACCGGGGGAAACGCGGCCTCGGCAAAATCGCGCACGCATCTCCGTGACCTCCACGAGAGAATGTAGTGGGGGCGCAGGGAAATGACAACATCCCCTTCATATATTTTTTTCTTGGCAGTTTGGCCAAATAGAATTATGTAACTCTCGTTTCTTGCCGTCTGTCTCTGGCTCGTCTGGAAAGGGTTTCTATCCTGAGGAGGTGGCGAATTCCTGGAGGAGGCTCCGGAAGGGGGGAGGGTCGGTGGGAGAGTCCAAAAATCTGTCACAAAATGGAGTCTAATCGCTTGTAATACAGCTCGAGGTCTGGCGACCCGATCCTCCTCGTTGGTGTGCACGGGAGCCTTTGTGCGCGGGGGACGCGGGGCTCCTGCCCGGCGGCTGAGGCTCACGGTGCCTTCCCGTGCAGGGGGCTGCCCAGGCTGCCCAGCTGTCCCTGCTCGGGCTTCCCGGGCTCCGCTGAGCCCGCCCGGGCGCCCTTGGACTCGCCTGCCCAGGTAGAATGCCACCACTGCGGCAGAAGGGGGCATCCTGGCTTTAATTAAATTTCACAAAAAGCCTTCCGAGTCCTGGGGTGGTTTTTGAAAAACCTTCCCAAGCTGGCGGAGGCCCCAGTGTCCCAACCACGCTCTTCCAGCACATTCCTTTCCTTGGAAGTGTTTACACCGGGCAAAGCCGTCCTGGGAGGCTCACCTCGTTGGAGGAGCCCTGGCAGTTCATTTGATCTGGTGTGCCACAGGGGAGCAAAGCCAGGCCCCGGCCTTTTCTGGCTGCTTGCTTAGGCCTTACTGCAGGGTACCATTTCTCAGCAGCCAGGGACCCCTCTTCCCAGTGGGGACCCTAGCTAGCATGGCCCCCATCAGACTAAATCAGTGCTGCAGACAGACCTGTCCACAGCCTAGGGTATAGCATCTGTCTTTTTAGAAACCAGTCTGCTTGGGACCAGGAGCCAAGACTGCTTTTGCAAAAAGGTGCTCTCCCTGAGGGCCCGTGAACCTTAAGGGCTCCATCTGCCAACCCAAGTCCAGGGACCCCTGGCCCCTTGGAGGGTGCCTCTTCATTTAACCTCAGCACCTCAGCTGGGGGCAGGAGGTAAGCAAAGGCCTTCCTGATGCGGGAGTCATCTGCTGAACGGAGGCATTATTCATAGTGACTCCTGGCTCACCCCCATTCACCAAGCTCTGGGCTGGTGTGGCCTTATTTGTTTGCCCCATATTTCTCAAGTGGGGGAAGCAGACTGTGAGGATCTGCTCTGTGGTTTGTGATTGGTGACTCTCTGCTCTCTCCTATTCTGAGGCCAGGCTTAGGTTCACACAGCCCTGTACAATGGGGAGCTGCCCACCTGGGGAAAAGCATTCTTATAGTCTGAAGCTAAGGTGGCCCAAAGAACCTGGGTCTTGCCTAGCATATTGTCACATCATCGTGCAAGGGAAGACGCACACCAGACTGCCCACAGGTTCCATGCCTAAGGAGCAGCTGGCATGCTGGGCTTACCATGAGCCTCTCCGTGCAGGGAAGATGAGGGGTATCTCCTTGGAAATCCTTCCCTTTGCCTGAGAGGACACTAAGACACTCCCATGAAAAAGGCGTTACACTGAGGCAAAGCAGGCTGAGTTCCCAGCCCCAGCACTCAGTAAGTGCCTACCATCCCTGAGCCTGGGTTCTCTGCTGGGCATTGCAGGATGGCTTAAGAATTGCAAGGGGCACCTCGCAGAGCTTCAGTAAGTGTTTCGTTCAGAAGGGAGCCATTATCCTCCCTGTACCTCGGGTGGTGGAGAAACTTCTGGATGCAAGGATGAGCACAGTGGTGCATTAGCAGGACAGAGCCGGTGGGCCCAGTGTGCTGCTCTGTATCTCCTGGGGGCATGGAGGTTGGCTAGAACAACAATATTTCCACTGGGGAACATTTGGCATCTCCAGGGTCTATAGATCGCTTGGAAAAGCATACTCGCTAATATAATTTCATATTTGAAGAACTGTTTGTGCTTATTGTTTTTGTGATTCAGACGACAGAGAATAAAGCTCAGCCTACATCTCCAAGGCTGATCTGAGAGATGGGGTGCAGTGGGAGGGGGGGAGAGATCCAGGGAGCTGTATGTTTCTCAGCACAAAGATGAGGCTTAAAGGTGGAGGAGCACCTTCCAGCCCAGGCTCTGTGGCCTTGTAAGGTTTCCGTCCATGGCAGGCTGTGATGGCTTTCCCCTAAGGAGCCTCCTCTGTCTTCTGTGGCTGTGGAATTGTTAAAAAAGAAAGAAGTGGAAGAAGGTGGAGAGGCGGGGGCGGGGTGGGGGGGGAGATCAGGAGTCCTACTTTGGCATCCATCGCTTTGGTCGAAGGATGGAGGATACTCCCAAGGACATGAGTTATAACTTCCAATTTGTTGGACACCACAATCAGGCCTCGGCTTGGGGGAGGGGAGGGGGAGGCCGGTCCACCCTTCCAGCAAGGAGTGTGAGCTGTCAGTCAGCCGGTGCAGAGGGCTTCAGGCCCTTGCCTCTCTGGCTGACCCAGCCGGAAGTTCCTCATGGCCCTCTCCAACCCCCAGATTCTGTGCTGATGGCAGCAAAGAGCAAAACCAAAATTATATATATTTATTGCCACTGCAGTCAGAAGTGGAGAGGAGGTGTGTGTGGGGGGGTGAAGGCTGAAAACCATATTTGAAAAAGTTGATTCAGGAAGGCAGAGGAAGCAAAGTGGCAGACGTTTGCTGGGCTGGTGCTCTCCATTCATGTCATAAATGTCTCCTGTCATTTGATGCCAAAAGCAACATGATTTGGCTCCCCGGTGGCCTATAGAGTTTTTCTCTCTCTCTCTCTCTTTTTGCAGTAAATGTTTATTTGTTAATAATATACTTTAAACAGCCCAGCCTTGACCTCAAGTCTCCTGAAGCATCCATCTTCTCCCAGAAAAATGTTTCAAAGTTTGTGTAATTTGGGGGGAAGGTGTAAGTGACGGGCAGTGAAGGGCCTGTGTTTGCTCTAACTACTGCTGTGGTGTGGAGTGGTGGGGCATGGGGCCACTGCGCTCCAAATGGCCACTTTCTTGGGTTTCAGGCCTGGCTGACAGCACTTCCTCAATGTCCTTTACCTTTTGCAAACTTGGCCTGATCAGTACAAATAAATTTCTGCAAGAGCCCTTCCTTTGTTATTCCCAGGGCAATACTGATTCCATCTCAGCGTTTTGACTGGCAGCCCCTGGACCTGCCCTGCTGACCCTGGGGCCCTAAAGGGGGGCGGGGCCCTCAGGTTGTGTGGGCACATGGTAGGGAGGAGCTTTGTCTCTATGAGAGCCTGACTTAGACTAGCCCTAGACTAGGGTCCTGACTGATGGCAGAGCACCTGGCTGGCCTGGCACTTGGTGACCTTGAGCGAGTGCTGCTGAAGGAAAACCCATTGCTAGAGTCTGGGTCCCAAAGAAACAAAGATGTTTGCTTCCTGGCCATTGGTGCTTTGAGAGGCTTCCCTTGCCATCTGGGGAGGGAGGGTTCCCAGGGCTACCCAGAGCAATGGAGGAGCTCATGGGGCCAGCAGGAGTGTCGAGGCCTCTGAGTTGCTGTGTAGATGAAGAAAGATGCTGGGGAGAGGAGCAGGCTGGGACACAAGGCTGCCAGCCCCCCTCTCCCTATGCCTTGTGCCTGGCGGGAGCTTCAGCAGTGATGACGGGAGAGGAGGAGCGGTACTGCATTGGGACAAGCTGTGTGTGACTGCTCTTCCCCTTTCTCCCGCCTCCCCTTGTGGAGGGGACTCAGTGACTCTTGTCATGTGACGCCTGGATTGCTGGGCTGTCGGCTGTGGGCCCTAGCCCAGGCCTGAGTTGCTTAGAACTGTGGAGATCAGAGAACCAAGGTGCTGTAAGGTGACTGCAAGTGGGGTACAGTTTCTCAGATGAAGAACAAGATTGTTGACAAGTACAGCTTTGGGATGGAGGACATCTCCAACTCCTAGTGACACAGGCCCAGGGCCTTTAGGGAAGAACTGTGGCTTTTCCTTAGCTTCTGTGTCTTCCTCTGTACAATGGGGGTTGCTCTGAGGATAAAGTGGAACAAACCCAAGGATGCCAGCCTGTATTGGGCACTTAGTCAATGTGTTTTCTTCCTTCCTGCCGGGAAGTGAGCCGGAGGCATCCCTGTCTGGCAGGAATGCATTGTCTGCCTGCGTGGGAGGCCCAGAAAGTGCAGCCTTCTAGACAGGCCGGTGGAGGCCTTGCCCACCCTTCTGCTCCTTGCCCAGATCTGGGGCCTGGGTTTTGAATCTTTTCCTTGAAGAGGGAACGGGAAGGTCTGGTTGCCAGAGGCTGCTCCTCCCTGCAAGGGCGGGAAACCTGTGGATGGGAGCTCAGGACTCAAGGCATACAGGTCCCAGTTTTTTTGCACTCTTGAGCATGGGCGATGTAAATGAACTTGCAAGAGCAGAGCCTCGCTGAGCCCCAGAGGAGCAGCAGTGTATCTAGAAAGGAATGGGTGCTTGGTGAGCACCCTTAAAGTTCACTGACTTTATTGCACGAACTCTATGTGTGAATGTACAGGTGAGAAAATCGAGGCTGAGGAGGTTAAACACCTTCCCCCCACAAGTTTAACTGCCCACCCTGCTGGAATCCCTGAGTCCTTCTGTCCTGACCTCCAGGAAGCCCCAGATGCTAGGTCTGGACAGTTGTGACTCTCCCTAGAGGCCAGCCTGAAAGAGCTGGGGAACCGGGTCAGGTGTCACAGTTCTCCCTGCACTGAATGCCTTCTTCGGGACCAACGCTAGGCAGAGGAGGAAAAGGTTAGAATAACTCTTTCCCCTGCGGGAGAGTGCCCTTGGTGCAGCCTGCTGCTGCCTGTCGCGCTTTCCGAAGCCTCCCACAGGCTCCTCTAGGCGATCCTCTCAGGTTCCTGCTCCCGGTTCTCTGTTCCGACAGTGGGACAGCATTACGGTGCATGGTCTCCTGGGCTCCCAGGCTCCTCAGTGGAGCTGGGGCACCGCAGTGGTGGTTGATGAATTTCGGTGTCACCAGGGGTTTAGCCCGGATTTGGGAACGGCGCGCTCTAATACGCGCACACGGGTCCTGCGCTCTCTAAAGCGCAGCCCTTTCACCCAGCCGCTGATTTATGAAGGAATCCGATCCCGGTGGGTCAGGTTGGGTTGGAGCCGGAGCCCGGCTCCGGCTCCGTGGCAGCCTTTGGGTTCCTGCGCGTTTTGGGGATCCTTGCGGCTTGAAGGGTCCCCTGGGTGGGAACCTGGGTGCCTTGCCGGGTGTGGCATGCAGTGGCCCAGAAGGAGCGGATCCCTTCTGGAGCCACTGAAGGCTCCATCGATCGATCGGAAGGAATGGAACGGCTGGCTGGCTGGCTGGCAGGGGAAGTTTGCATTTTTCATTTGGGGTTGAGCAAAGATCGACCCCTACCTAAACCCTCCCTCCACCTCCTCGGGCAGACCCAAAAACAGCGAGTTCTGGAGGTTTGTTTATTGAGGGAACAGAAAATTGAAGAAACAGTCCAAGATCTTTTTTCCCCGCTTGAGAAATGTGCAAAAAAAGTTCGTGGGGTCCTGGAGGGCGAGGCGCCCAAAGCCGAGGTCCCTGGCGCAGCAGTACGAGCCGACCCCAACCCCCTCCTCTTCTCCCCAGCCCCAGGGTTTGTTTTTTTTTTTTTTTTTCCAGATTTGGTTTGCAGGAGGGAAATGTGGTTGTATCAATCCACAAATATTTACTCTTAACAGACTTGTATCTGTGGAGATTTCGAACAAAGACAGTTTAGGGGGATTACAAAAACCCTAAACCCCGTTTTTCTCCCGGACTTGGTGCTTTAAATGCCAATTACAGGCGAGCCATATCCAACAGCAACGGAACGCGGGCAGGGTCCGGGAGGGAGTGGGGAGCGGCCCAGCCATTAAATGTAACTTTTCATTAGGAAAAGATCTCGCTGGTTTTATCTTCTAATAAGATTATGTCACGGACACAAGTACCTAGGATGGTGCTGAGTGACAGGGCTCTGTCGTTTAATCAGAGGCTGCACCGCTCAAACCGCGGGGCCCTTTGTCCCACCAAGTGAACTGCGGAAACTTGCAGTCCTAATCCCCTTATTCACGTCAAACAGAGAAAAGAAGCGGAGCACCTTACAACCGGGTCCCCTCCACCCCTTCCGAGGGCGAGGAGAGGAGGGGGGCCTGGAGGGCCTGGGAGCCCCTGGAGCCTTTCCTTTCTGGGGGATTTGGGCCTCTGGAGCCCACCAAGCGTGGCAGCAGAGATAAGCAAAGGGATTACTTTGCAGGAGCCTCAGTTAGCAGCATCTGGGAAATGGGGACATAGATCCAGGACTGGAGGATACCTTGGACAGGATATTTTTTTTTTCTTGTCTCTGCTGAGGATGAGCAATGTCTGCTACCTCCCCTCTTCTCAGGAAAGGTAGAGGTAGGGGCATACATCATCCTAGTTAAAGCAGGATTGACCAATAGAGAAAAACAGAATGTAGTTGCCAGTCTTGGGTCCTCTGAGGGGCAGATTTCATTGGAACTAATGTGGCAGCCATTGAGCCCCTACAGGTCTCCAGGGTAGGCTATTCCCAGCTGCAAACTCAGCCCCTTTCTTCAGAGGCCAAATTCCTTTGTTTGGCCTGTCAGAAACCTGCTTCTCAGCTCTGTTGCTGGTGCCATTATTCTGGCCACTGCCACAGGCACAGCCATCCCCTCATTCCGCCTTTCCCAAGTCCTTCCAGCAGCGCCCTGGTGGTGCAGACCCAGCAAGGTCGGCTGACTGGCCCTTCTCTGTGGCTGCTTTGCCTGAGCCCCAGCTGCCTGCTCTGACAAGAAAACTCCAGCCCTGGCAGCCGGCACTGGAGGCAGAGACTTTAACCACCAGCCTTCATCTCTGGGCACAATGGGGAGCCGCGGCCCTTGGAGAAGCAGCAGTGCGTGGTTCCCAGTCCATGTGAAAAAAACAAAAATAAAACCAACACCTAGCAAGCGAAACCCTGGCGCTCCCAGGGATCTGCTTTGCCCCACACCTGCCAGCAGCTCCCAGGGTCTCAGGGGAAAGCTCCATAGAGCAGGAGGGGGAACTGTAGAGGAATTTGTCTCTAATACCTGGCTCCTTGGCCTCCTTTGAAAGCCTTTAGGCTGTGCTCCAGGGACCCTGTACACCCAGGCGGGGCTCTGGGGATGCCTGGCTGCACACAGTCTCCTCTCCAGTGCTCTGGGCACAGGGAGGATCGGGCTGAGAGCAGGGTGTCACCTCATAAAAGCGACAGGCTTGGACCGTTTTATGGGGAGGGAGAAGGGCAGGAAGTGATGTTTCCATCTCCGGCTGCACTGGGACAGAGAGCTCTGACTGAGGGAGCCTGACCAGAGGGGACTACAAAGAGGGACAGGACAGGACCAGAGAGTCGGTCTGTGGTTATTAAGCTTGGGACAGGGTAGGCCAAGATGGGGACAATGGATGGATGTGGGACCCCCAGAGTTCACCTTCCCACGTGAGTTCTTCTCCCAGAGTCCCTCTGCAATCCCCAGCCTGGCCAACCTCATGGCCCTTCCTTTCCTTGGTGGAGGGGCAGGGGTGGCAGAGGCGGGGGAGAGACTTTCTCCCTCGAAACACTTGATACCAACCTTGTTTTTTGGCAAGAAAAATAAGCCTTGTTTGGAAAGGGGAGGGGACACGGAGTAAGGAGGGAAGGAGTGAGCCAGCAGCAGAACAAACTTTGTGGATTAGGTTTCAGCGCCTCCACCCCGCCCCCAGCCCCAAGGCGGTGATTTGTGTGCGGGGGTCTGTGACCCTGTGAGCATCAAACGGGCCCGCGGGAACCGGCCGAGTTCAGAGGGACAGTGGGCAGAGGGGCAGTCTAAGACAACGCAGATGGTTCATATCAGCCTGGCGGGCCGCACCCTGGGCTCACAGCGTCTGCCCCATCACCCTGGATCCTCTACCGGGAAAAGGGAAGAGGCCTGGGTCTTCCAGGAGGCCACTAGTGAGCTCTCATGGAGTGGTAGTCAACGGCCTCAGCAGGCCAGGATGGAGGCTTCCTCCACCAGGCTCTCCTGACTCCTCCAGGTCCACAGGCCCCTGGAGCTCTTTGCTTGCCCAGAGTGGCCACTGAGAAGGACTAGTCAGGGTGGAAGGCCCTCCAGTTCCTCCCAGTGGCCTGGTTTGCCACACACACACCTCCCCAACCCCCTGCAGGCCTCTGAGGCTCTTCCTGGTGCAGGTAGGTCTTATTTCACCAGGAAGTGTCCTGCTCTGTCCAAGGGAAGCCTCCACCTCCCTTGAGCATTTATTCATCCTCTGTGGTGGAATGGCTTGTCCTCTTGCTGAAGCTCTTCTGCCTGGCCTGGGTTGACCTTGAGGGATTCTGCTATTTTCTCCTTCCAGTCCCTGGAGAAAGCTAAAGAGGCTTGCTTGGACCTTGGCCCACAACCTCTCTTGCATCAGAGCCCCTGCTTGGTCAGGGGGGACAGGCTCTACCTCCCACTAGCCTTGGCCTCTGAGACAGTTGACCCTGTCTCCAGAGACCAAGCAAGGCTCTCAACTTCAGCAGGCCCAAGGCTCAGAGCCTGGTCTCCAGGGCCTCCAAGGACTCTGAAGACAGTAAATGCATCTCAGGGCCACATCTACAGGATTTCTGGGATGCTTCAGAATGTCCCGGCTGAAGGTTCTTCAAGATCCCTGTCGCACAGGGGACACTGAGGCTAGGTTTGGCCAAGCATACTTGGTGGCTGCATTCTGCCCAGCAAGGGGTCGTGGAGATGTCGAGGTGGCAACTGCCCATTCTTTCCTGGACTCTGGCATTAATATTGTCCTTCTTTGTCCCCCCTGTGCTGAGGTCTCAGGGTCCTAGCTTCTAAGGAGGTGACAGGTAGCCACAAGAATGGAATGATTTTGAGAGTTTTCTGGGCTGTGTGGGTTTGGGGCTTTTATCATCAAATTTGGGACATTGAGGGACAACAGCCAGGTAAGCAGTGTCCCTTATCCAACAGTCCTCCTAGTGTCTCATTCCCAGACTCCCTGGGCTTCCTCTCCACAGTGGGTCACGGGGAGGCCAGCAGCCTGGCCAGGACTATGAGGGCTGGTGGACCTCTCCAGGCACCAGCTCCCAAGGTCCCTGCCTCAGGGGAGCAGGCGCTGGGTCATCTGTGTAAGAAGACACATCTGTCCTCCACATGTTGGGAGGCCGAGCTGAGGACATGTGGTTTGGGACGTGTTATCTTAATCATATTTATTAGCCAATCCTGGAAAAAAAAGAGTTTGATATTGTTACAATTCGGAAAAGAGCCCCAAATCCACACGACGACAGATCGGGAGGGGCCGCTGGCAACAGCCAGGTTTCTTTGGGATGTGGCTCTGGAAGTTCTTTGCATTGTTCTGTGCAGTGGGATCTCTGTGCTGTGAAACAACACTTATCGTTTTCATTTTCCCAAGCAGAGATTTTGACTGATCGCTGTGCTGTTGGAGTATGCTTCTAATCCTGATTAGCGTTTTCCAGCGTCAGGCATGAAATATGACTTTTGCACCACACTCTTTGGCAGCTCTTGTTCTTTTCTAGGATATTTTTCAGGCTATCTCCAAGCCTCACTGTTGTTCATTATTTTTGCCATAGGTTTAAAGTTGCCAACTCTAAAGCCACTCCCGCACAGAGCCAGGAAGGGGGCTGTGTATGACACATCTCTGCTCACAACGCAAATTGCTTCTGATTATTGAGCTTTGAATATTTTCCTCCATCATGTTTTTATTAAAAACGCCAGCATATTTACGCTTGATAGTGTCTTCAATTAGGTTAAAAAAAAAAAACGCAGGGGGTTCCCCTTTCCATAGCAGTATGTAAAGAAAATAGTTGTTATGACCGCAAAATTACCATCCAAACCTGGTTCGAGTAAAGCCAGCGCTGCTTTGACAAGCCCAGCAGGCAGGGAGCTTTTTTTCCAGCTGCTAGGGAAACAGAGCAGAGGGGGAACCCACAGCAGCCTGCGATCTGCAGATCTGCGGGGTACTCAGGAGCACTGAGTAGTGTTAGTAGCTAACACTTCCCAAGTTTGTGAGCAGCTGAATAGTGACGGCTGTGCTTCACGGGGCTCCTGACAGGCTCAGAGAGCACACACCAGCAGTAATAACCACGGGGCGTGCTTGTTTAGGACGTGTGCCCTGAAGGCACACTCTCCATTCTTCAGTGACACTAGACATAGCTGCTATTATTATTTTCATTTTCAGATAAGGCATCTGAAGCCCAGAGAAGTTGAATAACTTGCCCAAGGTCACATGGCTAGGGAGTGGAGTCCAGGCATTGTGTCACAAGAAAACTTTCAGTGATCTTTTGGCAGGGCCTCTTGTTGGGTTTGGTGACCTGGTGGCAGCCTGGCACGGGAGCTCAATGTTGTTGTTGAATGAACGGCTCCTACTGAATGACCAGTGTTCCTTGTGTCTTGCCAGGGGTGAGGCTTTGATGGGGATGGTGTCACTGACTCTTCTCACTGCCCCCAGAGGCAGACTCTATGAATATCATCTCCCCTTTTACCAACATTGAAGCTTGACCTGAGAAGTGCAGTGATTTCCCAAGGTCACACAGCTTCAGATGGCGACTCTAAGCACCACCATCTATTGTGAGATCTAGGAGTGGGGCTAAACCCTTGCCTCCGCTGGCCTTGGTGAGTATTCCTAAAAGCACTCTTGTTTATCCAGGTTTCCAGGTGACAGACTGGGGCTCAGAGAGGTGAAGCCACATACCCAGGGTCACACTGCCTGGAGCCAGCATCTGTGGTGCCTGACCACTGCTTAGCCTGAGGGCACCAGTGCTGGGGAACACTTGGACCAAACCTTCTCCCTGGGTCTCACTCGGTTCATCCTCCTTCCAAGCAGCAGATGGGGTTCATGTTGGCATTGAGCAAAGGGTGTGTCTGTGACCAGGCTTGTGCCAGTTGGGCATGGCATCATCCCATCCTAGCCCCATTGTACAGATGAGGGAACAAAAGCACAGAGAAGCTAAGTGACTTGCCCCAGGTCACACGGCTAGTGAGCAGCTGATGGAAAGGCACTCAGGTGTCGTGGGTCTGAGTTGGTGCTTGGAGAGAGACTGAACCACCACTTTTCATCGTTAGAAGCATGGGCCATTTCATGCATGGCCCACCCCAAGTACCTTCGAGGTGCTTTTGCAAATACATGAGGAGAGCAGGGAGATTCGAATGAGTGGTACAGTGGTCTTCCCAGTGTTGCACAGAGAGGTGTAGCCAGGCAGCGTCTGCCCTCTGCATAGGATAGGAGAGGCCTATTAGCCAGGGGATGGGCAAACAACTCCACCCATGGACGGGAGCACAGCCAGCCCTCCCAGGGCCATCTTCACCTCCAGCTGCAGCGCCTTCCTGGCTCCGGACTGCCAGTACAGCAACTTGGGGCAGGCGCTGTCTGCCCTTTGAAGGGACGGCTGCCTGAGTGTGTCACTTTGAACTGCAAAGGGGCCTGTGGTGAGGGCTCAGCCCCCTCCCACACGTCCCCCGCTGGCCCACCCCTCCAGGTCTGGTTCCAGTCGGCAGGCCTGGAGCCGGAGGGGCGGGCAGGGCAGCAGCCCCCTGTGGGATGTCAGCCTGATAAGTGAGCAGCGACAGACCCCTGGAGCAGGACGGAGCTGGCCGCCCACTGTCAGCTGTCCCATGTGGCAAGAGTTCAGGCCGGTCACGGAGGTGCCACTCTCCCACAGACATGCCCTTGCAACTGCAGAAACACATCTCCCCAAATGCAGATTGAAATGAAAACAATAGTAATGATGGGATAATAACAATAATTTGTAAAAGGAAACATCTTGCTTTGGGGCACAGAGAGCACCGTGGACTCCATACCAGGACCCAGGACCTTTGTGGGACTGGTAAGCATCCTGGAAGGGGAGGCCAGGAGCCATGCGAGGTGCGACAGTAGGCAATCTGAACAGCTGACTGCCAGAGCTCAGCTGGGGGCCTCCAGTTGCCTGGTTTCCCAGGTAGGTGCTGGCTAAGCTGGGTCGGGAGAGGGCAGGCCCACCCTGCCGTGGGGAATCTCCCAGGCTAAGTTGTGTGTGTATGTGTGTGTGTGTGTGTGTGTGTGTGTGTGGCACTGGGGATGGAATACATGCCTTCATGCATATTAGGCAAGTGCTCTGCCCCCTGCAGCCCCTTAACCAGATTCTTCAAACTGAGCTTCAGAACCTCTGACTTCAGAGTTCAAGTCTCAACTCTGCCATTCTACTGGCTGTGAGACGTTGAGCTCAGTGCTTTACTTCTCTGAGCCTCAGCAACCGCAGTCTGTTAAGAACCATGCACCTCTGTGATAGGATTCATAGGCCAGCAGACGCAGTCTCGTCAGGAGAGTGGCTTTTGCTGAGTTGCTTATGGCTGCTCCCACAGTCCTTTGTATTGTACCCCAGTAGGTGTATGTATCAAGCCTCAGCAAGAACAGGGCAGAACAGGTAGTCAGTACTGAAAGATGTATAAAGGAATAGGTAAGGAGATAGACTGGCTGAGCTAGACTCAGGGCTTGGGCTCTTTGTAGCTGTGTGACCCTTAGCAGTTTCCTTGGCCTCTCTGGACTTCTGTTCTCTTGCTAGAAAATGAGAATAATCAAAGAACCTACCCTCCAGGGTTATTGAGAGAATGAAATGGGTTGATGTGTGTGGAAGAGCTGCATGGGTCAGTGTGAGCCACTTTTGTTAGGGGAAAGGTGTGGGCAGGTCTAGTTAGTGACACAGGAAGACAGCAAAGATCTGAGCTAGGTTCCCTGGACAGGTGCATGTGAGATGGGGGTGGAAGCTGGGGAGGATTGAGGAGGGCATTCCAGGTGGAGCACTGGACTGAGAAAGGTATGCTGGAATGGTGAGTCTGGCTGGAGGGGCTGCCTAGGGGCTGCTGGGATATAAAGCTGCAGAGCAGAGCAGGGGGCAGTCACTTGCTACAGGGTTTGGAGTTTATTCTGTGGGCAGAAGGGAGCCATTGAAGGTTATTGGACAGGGGAGTGATGGGAACTAAAGAGGCACTTTATGAAGATGATGCTGGTGCCATGTGCACGGAACTAGAGGCTGGCAGTGGAAGCTGCTGTCACTCTGGAGGTAAGGGCAGTGAAGTGAATGGGAGAGAGGACAGGTCAGAGCCAACTTTCAGTGGCATTTCTGAGGACTGAGTACAAAGGGAGAATCACAGAGACCTAGGGCTGAAGCGGGAGTGACTGGAACCCCCAGGTATGTAGGGACCTGACTGAGGCCTTGGGGCCTGAGCCCCCTGGCCTGGTCCCAGCAAGAGTAACCCTGACTGTGCCTGGGAGGATAGCCTGTGTGGTTACCGAGGGCCCCATGCCAGGGTCTGGCTTAATGGTCTGCTATTGTCCTCTTGAAATTCTTGATTTTTGAACAGGTGGACCTGTACTTTTGTTTCGTGCTGGGGCCTGCAGATAAACCTACATCTAAGAAAGACTGTTGCTGAGGCTGAGAGACTGCCCAAGTGTGGGCTCTGGCCTTGTCAGTCTTCTGCTTCTAGAAAGCCCTCCGCCTCTGTAGGACTGGCAGGAGAGTCCCAGCTTCACAGGGTCTCCCCACTGCACACCCCACCGCACCTCAGGTTCTCCCTGCTTGTGGCCCATGTTAGACATACAAATTCCCAGGCCTGTGGGAGGTCTGGGCTGTTAGGGTGGAGCCTGTGGAGCTGTATTCCTAGCTGCCCCTGAGGGACGCACACTGACTGCTGGGAACCTCTCACCAAGATGACCCAGCCTGGCACAGGGCCTGGACCTGGGTAGGCACTCAGTGTCTCTGTGTCACGTCATTGTGAGTGAATGAATGAGCTGTGACTATCTGTCTGTCTTGCCCCACATAGCTCCTTGGGGCCTACCCCCAGGGCAGGCAGTGGCATTGGTAGTGGAGATGAAGCAGGCGTGGATCTGGAAGATGGCTGAGGACAGTGACCACCATGGGGATGGCTGGGGCAGGAGTTTTCTACCTTTCCCTTAAAGCCCCGGATGTGGTGGCCAGACAAGGGAGGGCAAGGCAAAATAGCACCCTCTCAGAGGCAAACAAAGGCAGAGGCTGGGGTGGTCCTCGCACATCGTCTCTCCTGCTTTCCCTCCTCGGAAAGGACTGTGTGCTCCTAACCTGCTTCTCTCTGCACACCATGTGGGCGTGGTGGACGTGAAGGGCTTTGCCTTGTTTTCTAGGGCCTTTACCTGATGCGACGGACTTGCAACATCTCATAAACGCTGTCAAGTCTGTGAGGCAGGGTCTGTGGTTATCCCCATTTCAGAAGAACACTGTCCATGATCACAAGGCTTGTCCCTCCACAAGCTAGCATGAGACAGCTTGTCCCCCTCTGGCTCCTGCTGGCAATGCCCAGGGAAGCTGCTGGCACAGTAGGCACTTAGAGAGTGTTTGGGACGGGGAGAAGGAAGCCCCACCCACCAGTCCAGCCAGGAAGACCCCTGCTCTAGGCAGAACTGGCATGGCACCAAGACTGCACAGTGAACAGGAGTTCCCCAGCCTGGCATGCTGGGGACAAAGAGTAGCACTGACCTTGGCAGGATGAGGCATGAGGGGAGAACCAGAAAGCTCTATGGCAGAGTGCCAAGACCTAGGAAGCCTTGGGAAGCAGTGACTAGAGTGCCATCGTGGGGCCATGACAGGCCAGTCTCTGAACATCACATCTCATTTTACACAGGGCTTCCAGAAACATGGCTCCCCACCCCCACCAGGTCCTGTATGGGCACCAGAGTACCATAGGGAGCAAGGCTATGCGAACTGTGCCTTGAACAGACAGGATGCTGAGCAAGGTGGCTGAGCAGGGCAGCTCTAGCCAAGAGACAGTAGATGCCAGCACATAATAGGTGCTCAGGGATTGTCCCCATCTTGTTGCCCACCTCCTGCAGCTGTTCCTGTTATCCCATGAATGCCAGGCTATGGGCCATTGTTGGGAGTCGCTTGACCTCTCTGAGCCCCAGTTCCCTTATGTGTGAAATGGGTACAAGTGTTTGGACTCTCTAGGTCATTGTTGGGATTAACCCAGAGGAAGATGTGAAGCACTTAGCACAGTGCTTATCACTCAGAAAAGGGGAGGAGGGGCAGGGGCAGTGGCTTACGCCTATAATCCCAGCTATGTGAGAAGCATAAGCAGAAAGATTACAGTCTGAGGTTGGCCTGTTAATATGGTGATTGTGTGTGTGTGTGTGTGTGTGTGTGTGTAGTGCTGGGGATAGACCCCAGGGCCTTGCACGTGCTAGCCAAGCTGTTTATTATTAATAAACACTGCAGCTGGGCACCAGGGGCTCACACCTGTAATCCTAGCTACTCACGAGGCAGAGATCAGGAGGATCACAGGTCGAAGCCAACCCCGGGCAAATAGTTTGTGAAACCGTATCTCGGAAAAAAACATCACATAAAGAGCTGGTGGAGTGGCTTAAGGTGTAGGCCCTGAGTTCAAGCCCCAGTACCTCAAAAAATAAAATTTAAAAAAAAAACTGCAACAAAACAAAGCACAGGAAGGCCCTCCAGATGTATCCCCGTGCTTCTCCACACACACAGAGCATGAGGACAGAAGTGGCCAAGGCCCTGCTGGAGTCTGAGCATCATAGGAGAAAGTGGTGGTGAATGCTGCCAGAGGACCGGAAAGGCCTTTGCCACAAATGACTCTTGGGTAAAGTAGAGGAGGGAGGCATTAGGCTACGGCGGGCCAGGAAAACCTGTGGCCTTTGGGCCATAGTGCTCCCCACCCTCCTCTCTGCCTCACTCTGGAGTCAGTGCCCCCTGTCCTGCAGATGTGACCCAAGGTGCTACATATCGGGCCGTGCCATGCCCCAGGAGTGGGTGTTGCTCTCGTTCCATTTCATAGATGAGTTGCTGAGCATAGAACCTAGAATCAGCTTGTCCAGGGCCATATGGGGGCAGTGTCACCACCAGGTCTGACTCCAGCCCTTGCCTGCTTTTTCCAGTGCATGCTGTCATCCACTTGCTCTTTGCCCTCCCATTGTCCTGTCCCACAGCAGCAAGCAAGACATCTGGGGACTTGCGCAAAGGCAAGGGATGTTCTTGTGGGCCTGGGGAGGCGAGGAGCAGCTGCACACACTTTCTTAAGTGCCCTGTATCGGGGCACTTAAGAAAGCCAGTTGCCAGCAGAAGAGATGCTGGGGTGAGGGCATTCCTGGCTAAGGGCCCCGCGTGCAAAGGCTTGGGGGCTGACAAGCCCCTCCCATGCTGATAATTCTCCCCACATGACTGTGACACAGCGCAGTCACTGAAAGACGTTGCATCTCAGAGGGATGGGTGTGGACTTCAGAGGCCAGCAGTCCCGACCTTGGTTCCCTTACTTCTTCACCTATAAAGTGGGTATTTTAGAAATCCACATCAGGATTTCCAGCAAACACAGAAACAGTCTCTGCTATGTTATTCCTTTTCATGTCACACAACTTTGTGGCCGAGGAAACCAGCTCAGAGGGGTTGAGTAGCTGTGCCAAGGTGTCCCAGCTGGGAGGCGACTGAGTAGCACTGTGGGCTCACCTCTTTGGTGCCATGAACTGCCATTCCTGTAGGAGAAGAGGGCAGAACCTGGGCTCCCTTCCGTGGAGGCAAGGGAGGCACCCCACTCCCACAGCCCAGGAATGGGCCCTGGGCCAATGAGTGACAGGAGTAGCAGCCTGATGGCCCCATCATTCACTGGGTATCCTAGCTATGAGAGCTCTCCCTTGACCTTTCTGCCCTTCGCAGGCCTTGGCTAACCAAGGCCCCATTTGGGGCTTCCTCCTCCCTCCTTATTCTAGCATTTGCTGAGAGTCCACTGTGTGCCTTGTCTCAGGTGCTGGGGAGACAAGAGGACAGCCCCTATCCTAAAGAGCTCACTGTGCAGTGGGGGAGAAAAATGTATACCCAATGGTAGTTTGGTCAGGGCTCTGGTGGAGGAAGCACAGGACATTGTGGTCCTTAGGAATGCCCTGGGGATGGAACAGGGCTCCTTGCCAGCCTAGAGGCATGGAAGAGGGCTTCCTGGAGGAAGGGCTGTGCAAGTCAAGGGCAGAAAGTGGTTAGGAAAGCAGATTTCGGGAAGAGATCAGTGTGCATGTGGACCTAGAGAAGCAAGAGCACACAGGCTATGCTGGGGAGGCCAGTCTTTCTCCAGGGGCCACTGGAAGCCATGCAAGGAGTCTAAGCAGGGGAGTGACATGTCAGATCTGAAGTTAGAAGGTCTTTCTTACTGCTGTGTGGACTGCAGGGGGAGGCTGGGGCCAGAAGGGAGTCTCTGGCCTCTCCTGAGGCTTAGTGGCGGGGGGATGGGGTGCTGCAGGGTGGTGTCTGGGTGTGTGCACTTGCTTGCATGTGGCTGCAAGTGTATGAGTGTGTGTGTGTTGGGGAGGGGAGTTAGCAGCTGGAGCTTTGTGAGAGCCTGACCTTGACTTTGTCCTTGTCCTGCGGGTGAGGGCTTCTATCCAGTATTGAGCACAGTGCCTGCTGTGGTGGGAACTCAGTGAAGGTGTGGGGACAAATGTCAAGAGGCACCAGGTGTCCATATCTGTGTGCACGCACCTAAGTTCAAAAGCAATGGTGGTGTCTCTAAAGAGGTGTGTGTGTGTGTGTCCGGTTGTAAGATGGGCACTCTGTCCAGCCACACTGTCTGGAATGCAGCCAGGGAGCCTTGGGCACAAGGGCAGGCAGCTGAAGGCCTGTCTACAGCAGCCTCGCCTGGCATAGACACCACCTGGTCTTGACACCAGGCAACCCGCCAGAGGCCACCAGTGCAAGCTCTGCATCTATTAGTGCCAGTGCTGTCTGTCCAGGGGTTACAGCTGCTGTAATCATTCCCGTTTCTAACCGAATCACCTGGCTGGCCCACTCAGGCTGCGCTGACAATGGCGGTTGGCCCCGCCCCACTCTGCTCCAAACACACAGCATCTTAAGAGGCAGTCTCTGTGCCTCCCTCCTTGGGGACCCTGGTTTATTCACCTGCATTCCAATGCTAGGGCCTATGCAGGACAGGCAGTGGGAAGGGTGGAGCCTGTGTGTGTCCCAGTGTGAATGCTGTGCCTGTGTTGTGGGCCTGCATGTCACCCTCTGTGCCAAGCATGCCCACCTGTCCCTGTCTGTGAGCCTGGGGTGTCTGCACCGCCAAGTGCAGGGCGAGTACCTTAGCCAGGGTGTGGGAACTGCGTGTCCATGTTGGGGACACCGTGTGTCAGTGTGTGGTGCTGGCCACAGTGGGCTCTGTCATTGCATGTAGAGGGTTGCACTGTGTTTGTGCAGGTCCTGTAGGTGTGATGTGTTGACACAGATATGACAGATGAAGCAGTGGATGGCTCCTCCTGGCCTGTGACGTCTGTGACCAAGGCTTCAGCAGGATCTCCTCTCACCTCCATCACAGGCAGGCCGTGATGATGGATGACAGGCTTTCTGAGGTGGGAACCACGTGCAGCTCTGCCAACTCCTCTTACTCTCTTCTCAGGTGGTAGGCCCATGCTCAGCTTCAGGGCCAAAGGAATGGATACCCAGGTGGGACACAGCCCTGGGAGAGGCAGCTATCTCACCAGGGATCTCCTTGGGCACAGGTGGTCATGAGCCCCCATCAGTGTGACGAGGCTGAGGTCTAGCTAGGGTCTGGAGGCACCCAGGCTGGCCATGGAAGCATGAGGAGAAGGGGGCACAATAGCAGCAGTGCCCTGCCAGGGCAGGCTCCAAGGAGGTGAACCCCTCCCTGCTGGGGATTTTAGCAGATGGGTCATGACAGGTGTGCTCCAGTGGGCGTGCCCTGAGCTGGTATGTCCTCACAGGTGTGCCTGTCTATATCCCCAACAGGTGTGCCCTGACAGGTGTGCCCTGCTGGAGTGTCTCTGGGAGGAGCCAAGCAAGTGGCTGGGCCTCCCGTTCTCTCAGGCTGCACACAGACTCCATCGAGCCCCCAGCCTAGGAAGCCAGTGCCCTCCCTGCCACCACCGGCTGCCCTGCCTGCGGCCCTGCCACCCCAGGGAGCTGACCCTGACCCCACGCGGCCCCCCACGTCCCAGCTCGGGGGCTCACAAAGGGAGAAGAGGGAAGAGAAAAATCGCAGAGATTTGTCTTGTCTCCGGCTGACAGCGGAGCCAGTGATTGCCAGGCCCGCTTGGCAGTTTTTAATCATTTTATCTCTGTTCTCGGCTCTCCGGGGAGACAGCCAGTGCTTAGCAGTCTGCTCAGAAAGACCTCGGGGCGCATGGCGCAGCGGCGGCTCCGAGCTCCCATTATTAGCTGTGCTCTTCCGAGCGCGCTGCGATCTCTCCCGGGGGAGCCGGTGAAAAATTAACACGGGCCGGCGGCGCGGGCGCCCGATGTAACTGTAATTACTCCATTGATATTCCTCACACAATAGCGCTGTCATCAGTCATTTACATAAACTTTACTCCCGAAGACGGGCGGAGGTGCCTAATCCTATTGGGCGCTTCCACTGCATGCATTATACATGGCAGGCTCCTAGGTGAGCCGGGGAGGGGCGAGGGGGGAGGGCATAATTGGGAAGGAGAACTGGAGAGGAGGAGGAGAGCGAGAAGGGGAGGAGAGAGAAGGAAAGGGGAGGAGAAAGAAGAGGTGGGAAGGAGACTGGGAGAGGAGGGGAGAAAATAATTGGGAAGAGGAAAGGAGAGAATGGTGGTAAGGTAGGGCACAGCCAGAAACCATCCCCAGCCAAGGAGGTCCCATGGGCTGCAGCCCAATGGGACTGGAGTCCCACTTGGCCTGATGAGGACCTTCCAAAGCAAGGACGCTCCCAAGACTGAGAGTGAGGGCTTCTAGCCAGCCTGCCCGTCTTCTGTCCGACCTGGAGCAGGTGAATCTGCTCTCCAGAGGCCTGGAACAAAGCCCTACTGGCCCCGTTCCTGGGTCAACCTTGCCCCCTTCTCCTGCTTGCGGGGTTCCAAGCCCCATCCGGAATCTGTGCTTGGGTGGAGGCTCTTCAGCTGCTAAGGAGTTAAAACCTCCCTGGAAATTACCCTGTAATGACCTAATTAAAGACTTCAGGGCCACCTACTCCAGGATGAGAGCTAATAACACCCGCCCAATAATAATAATCCCGGTGGAGTTCCCCATTATTGCTGCAGCCTGGTCCCCTCCCACCACCCTGGGCTGACCCCCTCCCCTGGCCTAGCCTGTGCAAGCTGTCAGGCCTAGGGAGGGCAAGAAGGCCGAGCCCCCAGCTGGGGTCAGGAGGACTGGGTATGGGACCAAGGGGAGCGGCCCAGGATAGTCAAATTTCCATTGCTGAATATTTAATGAAGCCTTCTCGGTTTATTTGGTTGGCCTGTCGATTTTTATTCTTCTGTCAATAGCTTCTCATATGTGGGGCTGTGATGATCTTTAGTAGTGCCTCTCCAGGGACGGCTGCCACTAAATGCAATTATGG
This sequence comes from Castor canadensis, assembly GCF_047511655.1. Lineage (NCBI taxonomy): Eukaryota > Metazoa > Chordata > Mammalia > Rodentia > Castoridae > Castor > Castor canadensis. Next base: position 9,135,116 of record NC_133398.1, on the reverse strand, counting down.
ATTTTATACCTCAATGTGTTTGATATTTCCACTGATCTAATTTGCAGCCTGGTAGTTTATTGTTTGGCATTTTAATGGCGTTCAAATGCTATGGGAAATCTGATTTCTTTTTATAATTCCTCCTTAACACAGTTAATGCGGGTGGCGGGATGGCCCAGATTTTAGAGCCCAATGTATAGAAAGAAGAGGGGGCAGAAATCACCCTTGTATACACTTAAAGATGTGTCCACTGAGGAAGAGCTCCCTTTGAGCCACAGCCCAGATGGGTGCCAGGAATGGGGGAGCTGGTGTAGAACCCAGGACTCAGGCAGCGGGGCCAGCGGCCAGCCTTTTGCTCCAGCTATCCTGAGCACTGTGCCCTCTGGCCTTATCTCCAAGAAGCTTCAGGTCACTGCCCTGCCCTGTCTTGGCTACAGCAGAGCCAAGAAGGCCAGCCTTTCCACTGACACCAGTTTTTGTGGCCTGCATCTGGAGGCAGGAGCTATACCAGTCTGGGGTCTTTGGGGACAGAGGTGCTTCTGGCACATGCCTGTCATTTGTGACAAGTCCTGAGGAGCCTTACTACATTTGCGAATATCCCAAGTTGGAAGTGTCTTCCTGCCTGCTCCTCTCCTTGCCCTCCTTGCTGCCTCAGGAAGAGCAGGCCAGGGCTGGTGAGCAGCTCACACCCGGATTTCGGAGCCTCTGAGAGCAAAGGGTGCTGAAGTCCTCAGAGCTGGGTGGAGGTCCCCTACCTTCTTGGAGCAGCTATCCCAAGCTGAGCCACCTGCTTTCCTGACAGGGAATCCACAGGCTGGGCAGCTGGCCATGAGTGGCCTTTGCCCTTGGTTAGCAGGGTGGACCCACAGATCCTGTTTTGAGAGCTGCCCACGCACAGACTGACAGCCATTGTTGTGATTCTGCAAAACATCTCCTGGGGAAAAGGAGGCCAGAGAGGCTCAAGAGGTTCTTCCAGTTAACCTGCCTGGAAGTGAGCTGGGGGAACGGCACAGGGCAACTGGACTGAATTCCTCTATCCCAGGTTCCAGGGCTCCAGGCTTGGGGCTTGATAAGACAGCCTGGGGAACATGAAGCCTCCTGGAAGTCTGTACAGGTTCCTCTGTGCCTGTACACCCTGAGCTCTGGTCTGGAAGGTTCCCTGGAGTACAGGTTGTAAGCTGAATTCACACTGCTCTCTATGGTGTATTTGCTGTGTGCTCTGCAAACTGCATCTCCTTGCATCCCAGGAATCATAGGTTTCATTATTGTATACATTCCACAGAGGCACAGACTGAGGCTGTGAAAGTCTCGTGTCACAGGTAGTGACAAGACAGGATGTGAATGAACCTAGGCATGTGTAGCTTCCTGGGCCCCAGAGCTGATAGTGTTGTCTGTGCAAGGAGAGATAGTCTCCCTTCACGGGGGCCTCCTCTTGCTGCTGCTCCCCAGCATCCTGGCACAGCTTTTGTCTTGCAGCCAGGACTGCCACACACCCCCATGGGGAGCCTCGTGCTCACTGAGCCCCAACAGACTTCTGTACCCATTGTGCCGACCTCTCCGTCTTTGGGAGATTCTTACTGCACCATCTCTTCTCAGGTTTCTCCTGTGTCCAACAGAGAAGGAGTCCACCCTTCTGCAGGCTGCAGCCCACACACCAGCCCCAGCCAGCTGGCTGCCCCCTCAGGTGCAGGCAGTCATGGGATGACACACGCTGGGAGGCTTGCTCTAGGCCAGGCCCTGGTGACAGGCCCTAAAGAGTGCTTCACACCCATTCTCTCCATGAGGCTGGGGCCACAGTCACCCCCTCTTATGGATAAGGAAATGGAGGCACAGAGAGACCACATTCCTGCCAGGCACTTTCCCAAACTCCCCCCAGCAGGAACAACTGTCCTACCTCATGGCTTTCTGTGTCTCGTGGTATCTAACGCCATGTCAGTTAGGTTCAGGATGGAACCGGGTCTGTCCCACTCATAGTCACCTGCTGCTACAGCAGGGCTGGCCTCCCTCAGGCCCCAGGAAGATTCCTAAACAGGGCTTGAATGAAAGGATGGATGGATGGGGCACAAGCAGGGATACCCCCCAGCTGTGCTTTTCACCCCCTCAAAGCCATCCCCAGATATCCTAGCACCTGAGGGAGAGATGGGTCTGCACGTCAGGCACTCATGGCCGTACACCTTTCCTCTCCCATGCTCCCTTCCCTGGACCCTCAGCTCTTTCGTGCCTCTGTGCCCATCCATGCTGTTCTTCACCAAGAGCACTGCTTCCCATAGGAAAACGGCTCAACCTGTGTCATCCAGCCTAAGGTGACACACACACACACACACACACACACACACACACACACCCTGCCAGCTGCCAGCAGGACTGATGCACCCAGCCCTTGTCACATGGCTTTGCCACCACCATCCTGTATCCCCTGCATTCCCCAAGGACAGGCTCTGTCACAGCAGAGACACTCGGGAGGGTCTGTGAGTAAACCAAAGAATAGAGGGATTTCTGTGGGCCACCTTAGCTCCAGCTTCTCTCCCTAGGAGGGTAAGACAGGCTGACCTGTTGCTTATTCGCAAACCCTGACCCTGGGGTGGAAGGGAGGGAAAATGGATTGAAACCCATCAGCCCCAGTGTGGACAGGAGCTCTGTCAGCAAGTGATGGATAAGCAGCCCCCTTCAGGGCCTCGCCCTGTGTCTAAGGTGTTAAGTGGCTGCCCCCTTCCCGCCCCCAATCAGCAGTGAAATCAGAGCCAAGTAATCTGATGTTCCACTTAGGAAAGAAAACAGGATTCCCCAGCCCAGGAGGGAGGAGCTGAGGCTGTAGTGGGCCGAAGTAGTCCCCCTGCCCTGATAAGATCTCCTCAGCTTGTTACCCTGTGTGCACAGCTGGGGGTTGGGGCTCTCCAGGTAGCTGGCCTGCTCTCTGTGACCTGCCCTGTCGGGTGAGGGGCCGTGTGTACTTTTGGAGACAGCTGCAGAAGGAACTGAGGTTTTGGGGTCCTGTCTGCCCCTGGGAGGCCAAGTGTCCGCCTTTGAGGCTCTGCTGCATCTTTTGATTGAGCCCACAGAACTAATGAATGTGCCCTGGGTGCCACAGACCGGAATCGGTGTCACCCTAGCCCCGTCACTTCCCACTGTGTGTCCTTGGGCAAGTCACACCCCCTTCTGAACCTCTTTTGCCTCCTTCATAACTGGGAAGCATAAGCTGTACCCCTGGGTTGTTGAGGAGATTTATTGATACACCCTGTTTGCCCTTGGCATAGCTGAGCAACTCACATTAGGGACCATGTTGTTCATTGTCCAAATAGGGACACTTTCAGAGTGAAAGGGGATGTTAATTAATAATTGTGCCAGGACCACAGGTATAACCCAGGACAGACCCGGGCATTCTGGGATCTATGGTTACCTTTCAGTAAAGTGCTCCTCTGCAGTTCGGGGACAAAGTACACAGGGAGTATTCAAGAGTTCTGCTGTCTTTGCCATGTGTTGTCTGGGTGAGAGGCTCCTAAGGTCTGAATGAGGCATTCTTTGGAGACAATTCTGTGTGCCCTTCATGTAGCTTTTACTGTGCGCTGGGCCATGCATTCTTATTAAATTGTCATAAAGAGCCAAGGAGGTAGACACCACTCTTCTGCCCACTTCATAGATGAGGAAACTGAGGCTTAGAAGCGTTGGGAGTGAGTGGCCCATGTCTTGCAGCCAGGAAGTGGCAGAACTGAAAGTAGGGCTGGCTGACAAGCAGGTAGAGACTAACCACTGGACGGCACTACCCCTTCCTGCCCTGGCGGTGGGGAAGAGAGGAGGCCAGGGTGAAAAGGAACCATCTGGAGGCCAGGTGGGAGGCATTGTGCCCTGCCAGGTAACCGGGCCCAGCAGCCTCCGGGGCCCTCTGTGTCCTGCATCCCACCCGCGCTCTCTCTGGCTGGAGAGTATCCTCCATCAGCTCTACAGCTGTCAGGCTTAAAGAATGAGATGGGGAGAGAAATCCATAAAGTGTGCTTTGAAAAACCTGTTTGCTGGTGAGCTATCGATCGCCTGGGAAGGCTCCTCCCACATGCTGTACCGGTTAAGCCTCATGGCCACAAAGCATGGTGGGGTCAGGCACAGAACAGGGAACAGGAAAAGGGAAAGTAAACTCCCCTAAACCGACATCTTCCCCCAGAAAACTTGTTCCCTTCCCTTGGGGGAACGGGGATCCTCAGGACAGTTATCTTAGGGACCAGTGGTTCTGTAAACCTGATGCTTCCTGCTCCTCCTATACCCCCCATGACCTCCTGCATTGTGGAACAGAGGAGTGGGATGTTCGGAGGGGTCTCCTCACCAAAACCGGGCCGTGCCCTTCGGCTGACCTGGGTGGGAATCTTGCCCTGCCACTTCCTAGCCAAGGCCCGTGGGTAGGTGGCTGTCTCTTCTCTGAGCCTCGGCTTCCTGTCCTGTGAAACAGGACCTCTTCCCTCTCAAGGCGTGAGCTCTGGCAGATGCTGAGGGAAGTCCCTGGACAGGCCTTCCTGAGTCAGGTGCCATGGAAGCAGGCGTGTTTGGCTGGGGATTCTCTCAAGCAAGACAGGCCCTTTCAGCAATGATGTGGAGTTCCTCAGAACTTCTGCCAAGCACTGACAGGGACAGAGGGGCCCCCCGGGCTCCTCCTGCTGTCAGTCTTCCCCCACAGAGGCTCTCGGCCCCTTTCCCACCTGGCTCAGCAGCACCCTTCCTGCCTCATTGCTCTCTTCCAGCTCCTCGTGGTGTGGGAGGGCCCTGGGGAAGAGACTCTAGGTCAGAGAGCCCACCTCTCCAGAGCAGGTGATCACTGGGTGGGGGGACACAGAGAGGGCTCAGACTTGAACCCTGTCCCTGGGAAGCACCTAGTCTTGTAAAGGAGGTAGACATAAATGCCAGTGTTACGAGAGCCAGGGTGATCCTTACTGTGCTTGAGGAGTGCCTCTCTAACCCATGCCTTCCAGCAGGTACAGGGTTGACATGTTGAACACAGGATTTCAACCCACTCCACCCTTCTGATGAGCTGCACAGCCATCTTTCCCTGGGAGGAAAATCCACGGAGAAGACAATTGCATAGGCCCTTTAGGCCAGACAGTGCTGGCAAGGTTAAAGGGTGGGAAGCCTTCCTTCCAGGGCCTCCATGAGCATGCCATGGAGGTGGGAAATAGTGTCACTGAGGAAGCAGCTCCCAGGGGCCCTAGAGAGGACATGGAACTTGCCCTCGGAATGGCTCCAACTGCTTCATGGAGGGAGGTTGGAGGAAAGCTGATGGGGAAGGAGGTTTAGGGAACCAGCTCCGTTCCACTGAGTGCTAAAAAGAACAGGAAGGTGTGCAACCCCTCCTGTCTTCAATGATCCACCTACCCATCTTCCTTCTGTCTATCCATCCACCCACCCATCAACCTACCTGTCCATTTTTCCATTTGCCCACCCGTCCATCCATCCATCCAATATTTGCTGATCTTCTACTTCAGTAAAACCCACAGGTAGGGTCTGCTCTCGTGGGCCCCGCACCCAGGGGAGCTGCACAAATCAGGCGGCTGGTGCAGCACGCAGCTCCTATGGGAGCAGGACCAGGGTGCATATCTGTAAGATGAGCCCCTGGGTTCCATTTGTGGTAGATGCCCAGAGTCTGGCTCTTAGAGACAAGGTTCCTCGAAGCAAACTCTTCTTGGTTCAGGCACCAAATCTTTCTTGAGCTTCTCCCTGTGCCAGACGTTGCTCCGCTGCTGGGACAAGGTCCCTCCCCTGTGGAGCTCATGGTGAACTGAACACCCAGCTCTTGATGTTGAGAAGGTCACAGTCTGATGGGGACACAGACAGCATGATATGGCATGGCTCCAGAGGCTCGGCTCAGAGGGTGCTCAGAGTGGGGCAGACACTCTTTGCTTTGGAGGATCAGGGAGGGTTTTATGTAGGAGGAAATAAATGAGCTCAATCTTTTAAAATTTTGGATAATAGAGACCATAAAAACAAAGTGAAAGACCCTGCCTCTTGCCTCCAGCGAAGTCCAGCCCCTAATATAAACTCAGGGATAAGCTCAGACACTGCTCTGTGCCTTTATCTGGGGTTCTACAGGCATAACTTTTGGATAGAATGGAATTTGCTGTACGTACTGTTTGGTGACTGGCATTTTCCCCTTACTGGACAGCTCCTTCATGTTGGCACGTTCAACTCTCCCTCACTGTCTTTTGGCCCCTTTATTTAATGGTGGGCAGTAGGATTTGCATCCTGATCTGCTCACTTCAGGGAATGGCTCCAAGCAGCTGCAGTTCTGTGGGCCTGCAAGGGGCAATCTGTGACCCGGGCACCTTCCGCAAAGCCACACTCAGAGGCCACATGGAGCTTGCAGCTCCTGCCCTTGGCTATATGGCGCCTCGGCCTTCTCATGAGGTAGCTGCCTCTCGGAAGGATCAGCTCCACAAGCACACACCGTGGCCTTTTGGGAAATCTGCAGTTCCAGAGCAACCAGCCAGCAGCAGTTCCAGGCATGGACTAGAGTCTCTCCTCAGAGACCGGCCATTTGCCCCAACCCTCCATCCTCCTGTCCACAGGGGGCTGCCATCGCTACTGTCCCCCACCTGCTCTCCTGACCCTGGCAGCTCCCTGGGAGATGGAAAAGGCCACTCTCCAATGTGTGACTTGGATTCTATGCAGTATGCATTTTTTTTTAGCATGTTGTGAAATTCATAACACCCAGTAATGACTTCCTCACTGCACTGGATAAAGGGAAGGGGAAAAAAAAGAAGGTCAGAGAAAAATGAACCGTGGCAGGCGTGGACTCCATTTGTAACAATATGGAAATTGATTGTTGAGTCGGAGGAATATTTTGTAGTTTGCTTAGCTGTGCTCGGCACTAATAGTCGGGAGCATTAGTGAACCCAGGGAATGAGTTATGGGCACATTAAAGAGGCCTCAAGGCTCCAGGGCCTCCCTCGATGGCAGGTTCCAGCCTGTGGGGCTGCCATCCCTGGGTACTGGCTCCTTCCCACTCTGGAAGAACCAGGCCAGGCTCTGCAGCTGGAGAAAAATCTGAGTCCCATCTTGATGGTGTGGTGGGGACAGGACCCGCCTTCAAGTCTCAGTTCCTTTTTCCTATGTGCTGTGTTACCTTGGACAGGTGACTTGGCTCTCTTGGTCTTAGTATTCTCATGGTAAATTGTGCTAATTATCCCTCTCCTGGGGGCACAACAGAATGGGGAAAAATCACCAACAAAGCAAAGAGCATGGGGATTGGCACATTGCTGTTAAGTGTGCTGGCTGCGTGGATGGATGGACGGACACATGAGCGGATGCCTGTCTAGCTGAAGAGGATGGCTGGAATCAAAGTGACACTCGTCTGCCAGTTGGAGGAGCTGCCCAGGACCATAAGGGTCATGAGAACTATGGAGGCTGTGACCACAGGGAACTACAAGTTCCCTGGCGGCAATGGCTTCCAGTCTCTCTTACAAGCAGGCCCCTCTGAATCCAGAGTTCTTCCGGGCTCAAGACTGCAGTGACTTCTTCTGGTCCTTCTTAGGCCTGAAGTCACAGCCCCCCACCTCCAGAACCTGGGCCTGCTTCCCTGCTCCCTGCCTTGGGGAGAAGCGCCCACATGCTCCAGGGTTTTTAGGTCAAAGCTGCCTGCGTCCTCTGGCGTGCCTCTCTCCCTCACCTCCTGCATCTTGGCCGTCACTCACATTGTTCTCTTCTCTATCCCCTTGGCCTCTGCTCCCAACCCAGGCCTCACCATCCCTTGCCTAAACACCTCTTCCTGGCCCCTCTGCCTGCCACGTGCCCCCCTCCCTTCTGAGGTCCAAGTGAACTTTTTAGGCTCTGACTGTCTCTCCCAGCTCAAAGCCTTCCACAATCCATCTCCAGAATCATTCCAGGGACTCAAGTCCTCTAGGGGCCACCTAGAGGCATTGATCCTGTCCTTCCTCCTTGCATCCTCCAAGCCTCCTTCCAGGTGTGTTCCAGAACCAAGTTCAAACTTGAGTAGGTATCTGAGTCCTAGATTCAGCTCCCGCTTCCTAAGTTTTCACTCTGCCAGTCTGGGCTGGGGCCCAAGAATTTGCATTTCTACAAGATCACCGGTGATACCAAGGCCCTTATTCCAGGGAGCCATTTTGGGGAGTCACTTTTTTTCCCACACATGCTTCATACAGTTCCAAGACATCAATTTCATTCCTGCCTCCTGGCCTTTGCACCTGCTGGACCTGCTGCCTGTGAGCTCTTTCCCATCCTCTCCATGTCCCCAGGCAGAGGGCAGCAGGGGATCCTTTTGGTACAGCACCCTATTGTACAGTATTGTCCCTCTGGTCCCAACAGCTGGGAATCCCTGAGCACACTGAAGAGAGGATTGGCACAGGTAGCTCCAGATAAGGGGCTTCCTGCCCTGCAGGAGTTGGCTGCTTATCACAGCACAGGATTTGGCTGCTGGAAGCATTTGTAGGGACACAGACCCAGCCCAGTCCTCCTGGTGGCCAAGGGAGCAGAGGACCCTGGAAAGCCAAGGTCAGAGCTGCAGCTTTAAGTGGTCATCTAAAGGCAGGCAGGGACTCTCAGGAAGCATCCTGTGTTTTGTTTTAATCATGGGTGAGATGCTGATGTGGCCCTCCCTGGGGACAGTGAGGGGGAGACCAGCCCCATGAGTGGTGGAGGTGCTTCTGCAAACAGTGAGGGAAACCCAAGTCAGCAGCAGCAGGGGTGGGAGGGCCAGTCATCCTGGAAGGAGGACATTCATATGCCAGGAGGACAGTGGAAAGCCCCAGCAAGGGCTTGGTCGCTGCCTGCCTCATGGTTTCTCGTCTCTCCTTGTCGCTGCCCTTGGCTCAGGCCCAGCCCACCACCCTTCCTGAGGACAGTGTAGCCAGGACCTCACAGGAGCCACCGAGTAACTGGAAGTTGTTGGCCACAGCAAAACTTCGAGCGCATCTTTTCCGTGGGTGCCCTGGGCAGCCCTCGGCGGCCGGGAAACTGCTCGCCATACCTATTTTAAACACCAGCGTGATGGTTTATGGCCCATAGAGGGATAATTACGGAGTGCAGAACCGGCTTTTATGGCCCCTCCTCCCCGGGGCACACTTAGAGAACAGTATGTGTCATGTAGCCAATTTAGCTAATGATTCTGATAAAGATAAACGGAATTGTTTATTATAAGTAATTGGGTCCGCTATGGCCCAGATGAGACGATGATGGGGAAGGAGGACTCCATAGGATGTGGGGACAGGGGCCTGGACGGGGCTCCAGGGTGGAGGAGACAGTCCTGCCTCCTACCCCCTCCCTGTATCTCTTTCTCTCTTCCATAGCTCCCATCTCCCTCCCTTTCTCTCTCGCTCTGCCTCTCTCCCTCTCTGTCCCCCTCTCAGGGACTACTGGGATCCTCCTCCATCCTCCATCCTGGACAGAGGCCGCTCCGGGGCATGAATAAATCATGGGTTTTTCTGTTGAGTAGCTGGGCAAGGGAGGCACCTGGAAGGAGGGGTTGGGGTCTGACCCGCCCCAGGCTCCACAGCCTGGCCCGTGGGTCCCTGTGTGGTGCGGGGACCCCAGGAGCAGCAATCCTTCTTGCAGGGCAGCTGGCAGGTGCTGGGGGCGGGGGCCAGCCTAGAGCAGACTGCAGGGTTGTCTCAGGGGAGCCAGTGGCCCCCTGTTGGGGTCTTTGTGAAAGATAAACAAAACGAAGGCCCTTCCAGCCCTCCCCACCTCAGAGCACACACCTGAGACCTCTAATTCTGACTTAGCCTCAGGCAGGACCATGGGAACACTGCCCCTTGACCTGCCAGCCTCACCCCTCTCCCCCAGGTCCCATCCCTCCCCTGAGGCCAGACCTGGGTTCAGAAACATGGGGTGCACAGAGATTAGAGCCTCTGAAAACAGGACGATGTACAGGGTCTTGGAAACCAGACCCCACAGAGGAGGGTTTGATCAGGCAGTTCATCACGCTGGGGTCTCTCTGGGGATCCTACAAACTGGCACCTTTGAAGCGGTAGACCAACAGCCAGGGCCTTAGATACACAACCCCATAATCCAGTTGAATGGGGGACCCCATAAGTCAGAACCATTGAAATGAGAGAGAGAGAGAGAGAGAGAGAGAGAGAGAGAGAGAGAGAGGAAAGAAAAAGGAGAGAGAGAGAAAGGAAAGAAAAAGAGAAAGAAAAAGAAAGGAAGGAAAGAAAGAAAAAGGAAGGGAAAACCTCGGAGTGCCCCAAGTACAGAAAGTCTCTAAGGTGGGGTACCCCGTGAGGCTGTACCCCCTACAGCCAGGACCCTTGAGGCAGGGTCCCCACAACAGAGGCCCAGGGGTCTATCAGACCCAGGTGTAGGGCCCTGGCTTGTCTGCCAGCGGCTGCGGCTCCCCCGGTTTGAAACTAAAACCGGAGGAACAGCCTGTCAGGGCGCCTGTGATCCCATGATTGAGAGGGGTGGTGGGGAGGGGGTGCAGGCCCTGGGGCAGCCCTTGTGTGGAGCAGCAGCACAGCAGGAGTCTGAAGAGAGAGAGGAGTGGGGATTTTCTCTTTCTTCCCCCTGCTTATCTGATGGCAGAAAGGGAAGGGCTCCCTTCAAAGGCAGTCTCCTTATCAGCAGGAATTGTTTGGGGCGGATGAGTGCACCTGGCAGGGACGCCTGCCTTAGGTGGGGTTGAGGGGGGCTGCCCGTAGGTCTGGGTTCCTGGAAGTGTGTCCACCATGAGTATGACTAAGGACACCTAAATGTGTATGCCATGGTCTTCTCCTGTGTAGTCCCCAGCCAGTTTGTGCTGCCACATGGGTGTGATTTGGGGTGTGTGGGTGGATACAGACTAGACTGCCCTAGGCAGGGGACAAAAAGATGGGGTTTGGTCTGGGACTGGACAGGACACTGCTTGGCCTCTGTCTTGATGCTGTGTCTGCCTTCCTGGGGCCCATAGGAACCAGAAGATGTTAGGTCTGGTCAGTGGTGTCCCAGTACACTTAGCATTCAGCAGGGAGATGACCTGTGGTCCCTGGGATGCCAGTGGAGAAGAGGGCCTGTGGGAGAGGCCAAGGCCCAGGCCAAATCAGGTAAGCAGGTCGGAGCTGGGCGGGACCAGGCAGACAGAAACTAGAAACCCAGGGGTTGCCCAAAGACTGGACTGAGAGTCAGCTTGGGGCTGGGTCTTTTTGTGCTGGGAGATCACTTAACCTTGTATATAACCCCATCCATGTCCCCAAGGTGGTTTTTTTTTTTTTTTCAAGATATTTTCTAAGTAAACTTTTTGCTTTGAGATGATTATAGATTCATGTGTGGTTGTATGAAAAAACACAGCCAGGCACTGGTGGTTCACACCTATCATCCTAACAACTCAGGAGGCAGAGCTCAGGAGGATCACGGTTTGAAACCAGTTGGTTAAGTAGCTCACAAGATCCTATCTTGAAAATAACCCATACAAAAAAAAGGGCTGGTGGAGTGACTAAAGGTGTAGGCCCTGAGTTCAAGCCCCAGTACCACAAAAAGAAAGGAAGGAAGGGAGGGAGGTAGAAAGGGAGGAAGGAAGGAGGGAGGGAAAGAAAGAACACAGAGGTTTTCCTGGCACTTTTACCCAGTTTTCTCGGTACCAGCATACTGCACAATGTCACTCCTAGTAAGTGGACAGCAATGCAATGCACCAGTCGCATTCAGATTTGCCTTGTGTTTGTTCTATGCAATTTGACCACATGAGTAGGTTCCCAAGTCTACCAAACACACAGGACACAGAACTGGTCCATTCCCACAGAGTCCCCCTGTGGCTCTAGCCATAAATATCTCCCTCCTTTCCACCCCAGGGCTGGCTGTTTAGTCATTGGCACCCTCACTTACCAGCTCCCATGCTGAGAATCGAGCACTGTGTTGGTACCCAGTTAGTACTCAGGCCTGGACAGTCACCATCCTAGTTCCCCCACACATATCATTGCCTTTCCATTGTACCCAGGCTCTCTGCCTCCTGCTGGACCCCACCAGCTCAGCTTCTGTGCTGTGCTCAGTACTTGCTCAGACACCATGCCCCATCTCTACTGTTGAACCTCTAGCTCGGCTAGCCAGCTCTCCAGCCCCTGCCTTCTAGCCGTTCCGAACACTTATAAGGCTTCCAGATGTCATGCTGAAGCTTGGCACCCCCCTCATGAATAATCCCTGCCCACTGCAGGTATCAGCCAGGCATGCTGTTCAGGGCACTTTCTCTGACCGTGGCTCCCCCAGCCGTGACACCACAGATCACCAGGCCGTCTTTACTAACTGGGCTTCCTCAGAGGCAGGACCTCAAATGATTGAGTGTTGAGAACGTGGGTTTCCATGGCAGGGAGCTGGCACCCATGTCTAAATAAGCAGGCAGATGGGTGGGTGTAGGTACATAGGTCTGCCTGCTATGTCCTCACAGGGTGGGGACAGACAGGGAATGGAGAGGAGGGAGGACTGCTGACCTTGCTTGCCCAGACTGTAGACACCAATTCCACAGTGGAGCCTTTCTCTTATGACCCATTCTCTCTCAGGCCTGGCTGCCAAGGCACAAGTGCCAGGCTCTAAAGAAAGGAAACGGAAAACTGCTGGGCACCTTCTGGATGCCAGGTCTGAGCATGCCTCAGGGATCTGGATGGCCCCGTTGTAACACCAGTCCTGGATCTTGTTTCTGGGCTGGGTGGCCCTGGGCAAGTCCCTTCCCTGTTCTCTGGGGAGCAGCACTGATGTCCTCATGAAGCTCTAGGAGGAGCCTGGGAGCTTCCAATCCAAGATGCTTATGTCATGGATTGAATTCTGCTTTGCCCTCATGAGCTAAGTCCTCTGTGACACAACACAAGTGGTAGAGAGCCTGCTAGCAAGTGTGAGGCCCTGAGTTCAAACCCCAGTACCACCAAAAGAAAAGAAAAAAACTTTGTTGAATGGATAAATCAATTTGAGGCAGAGCACTGGTCCTCTCCAAGCCTCAGCTGAACATGGCTTTGGTTTGGTTTTGCATATAATTCACACAACACCAAATTCACCATTTAATTTTTAAGTTTTTTTTTTTTCTTTTTGCTCTCCTGGGGATGGAGCCCAGGCCTTGGGCATGCTAGGCAAGGGCTCCACCATTTTATTTATTTACTTATTTATTTATGGTACTGGGCTTGAACTCAGGGCCTACACCTTGAGTCACTCCGCCAGCCCTTTCTTTTTGTGATGGGTTTTTTTCGAGATAGGGTCTCCCAAACTCATTGCCTTGGTTGACTTCGAACAAGAATCCTCCTGAGTAGCAAAGATTGCAGGCATGAGCCACCAGTGCCCAGCTTTTTTTTTTTTTTTTGTGGTACCAGGGCTTGAACTCAGGGCCTACACTTTGAACCACTCCGCCAGCCCTTTTTGTGTTAGGTATTTTCGAGATAGGGTCTCATAAATTTATTTGCCCAGGCTGGCTTTGAACCATGATCCTCCTGATCTCTGCCTCCTGAATAGCTAGGATAATAGGTGTGAGCCCACCGGCACCCTGGTGCCCAGCCGAACTCACCATTTTAAAGCACACAATTCAGTGGTTTTTAGTGTGGTCACAAGGTTGAATGGGAACATTTTGGTTCCTAAAAATGGACTGAAGGCAAGCAGCTCACAAGGCCCTGGCTCACAGTTGCTATACGGATGCTGCTTTGTTCCTTTGTGATGCACACCTGCAGCTTCCAAGAGGAGGCAAAGAGTCAGCCAGATTCTTAAGAACAAAAGCAGAGAGATCAAATCCCTAGAGAGTGCAGGAGAAGTAAATCAAACAGCCAGGCTACTATCTCACGAAGATAGAGGATTAAGTTGAGCTCTGAGCACCCTAGTAGCCAAGACAGAAGGGGAAATACGATGGAGTCAAGAACTCATTGTCCAGCCATAGAAGACTGATGAGTGCACTGGGAGAGGCTTGTTTTGTTTTGTTTTTCCTGTTCCCAAATTGATATTTTGCAGGTGTTTTCTATGAGAAAGGAAAACAGGCAGGTGTCAAATCCCCAGCCCTAGTCTGGTCCCTGCTCATCAGAGGCTCTGGTTAAGCCTTGATGAAGTGAAATAGTAAATGAGATCCTCAGAGCCATCTCCCGGGGCTCGAGCTCTCAAACAGGCACAGAGGAAGCTTCAGAAGCCGTATGGAGAGGCACTGCCATGGGGCGTGTGCTGAGGAGGACAGGACCATGAGGCTTTAGGGGGCTCTCAGCCCTGGGCAGGTAGATTAAGGGTCCCAGCTGGAAGGCAGTGACATGCTCCTCCTCCATCCTCCAGTCTGTGGGTCAGCGATGGGTTCTGATGAACACAGTTATACTGCAAGGTTTCTCAGCAATGGCATTGCTGACACAGTGGGTCACATCACTGTAGGGAGAGAGAGGTTGCTGTTCTGACCTTTGGAGGATGTTCAGCAGTGTCCCAGCCTTTTCCCCCAAGGTATCACTGGCACCACCTTGGAAGTACATCAAAGAAGCTTCCCAGCGTTGCTGCCTGACTCCTGGGGGCACAGTCACCTCCTGACCCTCACTTGGTCCTGCTGCACCTTTTAGGCAGCGTGTGTGCAATGCTAAGATGTTAAAAAGTAAGACAAGCAGGAAATGGGCGAAAAGTCCCAATTACTCATGACAAAAGCAGACACCCCCAGCTTGGCACAGGGGTCATGAAGGAAAATAGTAAAGGCACAGGACATGGAAGTGGTAGTATAAAAAGAGTGCTGGAGAGGGCATATGTAAAGGCTGGCCAGGTGAATCAATTACATGACCCAGAAATGCACAAAACAGGCCAAGCACACTTGCGAGTCTGACCATCTTTCAGGTCTGTGGACAGAACTCGGCCAGTGCTGTGTTAAGTGCTCACCAGCGGTGACTGATCCCAGCTTCCGTCCAGGACCTTCTTGTCAGTTCAACAGAGGCTGCCTGCAGCAGGACCCAGGCTGGGACCAGGGAGACCTGTGGGTTCATGTGGCTCTCAGAAGCCTCATTGGAAGGGGTGGTGGGGCATCCTTGCTACGGAACTCTGGCCACTTCCACAGGGGTGTGGGTGCCCCAGTCCTGTGGCTCCTGGGCCAGAGTTTTGGAATTGAGAGAATCTTGATCCATTCATCCATTCAGTCAGGCAGTCATTTGGCAAGCAACTGAGGATGTGCTGTGTCGGCCACCGTACTAGGCAAGGAACATTCAGAGTTAAGGGAACTTCAGGGAGCTCCCAGGTTTGTGAGATCGCAATGTAGTTCATGTACTATCGTGCAAATTGTTCACCACACAAGGTCACCCAACCAGAAGAGGACTAGAATCCACCTTACTCACCTGACACAGGTCTGCATCTGGCCAGAAGGAGTGCTTTCTTCATTTGGCAGTAAGGTCCAGTGAGAGCTCTAGTCAAGCAATCAGAGTTCCCTTGTGTTTTCACTTGGGGAAGTAAAAGTGGAGTAGAAGAAGTCACAGAAGAGATGCCAAGGGACCTGAACCCTGACAGCCAAGTTGGAGGTTCCTAGGTGTGAAGGGCAGTGCCTGAGTGCAGTGTCGGGCCATGGAGGTGACCGGGCTGTAGGAGTGAGGCAGAGAGGGTGACAGATGAGGCCCGTGGGTCAGGAGGGCACAGAATGCCAGGTTTGGGGGTGGGGAGTCAGGAGGAGTCTAAGCCCTGGCTCCTTTGGTCGGCGTGTAGGCCTGGGCTTAGAAGCCACCCAGCCTCAGATTTGGCCTGCCCTTCCCCCAGGCCGCCAGGGCCCAGGGCACCCTGCCTGCTGACCCTCTGCCCGCCCTGCCGCTTGCCAGCCCCTCCCTCCGGTCCAAATTCCCACCTCCTGATTAGATTTGGGAAGGACTAATTAGATATAATTCATTATCCTCAAAAATGAGATCAGAAATCAGGAGCGCTCCTCAGAAGAAGGTGGCCTCGCCTCTCATCCATCATGCAGCTAAGTAACCAATTTAAAGTCAGGCGGACACACGCAGAAGCATTATTACCTTGTCATAAATAGTTAGGGAAGGCCCCCGAACGAGGCAGCCTTATAAATGCTTTTTATCACATTAGTTTGCAGTTATTTGTCATCTACTTTGCTTAAGATAAATGCTGAACAAATAATCAAATTATCAAGCCAAAACTCCACAAAATCATTTGCATCCATTGCAGCAGGAGAGGCCAGACTTCCAAATCTGGAAAGCCTTTGCCCCTGCCCTGTCCATTTTGGTGGGGAGGGAGGACTTCTTGATGGAGGTGGGACGTCTATACTGGGAGCACCAGGCATCCAGGGCCCCACGTGGGCCAGGCAGGATGGGAGGACCCACCCAGGGACCTAGAGGTGTCCGTTCCAGGTCTGGGCCTGTGGCATTGGTGAGAGGATCTGTTGGGGCTCCTCTCTTTGACGCCCATCCAGAGAGGCGTGCAGACTCCCGCAGACACGCACGTAGACACACTTCGTGCTGTCTGTTGCTGAGAGCCAATGCCTTTTGTCTGGCCCCAGAAGGGCCCTGTCACAGGCCTGAATGGACCTCCTACCCGTACAGAGCATGACAGCTTCAGGCGACTCATGCCCCAGGCCTGTCTGATTACTCTGCTGGCCACCAGGGCTGGGCAGGTGGTGAGGAGCATCCAGGGGCGCCCACTGACCCCCTCCCAGCTGGGCCCAGGAAGGTTCCCTCCAGCAACAGCCCTGAGTAGATAATGGCAATTTCACGCTATCTCCGGGAGGTCCTCCTGAGCCCCAGCCGGGCCAGAACTGCTCCAGCTCACAGGCATTCACCCCCTTACCCCAGCAGGGCCGGCCCTGGCCCGTTCAGCCTGCTCTGCATGGAGCAGGACAGGGACCCTGCTGGCCACAGACACTTTTATCTTCCTCGATTGTCCTGTGTGAGGGTCTCTACACTAGCCTCAGCAACTGGCCTGTGTGGGGGAGGTAAGGGGTGGTGTCTACACTGGCCTTAGAGGTTGCTCCATGTAGCCAAGGCAATGTGAGCTTCCTGTCACCAGTGTAGATATGCTTGGAGCTGCCCAAGAAGTGACCTCGGACTCCAATATAAATAGTCTAGTGATAGGCATGAATTCCAAAGCCAGGTGGCCTGGGCTCAAACCCCGGCTTGACTGCTGTGAGACTTTGGACAACTTACTTAACTTCTCTGTGCCTTGGCTTTCTTGGTGGTCATGGTGCCGACCTCCGTAGATCACTGTGAGGATGTGTTTGCAAAGCGCTTGCATCAAAGCCTAGAACGCAAAAGGCATCATAGAAGGGCTAGAAATGCTGTAGGCCAGAGCTGCTACAGAGGCTGCATGAGCCTGGGGTGCTGTTCACTTCTGTGTTTTATTTGTTGCCCCTTCCTTCCCGTGTCTAGCAACCAGTGTTCTCTGAGCACCTGGGGAGTGGGGAACAGGGTTACAGCCAATGTCGGTGCCTGCTGTGGTTCTTGGGTTGGACTGGGGACTCAAAAGATGCCATAAATGATGACAAGGCGTTTTGGGGACATACAGGCAGTGATTGGAGAGTCAGAGCAGAAGCATGTGACGGTTGGGGACCCCACTAAATGCAACCCTGCAACAGCCACATCTGCACTAAGATCTAAGATGGGCAAGAGGTCACAAGCGGAGGAAGGATTGAAAACACCCACATGTAGCCCAACCCCTTGGCCATCACTCAGTCTACCTCTCACAGTAGTAGACAGTCACACACAGAATGGCCTCTGAGCAGTGTGGACACATGTAAGGTGACTTTTGTGGCCTAGCTCTGTCTCCAGAGCTCCTTCATGGCCAGGGTGCCGGGAGCAGCCGGGTAGGCCGGAACTAGGCTGCAGCAGGCGCCAGCTGCTCCGGGTGAGGTGGGCGGAGGGCTGCCATGTGGGGGCACTGAAGCTGAGCCACAGCACATGGTCGCTGTCTGTTTATTGGGCAGTAGAGCAGGTTTAATGACCCAGCCCTGAGGCCATGGAGAGGCGGCCTCAGAGGAGCTATAGATGAGGGAGGTCCCCTCCTTCCCCCATTTCTTGCCCCCTGCAGCTGGGCCTGCCAGCCCGGGGCTCTGTGGGGCCCCTACTGCCCCTCCTACTGGCCAGCCTGGAGTGGGACGATGGCCCTGCATCAAGTTGACACCTGGGAATACTAAGCCCTGGTGGGAGGAGCTGGACCTGCCCCTCACTGTCCTTAAGCCCCCAGGGTTCCCTGCAAGGTGTGGTCATTACAGTGGGGAGGGAGGACACCTGGCCAGGCGTGACCTCTGCCTCGCCCACCCAGGCAAGCCTGCAGTGCCCCCAGCCCAGTGGCCCCTGCAACCCTGGCCACCTCCATCAGTCATCTCCCCACCCTGAGAACAGCTGGTACTTCCAGGGAAATTACCTAATGAATCAACAATGTGGGGACTATGGAGGGGGAACAGCATGGGCAGGGGCCTGCTCCCAGTGCTAGGCCCACTGGGCATGGAGGACACCTGCAGGGCAGAAGAGCCCTGATCCCGCCCCCACCCAGGGTCTCATAACCCCAGCACCCTTTGGGGTAAAAAAGTCAGGCTGACCTGGATGTGCTGCCAGTCCCTGCTCTGTCACTAGCCAGCTGTGTGGACTTACACACTTGACTTGACCTGTCTTGGCTTCTGTTTTCTCATCTGTACAAATGGGTTAACAGGTCACCTTGGTCTGAGAAGCTCTTCTGATTGAGAAGTACCTGTGTGTGGTGTTTGCATGGGCCTGGTACACGTCCCTGCACCATAGATGGTAACCTAATATTAATAGTTAAATAATTACCATTACTCTATCTGCTCAGGAAGCATTCATTCATCTGTAGTGCCCAGCGACCCTGGAAGGAGGTCCTTTTGATCCTCAGTTTCTTTAGCTGTGAAGTGGGACCAGGAGCCTCTTGGCTAAAGGGCAGAACCAGTGACTGGCTTCTGCCCTGAGTCCTGGCTCCCAGCCCAGCCAGAGTGCTGACAGCCCAGAGTTCTGCAGAACAAGTTCCCTGGTCTGGCTGTGTGTGCTCCCACGCCCTGTCCTCAGGAGGAGGGATGCCTGCTCCAAGGGTGGGCACAGGGGCCCGGGAGGTACAGGCGGAAGTGTGGGGCTGGGCTGGGAGCCGGTGGGCGGCCTGCTGGAGCAGGCTCCAAGCTGGGCACAGAGGGCCCATTGTTGCTAGGCCCAGCCAGGCTGGGCCTTCTAGAGCGGCCACCATTGCTGAGTTTCAAAAAGTGTCTAGACAAGGCAGCTCCGGGCGGGGCTGTGCCACCCCACGCAGGCAGGGAGGCTGTGCTAGAGGTTCAGATGGGACCCAACAGACAGACAGACCAACCGAAGAGGCTGCAACTGAGGCAGGACTGCTGATGAGGAAGAACAGATTTGATGTAAACACTGCTGGCCAGGAGGGTGGCCTTGACACTTGGAACTGAAGAAGGACCTGGATGTCGGAGTCAGAAAACCCTGGGGTTCCAGTCCTGTCTCTTGCATGTGATCTGCGGCAAGAGAAAGCCCCTCTCTGAGCTTTTCCAGCCTCTGCTGGTTTAAGAACTCTGGGGTCAGAGTTGGGTTCAAATTCCAGCTCAGTCACTTCATCATCTGTGACTTTGGCAAGGAATTTGAGCTTCGTAGGCCTTAGTTTCCTTATCTGTAAAGCAGGGATAGTAAGAATCCTGCCTTCATTTCTACAATGGGATGAAACCCAGCAGCTTGTAACAGTGCCTGGCACGTAGTGGGGGTGCAGCAAACGTCAGCAACTCCAGCTATGGTTATCATCACCATCGTCTCCATTTGTTTTGGATAAAACCAGGCATGCAGATGGCTTGCCAGGCAGTGCTGGCACATGGCCAGTGCATGGTACTCAAAAGTGTCTTTTCTGAGATGGTGTGCTAGAACCCTGGCCCTGTCCTTGGCTTTGGTTGCCCTGCCTGAGAAACAGATTCTTCCCAGACCAGGCCACCACTTGGGGAAACCCCACCCACTCTCTGCCTCCCCACATGGGGCTATTTTTAGACAGGTGGGTAGGAGTTGCTGCTCTTATCTTTGCCTGATATTTTTGGCACATCCCAACTAATAGGACTCCTCTGCTCTCCTGTGCCAACCGCACCCTTGGAGCCCAAAGCTGAGTCCTGTGCCAGGCCTCTTGCCTCCCAAGCCCAGCCCAGGGAATAACAGGAGGATAGGATGCCTGTTCAGCACCCCTGCCTCCCAGAGCCTCCTGGCCACCCATGGCCAGCCTCAGGTCTGCGGCTATGGGGGTCTCACATCTGTAAAGGGAATCACATGCCCCGTTCCCATTCCCCCCGCCCCGTGTGGTTTCCATAGTGATGAGCACAAATCCCTCAGCCCTTCACAGAAGAGCCTTGTTTATTTTGCCTGCATAACTTTGGAGACCAAGGCATAAGCACAGGTCCCCCAAGTTCCCCACCCAGTCCCTTCCCAGTCCCCTACTGATCAGATCGACAAGCCTAGAGATGGGTGGCCAAGGGCCAGGGAGTGAGAGGTGCAGCCTAGATGCCCTTCCCCACTGGGAGCCTCCCTCCCAGTGCCTACAGAATAGGGAAGTGTTATAGAGACAACCAGGCAACCTAGATAGGGCCCATACTCGGTACTTAATAAATGCACAAATTGTGCAAGTCTTTCTTGACCTTGACCAAAGTAATTTGCCCTCCCAAGCCTGTTTCTCCACCTGCAGAGCGGGGGCTAAAAGTGCCTACCATGCCATGAGTGTGAGACGCAGTAATTAGCACCAAGCTTGGCATCAGTGGCAACTGCTTTCCTTCCTACTGCTAGTGGTGCTCTTGTCACTATTGTCACCATCTCCGGATGGAATGCAGTGTCCCACCTCCTGCCTCTCTAGCTTCCTTCAGCTCCCTGGAGCTGCTGGCCAAGCTGGGTCCCCACCATGGTAGCCTGACTTGGGGGGAGGGGCAGTGCAGCCTGGCACAGCCCAGGGCCAGCCTTCCCCCCTCAAGCTGAGACTGGGGCGGCGGGGGCGGGGCTGCCAGCTGTGCAGTGACATTCCGCAGCCCTGCTAACCACTGCTCCTGACTCTGGTGGCTAAATTGAGTCTCGGTTTCCTTAAAATGACTATTTATTGCTTTAATGTAGTACTGAGTATTTACTGAGTGTTGGAAGAAAGGCTCGCCCAGCACAGGGCTCCGTGGCCGCCTGCCCATCAACGTCAGTGGGGCTGCTCCTGGATGGGTGTCTGCAGAAGGGGGCGGCTCCACTTCTTGGGGAAACAAAAGCCCCTCCAGTGCTCCCTGGGCTGAGCTACTGGGATGGGACCATCCAGTCTCTCATCTAGACGCCCCCCTTCCACTGGGTAGCGTGTGTTCTAGGGAAGGGGGCCTGTAGGACACCCCCACCCACCCCTCACCAGCCGTGGAGAATTGCTGGCCTTTGAACAGAGCAGGCACCAGCTGCCCCCCACCAGCCCCTGGGTAGCCTGCCTCCTTAGTGGGGACAGCCCATGCCAGCCTGGGGCATCTCAGCTGTGTCCCCCTGCATGAACAAGGGGGGCTTGGACACCCCCCGAGGGCTGCACCGTTGTCTCCAGGGTGAATGCAAATGTCCACCAAAACCCAGAAGGCGGTGTGCATGAAACTGCATGTGTGTGTTTGCATGCGTGCATGTGCATATGTGTGCTTATGGATGAAACAAAGGTTAGAGGCAGAGGGATCCTTGCAGCCTGGCTACCCACCGTGCATGGGCACCCCAGGCACCAGGCTCCACATCTTGGCAATCTTCATAATACCCTGGCAGGTTGCTATGACTTTTGCCCTATTTTACAGATAGGAAAACTGAGGCTGGAGAGACTTGATGAGAGGCAGAGACTGGGCCTGAACTCAGGTCTGGTGCTCAACTCCTCACCTAAGGGCCCAGGGGGTTACAGGAGAGGCAGGAGGATGTGGAACCAGGTGGGCTCCCTGGAGGAAGTGGCCCTGGAATCCAGCCTTGGAGGATGAAAAATATTCAAGGGCAGCTTTGGAGGAGCAGGGGGCAACGCATGTTGAGGGAACAGCAAGGGCAAAGCACAGAGTTGAGACGGTGCAGATTTCAGAGTCTGGAGCAGTTGGAGAGTGGGGTCAGGTCAGGCAGAGTGCATCTTTGTGCCCTTTCCAAAGAGAGGAAGGGAGGGCAGTGAAAGGGAAGAGGGCAGAAAGCAGAGGGCAAAGAAGGACCAGGCAGAAGGAAATGTGAAAGGCAGGTTGTTAAAGCCACACCATAGAAACGGTGAGGGCATGAGGGTGAAAGTGTCCATGGTTTCTATGCTGGGTGCCATTCTAACCCCTTTATGTGTAGAAAAGATGGTGGAAGGAGAGCTCAGGCTAGCCGAGGGGACTTTGGAGGCCACACAAAGAATTCAGGCTGCTCTATGCTGTTGGTCGTGAGTTGCAACACGATTTTCACTCCCAAACAACATAGGGGTGGCAGAGAGGGGTGAGGAGGCCAGCATAGGGCCTGGGGAGAGTGGGTGTCTAGGGACAAGGTCTGTAGGGTGCCATATGAGTGGAGGGAAAGGAAGACGAGTAGATAAAGGCTCCAAGGTCCTGGACCTTGAGAACAGTAGTATTACTTCCAGAAGAGCTGAGCTGGAAATGACAAATCGGTCATTTTCTTTCTTTTGAGTATGTCTTTCATTGCTTACATACATTGTCTTATAAAAGACATAAAAGTCATTGTTGTTCATTGCACATGAGTTCAGGTGAAGCAGAAATAGGTTAAGCAAAATGAGACAGTCCTCACTCCTTCCTCATCCCTCCCAAAGGTCAGCTGACCGAGGGGCTGTGTTCCAGGCCTTTCTCACAGGTCTGCTTCTTAGGAACATGTTCAGGGTGCACCCAATCGGTTTACTTTCCATGTCTTCTCAACTTGCTCCGTTCTGCTTTTGCTCAGTCCACTCAGCACACGCTGAGGACATCTGCCCACGTCGGTGCACATGGATTTACCTCTGTCTTTGCAGCATAACCGTCCAGGGAATGGGTGAACTTTGATTTATTAACCCATTTCCCCCCGACAGCCTTCTGGGTGGCTGCCAGGGCTTTGCTGTCACACACATACTGTGTCAGCGTCCTGGAGCATATATCTTTGTGCACATGACAGAAGCCAGAATGTGAACACAGGGGGCTGTGCTGCCCTCAGGCACCCATGGAGCCTCCCAGGAAGCAGGTGGGCAAAGGGTCCACAGCCCCAGGAGAAAGTGGGGTTACAGAAGGGATTGGGGCTGTAGGGCTGGAGGTGGTCGTTTGAGGGCTTTTGGCCTCCAAGTGACAACAGAAGCCACAAGAGGATAGAACCCTGAGGATCCTGGCGTTTAAATCCAGGTAGATTGTAATCGCAGCACTTGGGAGGCTGAGACAGAAGGATCTCAAGTTTCAGGCCACCCTGGGCTACATAGCGTGATGCTGTCTCAGAAAAACAAACACAACCCCAAAGAGAAGGAGCAGGTGGAGAACCAGGAAGGAAACTGCAAACCTGCAGGGAGAGAAAAAGCTCGTGTGCCTTTGTGGAGTTTCCAGAAGAAAGGGGTGGCTGAAGGTGGCAAATGGCCGAGAAGGGGAGAGGATGAGCTTGGATGTCCAGTGCCTTGCCCTGCACCTCAGCCATGGTAGCCACTTAGCAGTCTTTGGCCAGTTGGCCTAACGAGCCAGTGAACATGGGCCTGGGGTTTGGATGGTGTGGTGTGTTTAAACTGAATGGAAGTATGGGAAAAGTAGAGGGGCGGAAGCAGGTTGACTGAGGAAGGAAGTCCAGATGACAATGTGGGCAGTGGGCGTGGACAGGTTCCGCACATGCTGGCCAGGGAGGTTAGCAAAGGAGGACGGAGGGAGAAAAGCCAAGGAAGTGCTTAGGTGTCTGGGACTTGGAACGCAGACTTATTGAGACCAGGGGTCTGCAGAGACCTCAACATGGACAAAGGGGCCTCTAGGGTGGGAGGAAGACAGCAGCTGAGTCAGTGTGGAGGGTTGTGGGAGTCACCTCTGAGTCTGTGTTGGGTGACTCAGCATCCACCATCTCAGGGCATCTTTGCCCACCAGCTCCTGCAAAGGCAGATTATAATCACCCACTTATAAGTAAGGAAACCGAGGCTCTGGAGTGGAGTCACAAAGCTAAGCTAAATAGAGGCAGGATTTGAATACACATCTCCCAGACCCCAAAGAGACCTCACCCCCTCCTTCTGTCCTCCTAACCCTCATACCACCTGCTCCCCCTAGCCCACGATGCTGAGCAGCTCAGTGTGCAGGCATGAGGAGGCATCTGTACTTCTTTACTGCACCATTGTGGATGCTTTTCTAAAGACACCGAGGGATCTCTTGGACTGAAGCTTCGTCATGCATTTGTGTGTGCGTGCACACGTGTCTAGGTGTGTTGCTGGGTGCCTGACCCCCTCCCACCCCACCCCGCAGAACACCTGTATAGGCCTGTGTCTGTTGTGTCCTTGTTTCTCCAGCCTCTCCTGCGTGTACAAGTACACACCTGGCACTTTCATGCTGTTCCATGTGTCCCTCTGTATATGCTGGTGTGTTTCTTGTGTGAGTAGATGGCATTCTAGGGACCTATGTGCAACTGTGTGCCTGTGTACCTGTGTGTGCATTTGTGTATGTGTGCATGTGTACATAGGCACATGTGTTACTGTGTGTCTCTGTGGCATTCTGTACCTGTGAGGGCACATGGCTTGGGGGGTAGGGCTGGGGTCACTTTTCTCTAAGACAGGACAGAAAGAGAGACATTAGAGCCCAAAGTCCTTCTGCATCTGAACATCCCACATCTCTGTCCTTGTCCCCTGATGACCCCTGATGACCACCAGCACCCCAGGCCACAACCACAGTGGCCATACAGAGGTGTGGAGCACATGAGTGATAATGACAGACTGATACGGCCAAACCCCCAGCCCTGCCCTGGGGCCCAACTTGGCAGCATTTCCAGAAACCTGGCACCAGGAGGGCCCTAATTCAAACTGAATTCCCAGGGGTGTGTCTAGGTTGTGCCTCAACCTCCCAGAGCACAGGCCAGCAGGACTGACTTCCCCAGAGCTGTCACCTACTCTAGGTTGGTGACACCCCCTTCAAGGGGCAGACCCCTACAGCTGCCCCAGCAGCCTCCTGTGGCTGGGCACTCGCAGAGTACATAGAGGCGGCAGGCATCCCCACAGGCTGAAATGTGTGCATGTCCATTGCAGACAGATCAGCAGCCGTGCTGTGTGCGAATGTGTGAACATGCTCAGAGAGCTACCTGTAGATAGCTGAACACATATACAGTCTTTGGCTTAGGTGGCACGTGCAGTGCGCACGTGAGTACATGTGGACAATAAGTTTGCATGTGCAGGCGTGTGTAAACAGTCTGCCTAGACAATGGGTCAGTCAGCTACACACGGAGACATACATGTGAGTAGCTGAGAGACTCGTGCAGGTATGTGCGCACGTGTAGTGGCACGCATATGGGGTTCCCATAGACTACTGGTACATGCAGCACAGATGTGCACACATGCATGCACGCACACGTGCCTGTGTACCACTGCATGTTGTATTGAGCGAGTTCACATAGTGGGAATGGGTGCAGAGAATCAGGAGCCGTGTGCACACAGACTCTCCTCCCTGAGCAAGCCAACTACCACACTGTGGCTGCCGGGGAAAGGAATGCCGGACAGACAGACGCACAGCCTGGTGTACCTGAAGTGGCAGAGTGGGGGCAAGGGCAGCCTCTGAGAAGGGCCCCCACTCTTCTGGGCACAGCCCCCATCGTCAACCCGAATTCAGACCCACCCTAGCAAACCTGGCTCTGCTTGGCCACCTCAGCAAAGCCATGAGCTAGGGGGAGGGGTCCTGCTCGGAAATCGGCCATAAATTTCTCGAGATGCTTTAATTTTTTAAAAGCCCCACATAGCTGTTTTGCATTGAGAAAACCCACAAATATCGACTAAATGAGGTGTGCCGGCAGAAGGCCTGGCTGGGCCCGAAGCCCTCCCTGCCCGCCCAGCAGCTGGGCCCGGGCTCAGCTGGGGCCCCTGGCCTGGCCAGCGGGGCCAGGGGGCCCATCTTTGTTCCGAGTAGGGCTCAGACTGCCGAGTGCCTGGGTAAATAGTCGCCACAGTAATCGCACGCTGATTCCAACTAATTAAATCCTGCGCCAAGAGCCCACTCCAGCCAGCATCCCAAGAGGCCACGAAAACACAGACACCCCAGACGGGCTTTGCTCCATCGGGTCTGCTGCTCTAATCCCGTATCTTTTGAAAGATAGGCGCGTCCCGGGATGAGGGGTCAGCGGGCCTGCCCTGTACCGAGCGGTGGAATTTTTCAATAACCAGCAGCTGGGTCACCAGGCACACAAAGGCGGTGTAATATCCTGTGGGCTTACTGAGGGAGAGTGAGCGGCCGAGCAGAGAGCCAGCTCCCTCCAGGCTCAGGGCAGCTGCCCCCCGACAGCCCAGGCCCCCAGTGGCCAGCAAGAGGCCGCTTGGCCAGGCCTCCATTCCCCTCCAACAGAAGGGCAGAAGAACCGGGGTCAGCAGCCTGTGCCATCCCCTTCTCCCAGCCTGGGCTTCCAAGTAAATTCATCTTCCTTATTAAAAAACCAGCCTCAATGCTCTAGGATGCTCCAGGTCCCAGTTGTAACTGTGGCAGACCTGCCCCAGGCAGGACTGCTGGGATCAGGCCCCTTCCAAGAGCAGCAGGAGAGACAGGGTTCAGATCCCACCAGGCCTGTGTGTCTGAGGAGTCTGTCCTAAGCCTGTATGTCTCAGGTACTGGCTGGTAACTGGGATCGTGGGTCTCAGTTATACCCTCTGTGAAATGGGCTCATCAGCCACAGCGTGAGGTATGGGGTGGAGTAAATTAGACCAGGATCTGATGGCTCTCCCTTCCTCCTCTGTTTCTTCCACTACACAATGGGGGCCCCCCGAGGACTTCCTCTGGGGAGAAGCTGAGTTTGTACCCCCGAGGGGCTCCCATACCGTAGAGGGCCATCCATGGGAGAAAACCACACAGCACATGTGAGAATGATTAGAAACTGCAGAGACCCGTGGTTGATTTTATTTTATTTTATTTTTTCCCAGAGAAACAATAGTTGCCCTTTCTTGGGTCTGGAATGCCTTTATGCCCAGGGTCTGGGACCCCTCATTTAAATTGGCTGCGAAGGACAGGCGCTGCGGCCCAGGGGGAAGGTTGTTAGGGATGGAAAGCCGGGGCCCAGGAATTTACAATCCGTTACTTGAGAGGTGTCCTGCCTCCCCCTCGCCCCATCCAGGCCTTCGCAGGTCCGCATGTGCCGTAAAGATGTCACACTGGGTGGGGGCACTGAGGAGCCATCTATGGCCTGGCCTTTTGAAGGGGGGGTTGCTGCCAGGGGTAGAATCCTGGCTGCAGCTGATGAGCCTGGAGAACTCATGGAAATTGCTGAGAGGCGGTGTTCAATCAGACACCCCTCCCCAATACTGACAGTTGTAAGACAGGCCACGGCCTGATTGTGGTGTGGTTCGCAGTCCCCTGGCACATTGCAATGGAGACTTGGTTAAATTGGGCACCTTTCACTGCTGGCCTGAGCCAGGCACAGGACAGGATTACTCACTCAAAGTCAGGGACTCTTCGTCCTTCTCTTCTCTTCTCTCTCCTCTCCTCTCCTCTCCTCCCTCTTCTGAGTACTGGGTTTGAATGCAGGGCCTTGCCCCCAACCCTTTCTGCTTTAGTTTCTCAAACAAGGTCTCAGCACTTTTGCCCAGGGGGAGCTTCAGACCCGATCTTCCCACCTCCACCTCCTAAGCAGCTGGGAGTGCAGGTGTGCTCTAGCACACCCTCCCCCCTTAGCTCTTATTTGGGGCTCTGGCAATGTAACCGTGGGGTGTTGCACAAGGCAGTAGGGCCTGTCTGAGTCTTTTCTCATCTGTGAAATGGGGAGAATCATTTCCCTGCCTTCGAGGTTGGGGGAAATGAAACACACAGGGCCAGAGCCAAAGTGTGGAGGGAGCACCTCCTGAGGAAAAGGTCATTTGGGGGTCCTGGGGAGGGAGTGGGGAGCTACCAGCAGTGGAAGGGTGGCTGGACTTTATGGGCACCTGTCATACTCGGCCCCAGGAATAGCTGAGGGCAAGGGAAGAGGGGCAGACCTGGGAAGGAAGGAGCCTGGCGATGGGCCGATGTGGGGATGGTGAGAAGGAAGAAGGGAGCACAGGGCCACATAGGCAAGGCTGAAGGGGGCAGTTGGCCCATTGTGTTGGGACTGGGGAGCTGTGAGGAAAAGAGAGCCCTGTGAGCCACCCCCCATGGGCGTTGCATCTGCTCCCGGAGGTGGTCTGAGATGGGTTCCCAGGCATCCAGCTCACCAGGTCCCCAGGGGTCAAGTGTCAGCTTCTGTTCTGGGCAGAGAGGGGGCAATGGGGACCTCACTGGGAGTAAGTACTGTCCTCCTCCTATTCCTGACCTTTCTACCCAGAGGCTTATGGTGACTGTGGCCCACCTAGACCAACGGCCATTCTAGCCACCAATTCCTGGAGACCCCCAGCCCAGGAAAAGGATGATAAGCATTTAGGAAACTTCCCCCACAGGGAAGTGGGAGGGCGGGGTGGAGAGTGCAAACCCAAGGCTACACTGCATGGATATGCTGGCTTGTGTGTGTGTGTGTGTGTGTGTGTGTGTGTGTGTGTGTGTAGCGGGGGTGGGGAGCAGAGTAAACAGCTGCTGCCCTGTCCTCTCTGCGGCTGTGGCCAGGTACACAGGCCTGTTTGGACAGCTGCCTTGTCTGTCTGTCTGTTTGGGAGATGCTGGCTGATAGATGGGGATGGTTAACCCCTGGCTGCCTGCGGGGCCCCATGCTCCCACCCAATCAAGCCAGCCAGAGGGTGGTCCTGGCTACCGCCTCTTCAGCTCCTCTCCAGGGGCACCTCTAGCTACCAGAGATAGTGGCTCAAGGAGGTCACTGACGGCCTGCCCTCCGACCTCCATCAGGGGACCGAGGACAGAGAAGAAGGAGTCTCTCTTGTTCTTCCCCCATGGTGACCAGGACAGATTATGTCCCTGTGTCTCACCAGAGCCCCCCCTCCCATGCCCTGGCCCACACTCTGGAGAAGCTCCTCCAGCTTTATGAGAGAGCCAACCTCAGCTGCCAGCCTTCTCAACCTGGCCAGGGCTGGAGCGGAAGACATGCAGGAGGACTTCAGGGCCACCAGCAGCAGGCCCTTGTGAAGTGTGGACAGACAGAGATAGGGGGATTGGGGCTGACTGTAGGGGAGCCAGGCTCACATCCGGGTCTTCTTGGGCATCTGCAGAGCCTGACTTGGGAGGGGAGACCTGGATCCCAGTGATGAATTGCATCCTGTGCCAGCTGTCAATGAGGCGAGACCAGGTGACAGCCCACCTGGCCCCTCCACAGGACTCCCCATCCACCACCCTGCACCTCCATCTCAGTGAGTGGAGGTCGGAGTGGGGCATCCAGGCTCCTCCAGCCAGCCCAAATCCCTGTCCATTTCAGAACCCTTACTCACTCCTGTCTCCCACTCCTCAGGACTCCCTGTGCCTCTCACCTGGAGGGCACCAACGGTGATCCTCTTAGCCCGCTCCCCACGCCAGCCAGTTCGCAGCAAAGTGATCTTTTTAAGCATGTTAATCTCTCAAGCCACTCCCCACTTAGAACCTTTCAATGGCTTCCTGTGGTTCTTGAGATTAAGACAAAAATCCTTTAAATAGCCCACCAGGCCATCCACAGGGCACAGGTTAAATAAATTAGGGTTTGTGCCTACAATGGAGGAAGGGCAGCTGTAAATCAGTCCTGGGGAAGATGGCACAGGAGCAGAACAGCAGTGGAGTACCGCAGTGTTTGTATAGAAAGAAAAAAAAAAAGGTGGACAGAACCCCCAACCAGTCCCCATTACAAAAACAAAAGGCAGGGAGAGGGCATGGGGCTCGCTGTGTGTATCACCTACCTCTGGAAGGAGGTCCCAAGGGGAGAAGTTTGCTGCCTGGCGGGGCGGGGGTGGGGGAGACCTGTAGGCTAAAGGAGGCTTTCGAACATTTCAGTAGTAAATCACAGAATGCATTACGCACTCAAACATAAATCTAATTGTTTTTTTAAATAAAAAATGTTTAAGGTGGGGGGTCTGCAAGACCCTCCACCCGCCCCACACCTTTTCTCTCTGGTTAATGCTCAAGGCGTCTCAGGACTTTTGCACACACTGTTTGCTGCTTGACCTCTCCAGTACTGCCCGTCCTTCTTTCTGCCAAACCTCCGTCTGCAAGAAGGGCTCTTCCCAGACTAGGACCCCTGCACGCGTGCGCGCGCACACACACACACACAGCACGGACTGGATCCGGAACAATAATGCCTGTATTCACTGTGTGTCCCTTCTTGGTGTGCAAGCCATGTGGGCATAGCCCACTTGTGCCTCCCTCACAGCTGACCTCACCCAGGACCATGTCTGGCACACAGTAAGCACCACATCAGTTTTAGGGGAATGGGCGAAGTAGGAGGGAGAGGATGCCTGGGAATTCCATGTCATGGGGGTTGGGAGGTGCCCACCTGGGCTTTGAAGGGCAGGAAGAATTCTGCCAGATATGCAAGTGGAAAGGTGTTCCAAGCAGAAGGATTCCACCCAGCAAGGCAGCTGGATTTCCATAGCAACCTGTTCGTCACACTTGCTTCTCCCACGCCCAGGCTGAGAATGTCTTGAGTAAGTTACCTGCTCTCTCAGAGCCTCAGTTTACCCCCCCAGCAAAATGGGGGCATTGTCAGAAGCCTCCCCAAGTTGCTAGGGGAGGAGCCCCTGGATCCTAAGGGGAAGGGAGTACACAGTCGGTGCTGGATAAATGCTGGGGGGACTGCTGCGGGCACTGGGAAAGGGTTAAAGCCAGGCACTTTTTAATTGTCAAATGACTGCGGGCGATTAGTGCTGGCAGCTTCCTCAATAATCGCTCTTCTCTGTACCTGCTGGGAGCTTAATTAAAAAACAAAGAGGCTCAATTTAAAGGCCATTACTATGCTAATGCAGCGGGGCGGGCGGTGATTAAGCAGCTCTGGTGGGCAGCGGGTGGCTGGGGCGGGGCGTGGGGCGATCAGTTACTCACTAAACAGGCTGGCCACAGTGGAGGGGGTCCCTGAGAGTGGCCATGCATGTCCTGCCTTGCAGGGGCTCCAGCCTACTGACCACGCCCACCCCCAGCCTGTGGGAGCGAGTGCCGGGGCTTGAGAGAAATGGACATCACCCACTCCTCCAAGTGCGGCCTGCAGAATTCCTTCTGCCCCGCCCCCGGGCTCAATATGGAGCCTCACCCTTCTCATGCACCCACTTCTCAGGCTCGTCTGTCAGGTCCCTGGGGGTGGCTCAGCTGGGGGACAGGTTCTGCCCACCCACGGTGGCTGTGAACAAGCCAAAAGCCAGCCCAGCACAGTCAGGCCACTGACTGGAAGCAGGTCTGAGGCTCCCACATCTCTGAGCATTTGCTCCTCTGTCCCCTTTGGGACAGTCTGCTGGTTGCCTGCCAGGCTGACCTGGGCCAGGGCCCTGGCTCTGCGTGCCTAAGGAAGGAACTCCTATTTCCTGGAGTGGTCCAGCGGCATCTTGAAGTCCTGGTTCATGAGCTCCCGGGCTGGGCTGGTTCCTGTGAGTGTACGTCAGAAGGATTCAAAGGAGCAGAAGCATGGGCGTGTGGGCATCAGACACACAGCAGGTGACTGGTGACACCCCTAGAAGAATAATCCACTGGGCCCAAGGCCTTAAGGGCGACCTGGACAAACTCAGGTTCATTCCCAGGGTGAGAAACAGCCCAGGAACCTGGCACCTTAACCAAGAGGGGGAAGTGTCACTGTCTTTGAGTCTCTGAAAGACAAGAGGGTACACACTTAGGTCCTGGGGACATTTGTACTCCACAGATTACACCCTCAATTTCATCTTGACCCCATGGTTTTGACCCTGAGCTGATTTTCATCAGCTGCCTAGTAGAATTTGTGATGATAAACTTTGGTAATTTTGTTGGTGACATTGAAAAACATCTTACCTGAGCGTGGGGAAGACTCAACTTCCCCAAAAGTCAGTAAAAATACAACTGACCCAAAGCCCTTCATGTAAAAATCACTGGCTACAAATTAACCCAAGAGTCCAGCAGCAAGATCCAATACGGACACAAACTTGATGGAAGAACAAACCCTTGTTGAAAAAATTTTCATGAAAAGAATCATTTATCTCAATAGAAATAATTTTAGTAAGATAAGAAATGGAAATGTGAAGCCTTTGTAAATTATTTAACTGTACTAGAAAGCAAATTGATCAAAAAATTAAATTGCTTTAATGGAGTTTGTTTCAGAAAACACTTGCTCAAAGCGAGTTTATCAGTGTTGTTATAATCCTAATTAAAATGCTACTGTTCACATACAAGGAGGCCATAATCCTAGGGGTCAGAGTTGTGGCGCCAAAATACCAGTTTAGTCAGCCTTCTGCCCTGCACCGGTGCCCTGGGCCCCACCTGGTGAGCCCTCTCTCATGGTGTGCCCTATTCCCCATCCTACTAGGAGTGTCCTGAAGCTAGGACCCTGGATCTTGACCTACTAATGCCCCCATCACCTGGCATAGTGCCTGGTTATGGTAGGTGTTTGGTAAACTCAATAGAATCAACAATTCTTAATGTTACAATAAAAGGTTTAAAAGGCAGGTAGTATCTGCTCTTTCAAGAAGAAGAGTCATGGCACATGGTTTGGCACAGGGGGTACCTAAGGATTTGTTGGATGGATGGATGCAAGGGCACATGGATATCTGATTGAGATGATTGGTGAATGGATGGGTGGGTGGGTGAGTGCGTGACTGGCTGGCTGGATGAGTGGATGGGTGGGTGGATGGATGGATGGATGAAGGGATGGATGAATGGAAGGATGAAGGGATGGATGAATGGATGGATGGACGGATGGATGAATAGCTGCCTAGGTGACTGTGCGAATATGAAAAGACGGATGGTTAGATGAGGACACAGAAGATCCAATCTGTCCTTGAATGCTGAGCCTCCAGCCTGACTCTTCTTTGTTGCCAGTATGCTCCAACCTGACCTCCTGTCTCTCTAACCTTGCAAATGGACTCCACGTTCTTCATGCCTTTGCTTTTTTTCAACTTCTCCCTCTTAGAATGACCCCTCTGCTTGTCTGACCCTGCAGAGCCTGACTCTGGAATCAGACACACCCCCAGTCATAGCCCAGTCTCACCACTACCCCCAACAGGTTTGCCCTGACACCCAGATCTGCCTCGGTAGGCCCTGGATCCCCAGCCCTTCCTGGGCACATGGCTCAGACCTGACTCATTTCGCCCGTGAGTACCCCAGAGAGAAGCCCTAGAGCCTCTACGTGTCATGGTATGGGGTTTCATACCTTCCACATGTGTTACCAGCCCCCACCCCAACCCTGTATCCTCAGCACACCTAGCCCAGGGCATGGACCCAGCCCAGCTGAGCTGACAGAACCAGTGCAGTGGTCCTAGAGTAAGCATAGTGTTCCTGGGAGGTGGGCAGGGTGGAGGAGGCTGAAGCAGGAAAAGATGTCAAGAACAGGCAGCCAGGAAGCCAAGCAGCAGGCAGAGGGCGCAACCACTGCGTTCCTTTCTAAGCACCTTCTCCTCTAGGGAAAGGAATGGTAGTATCCACCTCGCAGGGGCCCACAGGCCTGGCATGGAGGAAACCTTCAGCCACTCTTAGTGATCACAACAATTAACAATGACCACTGGGTGTGACACCCAGAAGCTGGTGGTTTCAGTGAGAATGGGGAAGAAATCTGGATCAGAGCAGAGGGGTTTGATAAAAGGTGCTCCCCTGTGGGACCAGTATAGGGCCTGGCTCATAGAAAGGGCTCAAGAAATGTTAGATGGCTAAGTGCATAAGTGAATCATCAAATGAACTGAACTGGCCAGGGAAATAAGGAATCAGACCCCAGGTTAGCAAAGGAACCAGTGAGAGCTTGAGGCCTGTGCCCATACCTCCTGAGCTGCCTTGCTGGCCCAGGCTTTCCCACAGCTCCTCTGGCCTGGACTAATGTCCTGAGCCTGGCTGGAGGGCTGATGGGAGGATGGCCAGAGAGATGGGAAGCCCTACGTCCTCACTGCCCTGGACCTTGTCTCTCCCTGATGGCAGGAGGGCTCGCCCTCCTGGGTCTGGCCCCAGCATCTCCAAATGAAAAAGACAGTTCTGCCCTACCCCAATCCCCAGGGATCAGAGCCTAAAGATGGGAGGCCAGTGGTCAGGTCCAAGCCACATGGACACAGCAACTCACTCTGTAGAAGGGTGTGTGAACGTGTGTGTATATATATGTGAATGAGGATGTGTGCATCTCTGTGTGTGTCTCTGGCCTGGAGCTGGCACCGTGTCCCTGGCCTGAGCCCCTCCCAAGCTTCAGATTCGTGGGCACAACTGCTAGGATGCATTTGCATGGCAGACAAGGGAGCAGCACAGGCTATGGCCAGAGCTGTGGCCTCTTGGACTCTCCCCTCCCCCCACGGTGCCCCACTCCATTTCTCCTAATAGGAACTCCATCCTTCTGTTTGCTCAGGCCCCCAAACCTTGGACTCAAGGTTTGGGGACCCTCTTCTCTGGCATCCTCTCAGGTCCCTGCCCTCCTTCAAGATGTGTCCCCAGTTGAACCACTTCTCAGCACCTCCCCAAGCCTCTCCCTGGTCCTCCCGCACTTGGGTCACACAGCTGCCTCGGGAGCTGGCTAAGATGCCAGCCCACTTATATTCCAGCTCTGTTCAGAACCCTCCCACGGTCCCTGTGTTACATGAGCTGCCTCATCCCCAGCTCTGTGCCTGTACCCCCTGCCCCACCCCCCACACACACCTGCTCTAGCCATATGGGCCTCTCATTGTTTCCCCAGCATCCCAGATACACTGTCCTCAGGGCCTTTGCACTTGCCCTGCCCTCTGCTCAGAACCCCTTTCCCTTAAATGTGGAAGATATCTTCACTGGAGTCTCTGCTCAGATGGCTTGCCTCAAGACAGCCTCTAACTCTTTCTAAAATTACAACCTTACACTCTCCCTTGCCTCATTTGTTGTAGTGCCACCATTTGTTATATTGTGTGCTTTGGGTCTATTTGTTAAAATAGATAGGTGTTATTGTCCCCTTACCTATGAGAATGGAAGCTGGAGGGGTGGGGGGGGAGCATGGACTGCCTCTATCTGTGGATTCTACCCAATGTGTGCTTGCCTGCCCAGGCCCCCTCTGGATGGTATCTTCACAGGGTTGAGCCCCATCTCTCTCTGCGGCTGGCCTGTGACCTTCAGTCCAAGCCAGGGGCTCCCTACTGCGCCCCTGGCATGGATCAAAGGGCCAAGGGATGGGATTAGCCTAGCTATGCCTGCAGGCCTCCGGCAGGAAGCGCCGGGCAGCCCTCACGCAGGCCTGGCCCGGCTGCAGGCGGCGGAGCCCTGCGAGCCCAAGCAAGACCCTCTGCCCCTGCGAGCAGAGCGAGCCAGCGAGCGGTGGCCGCGCGCATTCCAGCCGCCTGATTGACGCGCACCAGGGTCCCCGCCTGCGGCTCCTGCCGCTGCCACCGCCTGCCTGCCGCATCAAAGCAGATGTTTGCAGCTGGTTTGAGTTGGATCCCCGTCAACAGGCCCCTTTTTGTCTCCAAATAAAAACCAGCTACGCCCGGAATGATAAGGACGCTGCAGGCACGTGGGGGAGATGTCAGCACGTCCAGTCAGCAGGGCGGAGGCCGGCAGCTCCCTCTGTGGAGTGACAGACCGACTCCAGCTGCAACCCTAGCCTCCTGGCTTGTCCAGGGCCCTCTCCCCTTGGCTCCTGGGACCTACACGTCATCTCCCCCTCCCCCCATCAACACAGGCATCACAGCACCACCACGGTGACAACCATCACACCCAAGCGAGCTCTTGCTGTCCTGATGTCCTGAGCACCACAGACTGGTCCTGGCATCCTGCTAACCTCCAGGTGTGGCACACAGAGGGGAACTTCATTATGATGACGCTGCAAGGTGGGCTTCCTGAGCCTCTGCTGCCAAACAGGAGCACAGTTTCCAATGGAGGAGGCTTGTCCCATGGTCAGGCAGCTAGGCAAGCTAACATTCATACCAACTTCTTAAATATGTGTCATGTCCAGCCAGAGGTGGTGGGCATGCCAGCCTGGGCTACAACAGCAAGACTGTCTCAAAAAGAAAAAAAAAGTCTGTCACGTTGCCTTTTCCAAGAAGCCCCAAGCTCTGCTCCAGATTGGCCTTTGTGCCTTGCTCTGTTGCGCAAGCCCCCCACACGCACTGTACCAGTTCCCAAGGGTTGGAATGCTGCCAGACTGTGCCCAGGCATCTCGGGAGCCCTGCGCTGAGCTGCCTCAGGGGCATTTGCTGAGTGAATTGGAGAAAATGCAACAGAGGGGCCGCTGTGACAATGGCCAAGTTGTGGTCCCCACAGAGAGGAGAGTGCTCCAGCAGCCATATGGGGCTCCGGCCTGGAGAATCTCCTGAGCCCCTGTGGTCCTGAGTGAGAGTGACAGAAGTCTGTGTGTACAAAGAGACAGACAAACAGAATATAGACAAATATTCCCACTGTACAGAAGACAAAACTGAGGCTCAAAGGAGAGCTATGACTCACCCAAGACCATGCAGCTGGTGCTTGTGGTATATGGGCTGGGGGCTGACAGGGAGCTTTTGAGGGAGCAGGGGAAGGAAGGAACACAAAACAGTGTCTAAGTGGCCACCCTGAGTCAGATGCCTAGGTCCTGTTTGATCACTTACAGTCAGGAAAGTCAGCCTGAACGTGGCACCCCCAGGTCTTTCTCCATGTGCCAGAAGCAAGGGTGCAGCCGGGGGCAGGGTGGGGTGGTTTGCTGTTGACTCTCAGCCTAACAGGAGGCAACCATGTAATGTTGGTGATGAAAGGTAAGGAGAGTGGACCCCCCAGTTGTATGGATGTGGAGTGGGTAGGGGCTGCGGAGGTCAAGTTCACTGATCTTACTATTTTCTGGTGTTCTTAGACCCCTAGAAGCAGAGTACCTGATATTTTCTTGTCTTTCTCATGGCCCATTCCATTCCTCACAAGGTCGTTTGTTCATTCAACAAATGCTCACTAACTGCCTCGTCAGTGTCAAAGGCTAGGGGGTAAGTGAGGTCCAGGTCAGTAGGGTTTTGGACATGCAAAGAGCCGGAGGGAGGTTGGGATGCTAAGTACCAGGGAAGGCTTCACAAAGGAGGTCACACCTGAAGTGGGTCTTGAAGGATGAACAGGAGTTCAACATGAAGCAAAGGAGAGAGAGACAGAGAAGCAGACCTTGCAGGCAAATGGAGTCTTAGATGTGAAGGAAGAAGGGACTGGCTGGTGACAGGACTGCTGTGGTCTTGAGTGCCATAGTTGGGTCTTGGAGCTAATCCTGAAGTTATTGCATGCTCTTGGATGTTCTGAAGCAAAGAGGGTCTGAAAGCTGACCTGACTTGATATGTTAGCTTTCCATCTCTGTGACAAAATACCTGAGATATTAATTTATAGGAAGAAAAGGTTTGTTTTGGCTCACAGTTGCAGAGATACCAGTCCATGCTCACTTGGCCCCATCTCTCTGGGCTGTGCAATATAGTACATCAAGGTGGGAGTGTGTAGTAGAGGAGGCCTGTGCACCTCATGGTGGCCAGGAAACAAAAAAAGAGGCAGAGCTATGCCCCAGTGACCTAAGTCCCTTCTCCTACGCCCCACCTCTAAGGTTCCACAGGCTGGCCACCAAAATCCATCAGCACATGAGACGTTGGGGGCCTCTTCCAAGCCATAGCATGACTAAGCTTTGGGAGTTTCTCCCCCAAACCTGTTTTCCATATGAACTGAAAAAGAATGCAGGGGTTACAAGGACAGAGGAGGCTGGGACTCACCAGTGAGGACAAACACAGAGTGAGAGATATTCTGAGAACCCAACAAATGGCTACCCAAACTGTAAAGTGCATTAATGGAGCATGCAAATGGCAATGTGTGAAGGAGGGAGCAGGGGAGTTTCTACTCAGCAGGGATGGTGAGCAGTGCCAGGAAGCTTGGAGGATGAGCCCAGCAGTCAGGATCCCCATTGATTGATCCCATCCCTGTGCCTGGCCCAATCTGACAGCCTCCATCATTATCCCGGTTGGATGAATGGGACTTGTGCCAGATCCCAGTGCTCGAAAGTGACTCCAAGCTTGATGTGTGTGTCTGGACACTCAGGGCTGGAGTGAAGACTGCTCAGAGAACCTGGCATGCCCTCGCCATCGTTAGGAGGCCAGTGTCACGGGAGCAATGGAATCAGCCACACTCTGTGCATCTCTGCAATTGTCAATGGTACACAAGAAATTAATCCGATTTGCAATCCATGTTCAAATGCTCCTGAAAAGATTAGTTTTCAGAGTTTTGTTAATCAATCTTTAATAAATTGAGCATTAAACAGTAAACCATACAAACTGTGAGGTGCTGAGGTGTCCTCTCAGCCTGGGACTCAGTGTGTGTGTAGGGGAGGGGTTGTCCCGCAAATGGAATTTCTCACTTTGTAATCACAGATGACCCCACCAGGAGAAAAAGATGTGTTTATGTGTTTGTATATGTTTATATGTAGTGATGTTCCATTTAAAAAAAAAAAAACAGACACTCAGCCCCTTCTTCTGGGATCAGGCTCATGTACACTAAGAAGCACTGGGGTATACGGTAGCCCTCTGGGGAACTCACAGTCTGGGGGGCAGACACAGGTGAGGTTCCTGGAGTCAGGGCACACTGACGTCCACAGGGCAGGGAAGGCGTGTCTGGGGATGCTGTGTGTGAGGGAGCCACCCTCCCTCTGCCCTTGATGTACTTATCTGTAAGATGGGGATGGGACCGCGCTGTCCTTCGGGGGCTTGGCAAGATGTAATGAGGCAATGCAGAGGGACAGCACTGAGCAGCCCTAGTGATGTCATCACAGAGCCGGTCCCTGGGCCCCAGCCCCAGCAGGCCAGACAAGGTAGCAGGACCAGCCCAGAGCCCAGGAGTCTGAGGGAGGTGTAGTGAGGCCTGTTAACACAGTCAGTCCGGGAGGCCGCTCGCAGAGACCCCAGCAAATGTGGTCCACGAACACATTGTAGACACACGGGGACAGAAGTAGGGTCGGTTTTTATGGAAGCCCTTTCTGTGCCAGCACAGTGCCAAGGGTCTTTCATGCTTCCAGCCTTCCCCACAGTTCTGTAGTTAGCTACAAGTTCCTGTTTTATAGGTCAAGAACGTGATGTTCAGAGAGGTTCAATGCCTTGCCCAAAGTCACACAGCAAGGAAGTTACAGAGCTAGGAGGCTGGGGATGCAGCTCAGTGGTAGAACACTGGGGACTGGATTCAGTCCCCAGCACCACAAAAGGAAAAGAAAGAAAGTTTCAGAACCAGGTTGCAGCCCCAGGCTGTGCCCTCTGTGCTCACTGCTTTAGGTGAACAACTGCTATCTCTACACTGAGAAGCAGGCACCAGTGCTGAGCCCATTATACATGTGAGTAAACTGAGGCTCAGAGAGAGGAATTACTTGCTTGGTCACCAGCCAGCAAGTGGAGGCCCTGGGCATGATTTTAGTATCCCCTACCTGTGCCTGGCCTGCTTCCCCAGTCCCCCCACGGCAGCAGGGACAGAGGGAGGAAGGGAGCTCACAGAGAGGAGGGGACCCCTCCCGCACACCCGTGAGTAGCTCTCACTCCGGCACTTCACAGTAGACAAAGGCAGCCGGGTAATTGGGAGCGAGTTTTTCATGCGTCCCCCCCGATGTTTTATTGGGTGGAGGGATGCTTGGAGACCAAACGGATGGCACATTCTGTTTATAAAGTGTGCGCCGTTTGTTTTATTTCCCGGGTTTTTGCAATCTAGATAACAGATGACGCCCCGAGTGGCTGCGCTGCCTGGTAATGGCGGCACGGGGCCTTTGGAGGAGTATTAATAATAGATTGTGTTGATGAGCTTGGAAAAGTAGCAATCGACCCCCTGCTGCCAAGGCATTACCGCGCTGTTCCAGTGCAGCCAGCACTGTGCCGTACAGTCACAGAATGCAGGTCACCCGCCCACTCTGCCGCCTGCCCCAGCCTAGGAAGGTCTAGATGGGAGATGTAGGATGGGAGACCCCAGGATGTGCTAACCCAGGCCTGGGACCTGGGCCCTGCTCTGCTGGGAGGGGCGCAGCTAGTGCCCACCTGCTCAGGCGGCTGCAGACCCCAGTAGGCACCTTAGCCAGGCACAGAAGGGCAGTGGGGGCAGGGCAGGAGCATCCCCTCCATGACAGCACCTACTTCTGCAAACCCTCAGTGGAGTGCATGGCCAGCCCAAATCCTGAGGGCCTCTGCCTACTGCTGCTGTGGACAGCGGGGCAAGTTGTGTCCTGAAGAAGAACATCTAGCCTAAGGCCAGCTCTGAGCTGAAACTCGGCCTAGGCCCCCTTGCAAAGCCATGCTCACGTGCGCTGGAGGGGGTCCCTCTGGCCTTGGACACAGAGCCTGGCCCTCCAGGCCTTTGCTTACCTGCTCCACAAACACACACAGTCTTCCTTGAGGGCAAGTCCTCACTTGAGGGATCCTGGTTCAATTAGTCACTCACGGGAACTCCACTGTGATACTCACCAAGTTACGTGTTAAGTATCATCAGATCCCAACAACAGCCATTGGGGGAGGTCCTACTGGACCCCCCATTTTACAGGAGAGTGACCTGAGGTCCAGGGAAGCTCAGAGGAGCATAGAGGAGGCCACCCCGCTCCCCTGACCAGGGCATCAGAGAAGGCTTCCCAGAGGAGGTGACATTGGAATTGGGCATTGCAGGATGAGTAGGAGCCTGCCGAGCAGAATATTGGTGGGTTGGCAGGGTTTCTGGGGATACCCCCAAGCTGAGTGCCCTGGCCAATGCCAGGGGAGCAGGCAAAGCCGGAGGTGACCCTGTCCATAGCCTCCCAACAGCTCACCGTGGGTGGCACTGATGACAGCCCTGGGAAGGCAGGCAGGCCGAGAGCCTCGTGTTTATGGCCGTTCCTGTTCCAGAACCGATTAGCAGAGAATTGCAGCTGTAATCTGTGTCCGTGATGGCGGGCCATAAAGAGGGATGGGATGTGCACAGCGCTCCCAAGGTGGCGCCCGCAGACGTGGCCCAGGGACGCTGGGAATGAAAAATGGTTTTAATTCCCTCCCAGCAGCAATAATTTGATTCTTCATAAATTTCTCCATCAAAGTGTTGTCGAGGCTGAGTTCCCACAGAGCGGGCACGTGACGGGCAGGGGGGCGTCGGGAGGAGGAGTGGTCAGCGTGCTGGGAGGGGCTGCCAGCGGCTCAGGGCCCCGCCCGCCCGGGGGTCTCAGAGATGGGGATGGAGCCCTTGACCCGAGGGGCCCGGGCGGGAGGCCTCCACGGGGCTTGCGATCGAAAGGCTGAGTGAGCAACCGTCCTCCGCACCCCGTTTGCTCCTCGCTAAGATGGGATGGAGGTTCTCGTGTCACCGTGTGGGTGCAAGGACCAAACCGCGGTCGCTGAGCCGGGCCTGCCCAGTAGGTGTTTGTCCACAGACCGCGGAGGAAGGACAAAGCGATGTCGGCCACGCCACAGGGTGGAGACAGGGCGTGGCAAAAGGCTGCCCACCGTGACGGTGCTCTGGAGACACCGCGGCTGTGCTGTGGGGCCACGGCTGGGGAGGCAGAGGGCGGCGAGGGAACCCTGAATGCCAGGCCCAGGGACTTGGAGGTTCTCCTGAGGGCATGAGGAGGCCATGGCAGACTCTGCAGGGAAGCAGCATGGTCAGATATGTGTTTAGAAAGATTCTTCTGGGTCCTGTGTTGGCGAGAAGTGAGGGAGGGGACCAGGAGCCCCAGGTGGGGCCTAGGGCAGCTGCTTCGGCAGGGAAAGAGGGACCCAGGCTGGAGGGCTGGACAGCATCTGGACTGCTTGGATGTGGGGTGATGGAGGAGCAGGGAGGAGGCAAAGCAGGTCCAGGCATGGATGGGACTCTGTTTCTGTCTTCCAACCAGCCTGACCCTGGGGAGGTTGAGGCTGGTTCTCTACCCTGCCCTCTAGTGGCCACCATGCCTGTGAAGTGGAGGGCTCTTAGCTGACCCCAAGAGAGACACCTCTGGGCAGGAGCCCTCCCCCCCCCCACCCTGGGGCTGCTGGGGACCTGCAAGAAGAAGAGGAGGGTTCCAGTGCCCAGGGAGGGCCTGTCCTGCTTGTGCCTGAGGTCCCAGGGGAAGGGGCTCTCGGCTCAGTGGTCTTTGGGAAGGACCCCCGAGCACAGTCAGCACATCTTTGTGCCCACAGGCTCTTCGCGGCCAAATGCAGTGGTTGCATGGAGAAGATCGCCCCCACCGAGTTCGTGATGCGGGCGCTGGAGTGCGTCTACCACCTGGGCTGCTTCTGCTGCTGCGTGTGCGAGCGGCAGCTGCGCAAGGGTGACGAGTTCGTGCTCAAGGAGGGCCAGCTCCTGTGCAAGGGCGACTACGAGAAGGAGAAGGACCTGCTCAGCTCCGTGAGCCCTGATGAGTCCGACTCCGGTAAGCCCTGGCCCTGCCTGAGCTGGGTGGCTGCAGGACAGAGCTGTCCATTGAGGCAGGCGCAGACATGCCACACCCACATGCATGCACACACGCGTGTATACAGTCATACACACCTGTGCACACCACCCCAGCACTCAACATGCACCTCTGGCCACCAGCCCTAAGGCACACACACCTGTACACATATACCTACATGTGGTCACAGGTGTACACAGGCACACCCAGGAGCATAGACACATGGTCATGCATGTGTGCGGATGTGTACTCACATACCTAAGCATGCAAAACCCCACGCAGGCACACACATGTGCATACACACTCACACACAACCAGCACACTCAGGCTGCACGTGCATGGTTGTGTATGTGCTCACGTACCGTGGTGTGTGCACACACATACATGCACACACGTACAGGCTTGTTCTCTGGGACAGGCTGGAGGTGGCTGGCACCTCTGTCATTCCTGAGGGTGGTGGGAAAGGAAGGAGTTGAGCAGGGAGCATGGAGAGATGCCTTATCTACCCTTTGGGGTGTCCTAGACCCCATAGTCTCAGGACCTGCTACAGAGGAGGGTACATCACTGTCGGGGCCACAGTGAGGCAGTGTGTTCTCATGCATCCATCCCGCTCAGCCTTACTCATGTGTGAGTGCATATCTTTAGTCCTGTGGCTTCCTGTACTCCTGAAGAAGGGCAGAGGCTGGCTAGGTGCCCCCAGCCCATCTGCAGGCCTAGGAGAGGGGAGACTGACCCCTCCATGAAGAAGACACTCCTGGAGACAGGAGACCAGTTCAGACAGAAGGCCATGGGGGAGCATTGCCCATCTGTGAGGCCCAAAACCCTGGGGCATGGACATGCTGTGGGTGCATGGTGGGTGAACACACCTGCTTGT
Source organism: Castor canadensis (assembly GCF_047511655.1). Lineage (NCBI taxonomy): Eukaryota > Metazoa > Chordata > Mammalia > Rodentia > Castoridae > Castor > Castor canadensis. Next base: position 9,091,961 of record NC_133398.1, on the reverse strand, counting down.
TCATGCCACGTGTGTGTTATGTGTGTGCCTATGATTGTGAATTCTTGCCAGTGGCTAAGTGTGCCGTGTGTGTGTGTTCTGTGTGTGTGTGGGGGGGGGGAACCTGTCTTTACCTGCCAGTGTTTAGCCCCTGGCTAAACGGAAAGCCACTGGCGTTCTCCTCCTGTCACCCTGGTCCCTGGCTGGTACTGGTCTGGGGCAGTGGACACGCTCCTTGAAGTCTGACGTGTAGGCTGGAGTTTCAGAGTGCAGAGGCCAGACAGGACGAGTCAGGGAAGCCTGGGCCGCAGATGCCACACCTCTCTACAGGAGGCTTTGGCCCTAAAGGCCAACAAATGCACCCTCGTGTACAAGCATCAGTGTGCCATACACACTTCCTAGTGTGTCCACACCTGAGGCACGTGCACACGGGGCGATGTGCCTGCATACCGCTCCCATGCCAGCTCCTTCAGTGCCTTGCTGAACGTGCATGCACCTGTGTGTTACTTCATGTCCATGTGGGCCTGTGTGCTCATCAGAGCAGGACTGGCCTGGGGTCCAGGATAGGGAGGTGAGGAGTGGGGGGGACTTGGAGGAGATGGGGGGAGGGGAGATGCAGGACCAGGTGCAACAGGGCCTGGGGGCCAGGGGAAGGAGTAGACTTTATTCTGAAGGTACAAAGCTAGGACCTGGGACTGCCTTTGGCCCTCCCTGACAGGCTGGATTGTGTCCTCCACAGTGAAGAGTGAGGACGAGGATGGTGACATGAAACCAGCTAAGGGACAGGGCAGCCAGAGCAAAGGCAGCGGGGATGATGGGAAGGACCCTCGGAGGCCCAAGCGACCCCGGACCATCCTCACCACACAGCAGCGAAGAGCCTTCAAGGCCTCCTTTGAGGTCTCCTCCAAGCCCTGCCGGAAGGTGAGGGCATCTAGGTGGGACAGGGCTGGGCTGACACCCCCCCCCCAACCCACTGTCCAGGTGCCACCCGCTCTGCTGTGGCTGGGGGGTAGGACTGCCCCTCCACCTCCCCACTCACTGCCACCTCCCAGCTGTCATCCCTGTAAGCCTGACCTGTCTCCTGTCTCGCGCCAGGTCCGGGAAACACTAGCAGCAGAGACAGGCCTCAGCGTGCGTGTGGTCCAAGTCTGGTTTCAGAACCAAAGAGCAAAGGTGAGAAGCCACTACCCAGCCCCGATGCTCCTGGGCAGGCCTGGGAGGATGGGAGATGGACAGAAGATGGGGCCTGATGGAGAACTGGGACTGAATGGAGGTAGGGAGGGGACCTGATGCTGGGGACCAGGCTGAATGGAGGTGGGGCAGTGGGGAGGGAGTCTGGTGTAGCCTGACCTGTCTCCTTGCGCCTGGCAGATGAAGAAGCTGGCTCGGAGGCACCAGCAGCAGCAAGAACAACAGAACTCCCAGCGGCTGGGCCAAGGTGAGCTGGGCTGCGTGGTTGGGGCTCAGCTTCATGCAGGGACAGTGACACAGGGGCCAGTGACTCTGGAGCCCTCCCAAGGTCAGAGACCAGGAAACTTTCTGCCTGGCAGCGGCTGAGAACAGCAATGGATGGAGAGTGATGGGGCTGGGGACACAGGCAGCAAGGAGGGCAGAATGACAGACCAGAAGGGTGGTGGCATTTCTGCAGCGAAAGCAGCCACCATCTCCCGCTCACCTGGCTCTTTCTCAGTGTGCAGCCCGCTCTGTCTCCCAGTTCCCATAGATCCCTGCTAGGAAGGGGACTTTCACAGCCGAGGAAACTGAGGCCCACTGAAATTCAGGGTCTTGCCCAGGATCACAAAGCTAGTGAGGGGCAAAGGTGGACCTTGGCTCTGAGGATGAGGCACCAAGCCAGTGCTAGTCACAGGGCAATACTACCCTGCCGCCCAGCCTAGAGTTCATGGGAAATGGCCAGGAAGAGTTGGTCAGGGTGTAAGGAGTCCAGGGTAGGCTCCTGCTGGGTGGTGAGGGGCCAGCTCAAGGGGCAGTGGACTTTTCAAGAAAGTTATTACCATATCAGGATCTTGACCCAGGCCCCACAGGGACACTGAGCTATGACTGGAAGAGACAGGTAGCTCTAGAAACTGCCTGCTCCCAGTGAGCAGAGGGCCCTGAGCAGGACTTTGGACCAGGCCAACCTCCCAAGCTGGACTTGGGGCTCCTAGAGATAGGACCCCAGAACCTAGTTCTTCTCTCCTCTTCCTCTGTCCCCTCGTGGGGCTACCTCTAGTCTCCAAGCAGCCCTGCACGGTGCCTCTCCAGTGCTCCCAGCCCCCTACAAGAACAGCCCATGCCCCAGCTCATCACAGCCCCCACTGTCCCCTCTCACTGTCACACACATGCATCCTTGCAACCCTGCCTTTCTCACCCTGGCTGCATCAGCTTTGTCACCAATGGGGGGTGTGGTTTCATGTCTCTTGTTCCTCATGCTTCCTCTGAGTAGTTGCCTTTCCTACAGTGACCTTGACAGAGACCCCCCCAGGACCTTTCCCCTCAATTCCTCAGAAGAGATCCCCCTGAGCAACATCTACAGGGGCTGCCAGGTTGGGGCGGGCAGGGCTAGTTGATGAAGACATGTATTGTCCCCAGAGGTCCTGTCAAGCCGCATGGAGGGCATGATGGCTTCCTACACACCACTGGCCCCACCTCAGCAGCAGATCGTGGCCATGGAGCAGAGCCCCTATGGCAGCAGCGACCCCTTCCAACAGGGCCTCACACCACCCCAAATGCCAGGTGACCACATGAACCCCTATGGTAAGCCGCCCCACCCCCCTGCCCATCCCAGCACTGCCCCTGCCCCTGCCTCACCAGGTAGGCCTGGGGCCATGACAGCCACCTGTTGCCCCAGTTCCCCAGCAGAGCAGGCCAACACAGCCCCCTGCCTCCTCCTGACAAGAGCAGCCAGCCTCTCTCATCAGGCACTGGCCACCCTCTCCCTGGCCTCTGCTTCTCCCTGGCCTCTGGGCACAGAGCCTGCAGGGCTGACAGGGCCCCCAGAAACCCAGCTGGCACCCTGGTCCTGATGTCCTTTCTGCCCCCCAGGGAATGACTCCATCTTCCATGACATCGACAGTGATACCTCCCTCACCAGCCTCAGTGACTGCTTCCTCGGTTCCTCCGACGTGGGCTCCCTGCAGGCCCGTGTGGGGAACCCCATCGACCGGCTCTACTCCATGCAGAGTTCCTACTTCGCCTCCTGAGAGCCAGCTGGGCTGAACGGACGCTTGGGCACAGGCCTGGGTTGGGACTGCGGCCTTAGCAGCCACCCGACCACCCCCACCTGCTGCCCACACAGACTCTGCAGACAGCCATATGGTGCCCTCCCCTCGGCCAGCCGGACCTGGCTCAAGTGCCCATTGGGCACAGCCAGACAGGCAGATGGGCACAGCCTGGGCAGGGGCTGTGTCTTGCCCACAGAAACCTTGTCACCTCCAGGGACCCAGAGCTCTCGGACAGCCACTTGCCTCCCAACCCCTCGCCTCCATCAACTCCTTCTCCCTCCCCATCTCTTTTTTGGGAAGCTTAAATTCTCTCTATTTTTTTAAACGTCCTCTCTGTGTCCAGCCAAGCTCCATGGCCCCCATGCCAGGCCTAGGATGATGACATTGTGACACGGTGTCTGGTACCTGAGAAGTCTGAGTGCCCACCTACCCCTCCAGCAAACTCAGGAGTGGCTTCTGAGGACCAGGCTCAGCTCTCCTAACCTGAGCCTGGACCAGAAGTGGGAGGAGCTAGGCAGCTGTGACACGCCCACCCCTGCCCCCCACCATGCTCTGCCTAAAAGGGGAGTGTTGGCAAGAGGTGGAGTGACAGCAGAGCCCAGGCAGACTCCAAGGGATAAAGATGCACATGCAAAGGTACACACAGCTACAGGCACCTACGCACAAACACACGTGCTCACGCATGCATACACACACACTCGTGCACACACACACGCACACACACAGATGCTGAAAGGTAGAGGGTGCTCTGTGGTCTCCCCAGCCTTGTCAGGAAGCAGAAAGACCAACAGTGGCAGAGGTACCACCACTTAGAGCAATTGGAGAGGGAAGGAGGGGAGAGTCAGTGAGTTTGAAGCATGTCAACCCAGGTGTATCCTGGCCTCTGCCCAGCTGGGTGCTGGCTGGACAGGAAGGGCAGCCCCAGACCCACCCAACTCTTGGGGGCAGATATGGAGCCCCAGAACCAGATAGAATCAGGCCAAACACAGACGCTCCAGGTGCACTGGCTTGGCACGCCATCTGATGCTTGGCTCTTCTGATCCCCTCTGCCTCTCCTCATGGGCCTCCAGGGACAGGAGCTCACTGCTGCAATGAGTTCCTCTCAGCCACCCTTTCCTACTGGCTTACCTCTGCCTTTTCAGCCCTTAGTCCTCACTTCTCAAAGCCAGGCTGCAGCTCTCCAGCTCTTCCTCCTAAAACTGCACCCAGGCTGGGTGTGGGGCCACTATAAGCTGACTTTCCCAGTGATATTAGCCAGCCCACAGTGAGCAGGCCCTTCACCTCCCCTGCTTTAGGCACCCTGACTTTGTTAATGTGGCCAGAGATCTGTTGAAGGGTTTAGGCGACATGATCTTGGAAACTCACCCTGCCCTTCTGTAATAAACCCCTTGGGCCTCACACACTTAGCCACACCTCTGTGTGTAGGTGAGATGGGAAGGGATTTATTGTTTAGACCCTGTGAAGGACTCTGGGCTCCTTGTTTTTGGCCACATTTCCTTTACCTGGTTCAGTCAGCCTGTGGAGTTTCCCTGCACCCCAACTCTAACTGCTCTTTTACCCCTGTCACCCTGAAGCACTTCTGATAGAGTCAGCCCTGTGTGTCTTTCCTAGGCAAGGGGCTGTGGGAGCCTCTCTCTTTTGACACTGGCCCCTTACCTGTCCTCCTCGGATGGTAAGAACCCATGGCCCCCTGTCAGGTGCCCTGCTGGAAGCTGGACACGCTGTGTCACCCCAGCCCCCAGTCTCCTCAACTCTCCCCTGTCAGAAGAGGAAGTGAGGTGGGCTGATGGGCTCAGGCCCCTGGTGATCACTGTGTCCTTGTCCACGTGCTCACAACCCTGCCTTTAATGCTGAGCCCTAAGCTACCACCCCGAGGCTGCCTGGCCTAAACTTTGAGCAGATGAGGACAACTGTCTCTCCATCCTGGGCCCCGCTGCCTGGTGTGATCTGGAATCCACCTGCTGTGGAGTTCTGCCTCTCTGTCCCTGGGAGGGCTCAGTCCCTGCAGAGCATCCTGTGTCTCTCTCACACCTGCCCAACATGTCACCACACACAGTCGTCACAGGGGAAGATATGGCTTAGCAACTCCCTTGGGCCCCAGCAGGCAACCTGGCCCTGTGCTCTTGTACAAAGAGAACTTTCCCAGGACCTTAGTTGGTATCCTCAGTCCTTTGGGCCAGCCCTGTCCTCAGGCACCATGTCAGTTTCCTAGGATCCTCCTTTCTTCTTAGTCACATGCACAGCTGAGTTGTGCCAGGAGTAGACACCCAGTCCCCAGGAGACCTGGCTGCCTCCCTCTGTCCTTTAAGTTGGAAGAAACTGGGTCACCTGGTTCATCCCTGGTGTTATAGCTGAGCTAGGAGAGGGAAAGGCACCTGCCCGGGTGCCCACAGCAAGCTAGTGACAGAGCAGGAGCAGAGAAGTGAACACCACACCTACCCACATCCTCAGCTTGTGAACAGATCAGGATGGTTGACTTGTTCTCAATAAGCCAGTCAACCCCAAAGGTCACCTCACTCTGGGGCCTCCAAGCCCCAAGTCCAGTCCTGGCCTCTGCTGTCTCCACTCTGGTGTCCCCAGCTAGGAGCTCGTGGTAAGAGAAGAGACCAAGAGCTCCTCATGCCAGATGCCCATCAGCGGAGCTCGAATGACTCCTTCGCTGCTGCTCGCTCCCGGGCACTGAAGCCCATGCCCAGCCCCGGACCTGGTGGGAACAGGCTGAATAAGACAGGGCTATTCCCCCAGGGCTTCTCTTGGAAGGAGAGACCAATGCACCCCAGCCCTGCCCAGATGGTAGAGACGTTGCTCAGGCCTGTGGAGCTGTAGTGGGCTGGGGAAGGGGTTCCCCGCTTCATGAAGGACATACAGGTGCCTGGGAAGGGATGTGCAGTTGCCCCACCTGCCCCTGCCCTGATGGGCCCAGCCCTATGGGGGCGAGACAAGGGGGAGGAACTCTGTGGCCTCTGGTAGAAAGTGAAAGGTGGGCCTGGGTTGGGAATTCCTTGGAGAAAAGCCAAGTTCCACCCCCTGCTGGGAAGTCATGGATGAGAAAGAGGAAGGAGCCTGCCCCTGGAGAAGGGAAAGAAGCTGAGTTTGACCCCAGCAAGCCTCCCAGATACACTGCTGTCCTGGGAGATTCGTGCTGAGGCCACACAGTCAGGGACCCTGCAGTTACAAGGGGCAGACCAGTGTTGCCAGCAAAGGGCTGGTGCAGTGGGCAGGCATCTCCCAGGCTTCCTGGAGGAGGTGGATGTAAAGAAACTGGGCACTCCACCCAGATGAGCAGGCCCAACAGGGTGGGGACCCCAGCCTGGGGCTTGGGGCAGCCTCTTCTCCTTTAGGGGGCCCCACGACCCCTAGCAATGAGGCTGCCCACCCACTGGTTGCCCCTTGATGCACACAGGAAGCCCAGGAGGAGGATTGGCCAATGCCTGCCTGGCTCTAGCCCTGAGCTCTGGGGACCCCAGGGTGAGGGGGAGCCTGCAGCCAGGGCTGGTGCTGCCCTGTGGGGAAGAGGCTCCACGCTCACGCACGCACGCGCACACACTCACACCTGATGCACGTGGAGGCTCACAGAACAGTCGCAGGCACACATGGCCTGGGAGCAGGAAGGACCCCCCAGTGCGTGGCCTTTGGTAGGCATCATTGCCAGTGGGCCTCTGTCCCCACTGAGGGGGTCCCAAGGGAGAGCAGTGCAGCCGGGCTGGGACCAGGCCATGGCAGGCCTTCCTGTTTTCCTTGTACAGACTCTACCCACCCGCCATCCCCACACACATTTTATTTAATAACTTGTCATTGTTAAATTATTTATTAGCGTTTACCACATCACCACCCCGCCTTCCACTCTCACCTTCCGCCTCTTCCCACAAAAGCAGAAAATGGAAACAAGAAAAGATGAGACGTCGGTATATTTGTAAATAAACAACCTATACACGCCTGTGTGGCTCTCCTTGTGGAGGCTGGGGGGGTGGTTACTGAGACTAAGCTGTGACATTAGTAGATTTCTTGGTAACCATCAGCGGCAGCAGGTCAAGGTGGAGAAAAGCCTTGGGGTCCCTGGTCTTGTCGAACCCCATCCCATAATCCTTTTCTTCCATCCTGTCCTGTTCCAACCCAGAGCCATCTCCATACTTTGGGCCAGTGCATCTATCCCATCTCCATTTCACTCCATCCTGTTCTCCAGTGTGCACTCATTTCTTCATTCACCCAGCCAATGTTAGTGAAGGGCCCTTTAAATTTCTCCAGGCAGAGAGGGTGGTTCCTGCCCCAAGGGTATAGACAGTGTGGTATGATCTCAGTTGAGGTAGAACGAAGCCCTGTTCCAGAACTACTCAGCCTCATCTGGAGGGTGGAGCATCGGAAGGCTTTCTGGAAGAAGCTATGTATTCAGCTGAGACTGAAGTCACCTGGCAGGATGGGGATGGGGAGCTGTGGGGTGTCTGGAAGCATTCCAGGGTGGTACAGAACCTCAGAGGCAGGCAGAATCTTGTGAACACCCTGACCCAAAAGGATTGCTAAGTTTGGGGAGTGGGACACAGCAATGAGAATGGAGGCATGGCAGACCAGCAGGGGCCTGATTAGCTCAGGGACACTGGATGGAGGCAGGGGGTTCAATTGGTTCACCAAAGTGAGAGGTGACAATGGCTTTGACTGGGGTGGTACCAGTGGGGGGCAAACAGGGACCATATCTCAGAGATATTGGTGGGGCAGTAACATCCGGGTCCTTGGTCACTGAGCTGAGGGCATAAGAGGAGAAGGTATGGGGGAGAGAAGAAAACCTTTGATCCATGAACTGAGGGTCTCTGGAACATCCAGGTGGCGATAACCAGGCTTGAGCCTCTGAAGGACCGGCGCACCTGGGTCTTCGGCAACCAGCCGATGGCTATTGAGGCCTAGGCTGGGCAGCTCATTCCAGGAAAGGCATGGGGAATGCAGAAGTCCCTGCTGAAACCTGAGTGATGGGAAGGCCCCAGCATTGACCATGACCATGGGCTCTAGGGGGATGTGGTGTGGGCTAAAGAATTTGGTTCTCCAGGAATGTTCCTTGAAGTCTCAAATATCTTTGAGTATCTCGAGGACTGTCAGTGCATACATGTGTGTGCACTGCGTGTGTGTTGTGTATTTGTACCTATGGAAACAGCTCTGTTGGCCCATTTGCCTGGGTACCTTGTGCATGGAGCTGGGTGTTGGCAGGTGTCAGGGTGTTGTGTGTAGTTGTATCTACCAGCAGGCAGTTACTACCTGAATATGAAGATGAGTGTCACCCAGGTGTGTTGGTCTATACAGGTAGACCATTATGTATATTTGTGTGTGCATTGGAGACCTCTGGGCCTGTGTTCTCAAACCTGATGTCCTATGTTCTCTCCCTTCCCCCATCCTCCCCACTCCTGTGTCTGACATCACCTGAAAGCCACCTATAGCATCTCTCCCTCTGTCTGTGACTACCAGAGCCCCCTAGGGGCAGGTTCCCCGCATGTTCTCTGCAGGCTCATTCCACACCCCGAGTAAAATCTAGCAGCCACCAGGTTTCAGGGACCCCCCCATTGTACTCCATTTGTACTCAACAACCCTGAGAAACAGGGCCCCATGTTTAAAAAGGGAAACTGAGGCTCAGAGGAGGGTGTAGCCAGGCTCAGTAGAACAAAGCTAACAAGAATAGCAGAGCAAGAATAGGAAATCAGGTTTGGCCACAAACTCAGTCTTATCACTGTACCAGGCTGCTCCACGCAGACCCACCCTCTCAAGTCCTCCAAGTCCAGGCTGAGAGACCTGGAGACAAAGAAACTCTCTCCTACCTTCACAGTGCGCCTTCGTGAGGCTCAGGGAGTCCAAGTCACCCAGCCCAGACTGCATAGCACCGAGCAGGACTCACCCAAGCCTTGCTGTCCAAGCCCCCAGCCTGGGCTCGTATGAGGCGCTACCACACTCCACCTCGCTCCAGCAGTGAGCTGCCAACTCTCGTGCCTGCAGCAACGTGTAAAATCCTGTCACTAAAAAATGTGCAAGCGTGGGGGTGCTAATCCGTTTCTCCCTTGTCACCTGCCTGTCTCCTCCCCCAACCCAGAAGGTGAAGGCATGGGATGGGGGAGGACATCTGAACTGAGTCCCTGGGGATGAGAGAAGCCGTGGGAAGAAGCTCCTCCCTGGAGTCTGTCTTTCTGGGGGCAAATTTGGTTTCTGAGTGTTTTCAAACTCTGCCAGGTCGGTCTTGACCCCAGGCACTGATGGACGAGAGGATTCTGATCATGACTTTGACCTCAGAGTCACCCCTGGAGCTTGACTGGATAGTGGGCCAGGGATTGCTCACCCCCCTCACTCTTCAACTGAGCCATCAGCCCCCACCCCCCACCTCCAGGGCAAACAGGAGCAGCTATGTGAAGGCACGAATGGCTGACCATGAGGAAGGCTCATTAGCCATTCTTGGGAAACCAGGGCAAGTCTCCTGAGGAAGAAGTACTGGGGCCGAGCTTCCAAAGTTGATCAGAGTGGCATGAACAGAGAGGGACATGAAGGTTATCCAGAAAGAGGGAACAGCCAAAGGCTCCCACAGGAGATGGAGACAGGCACACCAAGGTTGTTTGAAGTCTGAAGGTCGGAGATGGCGGAGGTGAGGTCCTTGGGGCTTCCTGTGCCCACGAGGAGCACGCCAGGGTCAGGCAGACAGGGAGAGATTCCTGACCTGTTCCATTTTCCAGTTCAGCTGGGATGCATGTCAGCACACCATGAAATACTGAATACAAAGGAGTGTTTGTATTCTCCAGTGTACACAAAGAGGGATAATCAAACAAACCTCAGTACCCTGTCCCTAGATAAAGAAATTTCTTGAAGCCCTTGGTGTGCCCGCCAATGTTCCTAGAGCCCCTTTTCCTTGTTTTGGAAAATTAACTGTGGCACACAGTTCTTAGTATAGAATCTCGCAGGAATGGGCCAGTGGCAGGCGGCCCCTGGTGCATCTTCCCTCTGTGGCAGAACGTTTAGGGGGGTTTCCATGGGCAGCACCCCACTTCCATCTCCACAATCAAGCCTTGGGGCGCTGCTACAAATCTCCAAGACAGACCAAAAATTGATTTGAATTTTGCACTGAACCTGCAATCGCCCATGAGGCCACGAGGTGGCGCTCGGGAGTCAGGCAGGTGAGCGTCCCAGAGCCGGTGCCCTTGGCTGGCTTGCTGGAGATGCGGCAGGGAGAGCAGAGGCCTCTGATGACTAACTGATGGCGACCGGAGCCTAAAAGAGAGAGGGAGACGCCTCCCCCTCAGAAACCTCGGGCACTGGGCACTGGGCGGGCGCTGATACGAATGATACCTGGGAAGTAGGTGTGAACACCCCATCTTACAGGCCCAGAGAGGAGGCGCAGAGATGTTAGGTGACTTTCCAGAACAGGGGTCCCCGAATTCAACTGGGAGCCTGTGACCCAGGTCAGTGTTTCATTCTGATCATTTCATCGCTGTCACTCACCACTGGCAGGGCAACTGCCACACCTTTGTAGGATAGGGCTGTGTCCTGGGACACCAGCCTGTCTTTCCTCTGAGGATGGCAGATAAGAGATAAGTGGACAGACAGCTGGACCTCCCATGACCGCAGGGCCCATGCCAAGGCTGTCCCTGCTGGTCATTCACACCTCAGTCTGTGGCCAGAGCACCCCATTCCCTATGACTGGTCCAAGGGTGAAGTTGGGGAAACTACTTGGATATTCTGCCGACAGGGGGAGCCCTAGAGTTTCTGGGGACTTCACAGGCAGAGGGTAAGAGGAAGAGGGGCAGAAAAAGGCAGCCCCCAGGCTTCAGTTTATGGAGATGTTAAGGAGGGAATAAGTAAGTGACTAATAAAGCCTTTTATTACTGAGTGTCACTTGTCACCAGAGTCCTGACTAACACCCATTATACTGCACAGTTATTTAATGAATAAATGAGATATTTCCAAGTTTCTGACATAAAAATCAGTGCTTGGGGAAAAAAATCATAGGTAAGATGACTCTCAACAGGATACAATATGGTCTCTGTACCTTTTCCTCCTAGATTAATGCTGTTTGCTGTTACTATAACAGAATATCAGAGGCTGTGCTTTATAAAGAGGTTTATTTCACTTACAGTTTTGCAGGCTGAAAGTCCGACATACGATGCTAGCTCTGGATAGGGCCTCATAGAAGATGTGATCATGACTAGAATATGTGCAACAGACAGATATCACATGGCAAGACAGGAAGCCAGCGCTCAGGGCGGGGTCAGGCTCACTCTTACACTGACCCTTCTGTAGAACAAACCAGGACCAGTGTGAACTCCAGCAGTTCCTCAGTGACCTAGTACTTCCCGTTAGGCTCCACTCCTTAAAGACTCCATCACCTTCCAACTCTGCCACGCTGGGGACCATGCATCAACACATGAACACTTGGGGGATGCCCTCAAACCATATCCAAAGCAACACCCAATGTTGTGACACCACCCCACTTCATAAGACTACCTACTGTGTGCATGGACTATGAGCTGGCATTTAAGAGTAGACAGTGTTGAGAGACGTTTTCTCTGCAGGTTGTCAGAGATTTCCTGAGAACAAATGAGAGTGATGGTTGTTGACAGACACCAGACACCATCACTGCAAGACAGTTCCTGCCACCTCAGCCCTTGTGGCCAGGAGCACCTGCCTGGAGTGGGTCCCTCTCGTTACACACATACAGACAAGAAACCCCTCTGGCCACCCACAGCTGCAGCTGGGAGGCTGTGACACAGGGACAGTCAGTGAGGTACTTCAAATGCAACTGAGTTCCCCCCAAAATATAGGTGAGGTACTATTGCTGAGTTCCTGATTTTACCCATCACAAAAGTGTCCACAGAGCGATTGGGACAAGGGCAGAAAACTGGAACCATGTGCTGCAAAAAATGAAGTCAAGTTGCAAGTCTGCAGGATAGTGGCTTGCTGTGCTGATCTCTTTACTTATAAAACGCCCTGTGGGCACCAAGTGAGGGTGGCCATAGTGACAGCCATAATGGCAATAATGACTGCTATGTGTTGACTGCTTTAAATAGTACTTTCAGGTATGATTTAATTCTCAAAGTAGTATTATTATTCCCTACTATCTGAGCCAAAGAGTGCCTTACACTGGCCTGAGGGACAGATGAGGAGACTTCTTTGCAGGGGAGCCAGAGTAAGGACTCAGGCTAAGAGTGGCCCTTCTTACTCTGCCTCCTGGGCACTGGCCAGCAGGTTGGTTCAAACATGACAAGACAAGAAAAGCAGGGAGAAAGGGAGACTGATGGCCAGAGAGCCACCCTCCCTGTCTTGGCTCAACTCAGGCCTCCTCTAGGCCCAATGTGGGCCCCTCTCACCATGACCTTGTGCTGTTCAGAAGGCAGAGGCAAAGCTCTAGCCAAGCCTGGGCTGGGAAGATGCTGCACAGAGCTAGAAGGAAAGGAAGGACAGTGGGTTCATTGTCACAGATGAACACCCCCTCCCCAGGAGAAGGTGTTGGTAGATCAGTGGGCATCAGGAAGGATAGAGCCGGGAGGAGGATGGACCACCCACAAGGAGGCCAGATATTGGAGCCAATGCAGGACTGGGGTGCCTGGGAACCTGGCCACCTTCCTTGGGTCTGTTCCATTTCCCTAGACAAAGGGTCCCAGAGGTGACTCTACAAAGCCAGGGCAATGCTCAGGAGTGGGCTGGACCAGCAGTCCCATCTGCAGGAGGAATTTCCTACTACTGAGCAGGAAAATAGGCCAACTAGTGAAATTGTTTTCCTGAGTATTCACTTTCCATAATCGACTGCTTTTGTTGTTTGGTGCAATGAGGTTTATGATTTCTTTGTCTTCCACAGGGAATGCATAGCTCTCATTAAATAAAGTCTCTCTTTATGCTGTTTAATGCTTTTGTCCCTGAATTCCACTTCAATCACAATGTTGGTTCTTGGGCTGGGGGCATGGCTCAAGTGGTAAAGCATCTGCCTAGCAAGTGCAAGGCCCTGAGTTCAAACCCCAGTACTACCAGAAAAAAAAAATGTTGGTTCTTTACATCCTTTTTGGTTTACCTTAACCTGCTATATCTGTTTTTGTCCAGCCACCTTTTTTTTTCTGCAGTACTAGACTTGATCTCAAGGCCTACACCTTGAGCCACTCCACCAACCCTTTTTTGTGATGGGTTTTTTCAAGATTGGGTCTTATGAACTATGTGCCTGGGCTGCTTTCAAACCACGAGCCTCCAGCTTGCCTCCTGAGTAGCTAGGATTACAGGTGTGAGTCACCAGCACCTGGCTCTGTCCAACACTTTCTTTACAAACTTTTCTTGTCCTTTTTCATCCTTCCTTCCCTCCATCTTTTTTGCCTTTCTTCTCTTTCTTTCTTTTCTTTTTAAGAGCATATTATGAGTGTTAATTTTTAATTTTAATTATATTTGATACATACACACAAAGCACAAAATTGAGGTAAGTTATGTAACATAATAAAATGAATACACATGAACTCAGCACCACACAGCTAGAGAGTACCAAACCATGGCATCTTCCTTATTGCCTGCCCACCCCACCCCGATGACAACCATAATCTTCTGCTGTGTCTTTTATCATTGGTTTGCTTTTAAAAAATTAATTCCTGATCCCCTAAAGTGAACTACTGCTCAGTTTTGCTTGTTTTTGAGTCATATTCGAGTAATGTTATACTAGGCAGTTTTCGGCCAGTTAGTTTTTGGTTTTTATTTGTTTGGGAGGGGGCAGGATCTTATTATGTAGCCCAGGCTGGCTTTGAACTCATGATTTTCTTGCGTCAGCCTCCGGAGTGCTGGGATTACAAGTGTGAGCTACTATACTGGCACTCAGTTGCTTTAAAAAAAAAGCTCACCTGTTTCCTCCATCCATCCAGAGTTAGAGTAGTCATTATGCACTAAGCTACAGAGCATTCCATGTGTGCATCCCCCATGGCAAGCACCTGGGTTCTTTCTAGCTCTCCACCAGAATGAACGTCTGCATGGCAGAAGTTTTTCTTCAGGTAACCTAGAGGGGGTGCTGCTGGGCTGCCAGAGTCGCACAGGGTCACTTTTATAGGCCAACACTAGGGTCTTTCAAAGTGATTTTACTAATTTACATTCCCACCAGAAAAAGAAGCATTCCCATTGTTGCTCATCTTGACAATACTTTTCAACTTTGTCCCTTCCTAAATAAACTGTGTGTGTGTGTGTGTGTGTGTGTGTGTGTGTGTGGCACTAGAGTTTGAACTCAGGGCCTCACACTCGCTAGGCAGGTGCTCTCATTGCTTGAGTCACTCTGCCAGCCCTTCTACTTCTTAAATAATCTTAATTTGCCCCTCCCTTACTAAGTATGAGCAGCTTCTTATACCTACATGTTCCTCTTTTCTGTGAAATGTTTATTTATTGGCTAGGTGCCGTGGCTCACACTTGTAATCCCAGCTACTTGGGAGGTGGAGCTAGGAGGATTGAGACTGCAGGCCAGCTAGGGCAAAAAGTTAGTGAGACCCTATCTTAAAGAACAAACTGTGTATGGCGTTTCATATCTATAATCTCAGCTACTTGGGAGGCATAAGAAGGAGGATCACAGTCCAAAGTTGGCCCCCCACAAAAAGCGAGACCCTATCTGAAAACTAACTGTGGACTGGGGCCATAGCTGAAGTGGTACAGTGCTTGCCTAGCAAGTTCAATGCCCTGAGTTCAAACCCCAGGATAAGCCCAAAAAATTGCCTATTTGTGTCAATTGCTCAGTTTCCTTTGTGTTATTTATTACTTCTCAGAAACATGAAATATTTTCTGAGCAGAAATCCTTTGCACCTGATAGAAGTTGCAAATAATTTCAGTTATGATCTGCACCCTCTTTATGGTGTTGTCTTTTAAGAAATAAAAATGCTTCATTTTAATGTAGCCTAATTTACATACATTTTATGGTTAGTGGGGTTTTCGGTGGCCTTATTTATTACATCCTTCCCTACCAGAGTCATAAAGATAGACTGTAATATTTTTGTCCTAAAATTTAAAATTTGACTTGTATATCTAAATTTTTTTTCTGGAGGTACTGGGGTTTGAACCTAGGGTTTCCACTTGCTAGGCAGGTGCTTCATCACTTAAGCCATGTCTCCAACCTGTATCTAAATCTTTAATCCATAAAGAATTGATCTGGGGGTATGGGTAAAGAACTGAATTGCATATTTTTCCATATGGATAACCAATTATCCCAGTACCTTACAGGAAACATGTCCATCTGTTCCTGGTAATTTAAATCATTTGTCAGGTTTCCACATTCTCCAGTACTTATTATTACTGTCACTATTGGTCATCCTGTGCCAACACCTCACTTTTGTCTATTTGTGGTGCTGGGGATTGAACCTGGGACCTTGCACATGCTAGGCAAATGCTCTACCACTGCACTAACCCACAGGCCTCCAGGGCCTTAATCCCTAATGCTTTATAATGGCTTCCATGCAGGTGGAGCAGGTTCCCTCCTTTCAAGAGTGTGGCGTGTCTGGTCTCAGGCTTTGGGTCTTCACGTAATTACTCTTTAGGCAACATGGAGAAGTGGATAAAACTGAAGTTAGTGGGGCTTTCCCTCCAAGAACAGGACAAGTCTGTACGTTTCATGTTTTTCAATAAAGCTGTATCATTTTCTACATCAGGTCTTGTTCCTCTTTTATTAGACTTATTTTTACATTGCTTTCTTTGTATCACTATTCTAAATATTGTATTTTTCTGAAGTGTTTACTTTTATAAGCAAGTGCAGAGAAAAGCAATTTAATTTTGAATCCTGCCACCTTGATAAACTCTTTCATTAATTCCGATCATCTAGATTATTAAATTTTTTTTTGCATTTTTTATATGTAAACAGTCCTCTCATCCAGAAGAAATGATAGTTTTCTTTCTTTCTTTCTTTTTGGGGGGTGTGCAGCACTGGGGTTTGAACTCAGGGCCTTCACCTTGAGCCACTCCACCAGCCATTTTTTGTGAAGGGTTTTTCAAGATAGGGTCTTGTGAACTACTTGCCTGGGCTGGCTTTGAACCTCGATCCTCCTGATCTCTGTCTCCTGAGTAGCAAGGATTACAGGCGTGAACCACGGTGCCTGGCCTTTCTATCTAATCATTATCCTTTTTCTTTCTTGTCTCACAGATTCTGGCTGGAACTTCCAATCAAGGGTGGATTAGAAAAACCATTGGTTGAGGTCTTTATCATGTTCACATATTTGACTCTCTGCTAAGTGTGATTTTGCTAAATTCTGCAAGTTAATAAAATTTTCTTGCATTCCTAGCAAGATAAGAATTTTAATCTTTTTTTTGTTTGTTTGTGGAAGTGAGGTTCAAACTCAGGGCTCTGTGCATGCAAAGCAGGTGCTCTACCACTGAGCTGCATTCACAGCCCCGAAATTTTTATCTTGAAAGGATATTTATATTAAATTATTTTTCTCCCTTAATCTGTAATTAATGTCACTGTGTACTCTTGTGCACTTGTCATGCATTACATCACATTGTCATATAACTGTGTAATATGTAAACTAAATTTATGGTGCTATTCAAGTGTTAATGCTAAACACCTATGGTACAAACCTAGTTTGACCATGTATATAAAAATATATTTAAAATTTAGTTTTCAACTTTTTTTGAGGTCCTGGGGACCAAATCCAGGACCTAACAAATGCTAGGCAAGGGCTCTGCCACTGAGCCACACCTCACCCAGCCCCACGATTAATTCTTGATTTTTATCTAGGCACATGACCAACGATGGACGCCCAGGTTTGGGTATTAAGATACGATGGACACAGGTATGAAGTACTTCATGTGTAAAGACAGGGCATCGAAACCTGTCAGTAACTTTTTTTTGGCAGTACTGGGGTTCAAACTCAGGGCCTCAAGCTTGCTAGGCAGTTGCTCCTTACCACTTGAGCCACTCCACCAGCCCTTTTATGTGCTGGGTATTTTCATGATAGGGCCTCATGAACCATTTGCCCAGGCTGGCTTTGAACCATGATCCTCCTGATCTCTGCCTACTGAGTAGCTGGGATTACAGGTGTGAGCCACAATGCCCAGCTATCAATAACCTTTTTAATTGGGGGGGGGCGGTGAGGGAGAATGATAGTGGGATGAACCTAACCAAGTTATACTGCAAACATGTGTGGAAAAGTCACAATGAAATTCTCCATACAACTATTATATGCTGATAACATGTTTAAAAACTTGATGCGGACTCAGCAAGCAAACTGAAGAGAGTCCCTCTTTTCTATCCTGGAGAATCATTCACACAAAACTGAAACATGTGCCCTCTTGGAACACCTGACATCGTTTCAGCCTGGAGTTTTTCACATGGAGGTGTTTTAATGCTCACTTCAGCATTGTTCACTGGCTACAGGACTATTCAGGATTTCAAATTCTTCTTGAGTCAATTTTTTCTCTTTTTGTTAAATTTATTTTTCCTCTTTTCTTTATTCAGTTTAATAAGGTATACATTTCAAGGTATTTGTCCATTTTGCCTGTTTTCAAAGATACTGATACAAAGCTGAACAGAATATTATTTTTTTAAAGCTCTACTTTTCCTTTCCCATTCTTTTATTTTTAAGTTCAACAAGTTTCTTTTTTTTCTTTTTTTAATTTACTTTATTGTTTTTACATTTACTCCCTTGTAGATACATTGTTTGGACCACCTCCCCTTTACGCACCCTTTCCCATTCTTAATGTTATTTGTGCCTTGTATCTTTTTATTCTTTATAAATTTTGCCATGTTTGTCTACTTTATTAGCCTTTCAAATATTGGCTTTCTGGATTCCTTCTGTTGTATGTTTATTTTTTCTAGTTAATTTAAATTTAGGATCCTTCTTTTTCCTTTTTTTTAGTAGTACTGGGATTTGAACTCAAGACCTCATGCTTGCTAGGCAGACACTCTACCACTTGAGCCACTCTGCCAGCTCTCTGCTTTATTTTTCAAATAGAGACTTGAACTTTTTGCCCGGGTGGGCTGAGACTGTGATTCATCCACCGATGCTTCACAGGTAGCAAGGATGACAGCTAGGTACCACCACACCTGGCTTGCTTGTTGAGATAGGTCTTGCTAACATTTTTCCTGGATTGATCTTGAACCTCAGTCCTCCCATTACCACCTCCTAAGTACCTGGGATTACAGACATGAGCCACCATGCCCAGCCTAATTCATGGGCTGCTTCTACTTTCTTTGAGTTCTGTTGTTACTGTTTTTTTCTTTTCTTTGATTTCTTTTCTCTAATTTCTTAGGTTGCACATTTATCTCATTACTTGTTAGTCATTTTTTAAAAAGGTAAGCATTTGAGGCTTGGGTATTTCATCAAATAGCACATGTGCTTCATCACGCTCGTTTGATATGCAATATTTTCACTCAGCTCTAAGTACTTTTGGAATTTCCATGCTAGTGATGTTCGTCTTACTTACAAAAATATAGAATTATTTTACTCAGTGTTTCATTGGCTTTTACCCTAGTTGCACTGTGGGTCACAGGAACAGGAGCCTAAAGGTCCGGGTTATCATGTGTGGGAAGGATTGCATTATGTGTTAATACGTAGAACAGAACCACGTGGCATGCTAGGGTCCACTCTGCACAAAGCCCCACATGGGCACTTGTGTTCAATATTTGTTGGATCTGAACTTTACAAGTTCTAACACAGTTGACTTAACAAATGAAAATTTGTTAATTATGTGACTTAACCCTTCACCATCTCAAGTTTTCTTTGCTTCACCTACCAATAATTGGAAGAGATATGTTGAAATTTGTAATAATCACAAATCTATCCATATTTCCCTACTATCCACTTTGGCTTTGCATGTTTTGCAGCACCCTCTTACATATCAGACTTACGGCTCAGAGGTAATTCCTCTCTCTTCTTCAAAGCCCATCAGTGGGAAAGTCCCTCAGTTTTGGTTCATGTAAAGCTGACTTTGTTTTGTTCCCATTATTAAAAGTACGCAAGTCTAGCTTGATAATTATTCCATCTCGTTATTTGATAATGATAATTATTTTTTGTCTAATTTAAACTATTATTTTAGTAACTCAAATGACTTTAAATATGTCTTCCATTTTGTCTGGCTTTCCACAATGATGAATGAGTCGCTGTCATTCTAAACGCCATTCTTTTGTAGCTAACTTGTTCCTTTTCTCTGTTGATTCTAAGGTTCTCTTTATTTTTGGTCTTCTGTAAATCTAGTACAATGTTTCCAGGTGTGAATTTGAGTCTCATAAATCGTGAAACGTTCTCAGCTGTGGTCCGTTCAAATTTTAGTTCTGTTCTTTCCTTACAGGTTTCAGTTGTATAATAGACTCTCTCACTCCTGAGTTTTTTGTTTTGTTTTTGTTTTCTTGAGACAGGGTCCAGCTCTGTAGCCCAGGCTGGCTTCATGCTTGTGATCCTCCTGCCTCAGCCTCCCGAGTGCTGGGATTACAGATGTGAACCACTGTACTCAGCTTCCCGTTTTTCCTAATCTTTAGTCACAAATTACCTCTCCTTGTCTCCCTGCTGTGTGTTCTGGGTAACTTCTGCAGATCTGTTTTCTACTTCATAATTATCTCTTCAGCTGCATCCAATCTGCCATTTAACCCATCTGATGAGCCTCCTATGCCATTGATTACAACATTCATTTGCGAAGTTTTATTTGGCTTATTTTTAAATCTTTCCAGTCATTCCTGAATTTTTCCCCCATATTCTTTTGTGGATGCTGCAAGTCCATCTTGCATGACTTTACTCATTTTCTATGTGATTATTTTATATTATGTACTTGGTAAATTCCAACTGCTGAAGTATCTTAGGGGGTGTCTAAAAACACGTTTTTATTGCTGCCTCTCATTCATACCTTGTCTCCTTGTCTTTTGGTGACCGTGGATTGTGAGCTCGTATTTTGTTGAAGTTAATCTGTGGAACCCTGACGCCTCAACTGGAGGTACATTCCTGGGTGCATCTATCTGCATTTGCTCCCGCCAGGAGCTGGGAGCACTGCGTTAGCCTCCTTTAAGAGACTCAGGCGCCTCAAGTTCCATTCTCTCACCTTGCCTCAGTGTGCCCATCACAGTACTTATTGCAACATCTAGCCTGGCATTCCTGCTTACCTGTTCCTCACCACTCTGGGCTTAAGTTCAGTTCCCCATTGTCTGGCCATGTTTTTCTTGGCAGAGGAGATTCAGTCCTTAGGGCTTTCTAGCAAACCCAACAACGCATTCAAAAAGAATGGTCCTTTTGCTTTCCTTTCGTAATTCATGAAGCATGTGGTTGTATTTTAGTGGGAGAGCACTTTCCAAGCTTGCCAAAATGGATCCCACAGTGCTTTTATTATCCCCACTTTATAGGTGGGCAAACCGAGGCTCAGGAAATGAAATGTCTGCTTCGAGACTCCACAGAGCGCCAGTGAAAGGGTCAGGACCAGAATCCAGGCTTTCTGACTCCAGAGCCTGAGGATTTAAACAGAGGTTTGCTGTCCCTAAAAGAGAAATGTGGTTAGAGGACTGCAACCCCTGTCAAGGCTCTGGGATGAGCCCACAGCTCCTGCTGGGGAAGGAATGAGAAGACCAAGCCTGGCCCAGAGCCAGCACACCAGCTGCTGGTGCAGCACCAGCTCCGCAGAGCCTGTGCAGTCACCCAGCCCCTTCCTCCCACCCTGGGAAGGAGCCAGCAGGCGCTTCCTGCACTCTGGTTTCCATAGCAACCACTGGCCCTCTGTGATGAGATGCAAAAGCCACAAGCAGTGAACGGAACATTACTGAATCTTGAGCTCTCATTACAAGTGGGTCTTCTGCACCCTTGCGGACAGGGTGTGGGGGCTCAGAGGAAAGAGAATGTGTGCAAAGGGATACTGTTCAAACTACCCACAGTGCAACTCCTTAACCCTCTCTCCTCACCCACACTCCAATAACGAAGCCCCAGAGTCCCAGGTCTAAAAACAGGCTGTGGTCAGCCCAGTGTGACACCCACAAGCCAGATTTCCCTTTTTCTTTGAACCACAGTCCTCCAGCCAGGTCCCGAAGATCCTCTGATAGATGAGACCCCCATCCCCACCCTCTGTGAGCAATCAGTCTAGTGTGAGACCCAGATCCTAACAGCCAATTCAGACGAGGAGACAAGGGGACACAGAGGCCATGAGAATACACGAGAGCTAAAGGTCCCCTGCAGGCTTCCCAGCACAGGAATATTTGTGCTGGGCCTGGTAGGGTGATAGACCTGGTAGACAAGGGAGGGTTGGAATCGGGCAGAGGGAACCACAGAGCGGTAAGCTCAGAAGCAGGAAGAGCTGATTCTTTAGCAGAACGAGGTGAGGAAATCACAAAACGTGGACACAGAGGGGAGCCAGGTCAGAGCTCTGAGAGTCTTGCCCAGATGCTTGAACTTGGACTTTGTCCTGGGAGTAATGGGCACTCTCTAAGTGGTTTCCTGAGGACATGCCAAAGCCCTATTGTCACGGTAGTATGGAGGATGGATGGGAGTCAGGGACCCCAGCCGGGAGCCCATGCAGAGGAGAGACCACAGAACCAGGACAATGACTGTGGTGGCAGGGGCAAGAGAGAAGGGGGAGAATGAGAGGGATGCTAAGGAAGACGGTTGGACAGGTGAGAGATCACCTGTGGAAAGGTTGGGCACATCGATCCAGAAGAAAGCAGAAGCAGGTGTGGGAAGCCAGGCGGGATGGCCATACCATGCCCTTGCTAGAGGTGACCAATTCTCCTAAGATGCCAGTGGTTGGGCTCCTCCAGTGTGATATTCAGGACATCTCCCCTCCAAGTCAATAGAGAAAAAGAACATTCCAGATCCCCTTTCAGCCCCAAGGTTCCAGCAGGCGCCAGCCACCCAGTGGGCACTTCCAACTGCATTCTCTGCCCCTACTCCACACCTGAACTCACCAGCCCTGGCCTGGCACAACTTCTGCAGGAGGCATCCTGGGCAGCTGGAGCCTTCTGTCTCCTGCTGCTGGGCCACTGGTCCCCTCAACTCCCAGGCCAGAAGAACCAGTTTCTGTCCTGTGCCTCATTTCCTTGTTCTGGTTACATGCATGTCACCAAGTTATGTAAGTTGACTGGCTTGGTTGTATAGCCTGGGGCTGAATTACTAGGAAGTAAATGGTCCAGGAACAAGCCGTCACTGCAGATCTAAGAAAGGTGGCTTTGGAGTGAGAACAGTGCTCAAGTCCTGGGTCTACCTTAACTGGCTTTCCACCCCAACTTAAGGGATACTCCTATTCAGACACTCCATTTCCTCTGCTGTCCACACTTGTCCTCTCCTCCTCCTTGCTGGCCACTCCCTCCCCTCGGCCACACTCCTCTCCAGCGCACACCTGAGGCAGGTTCCTGGTCTCCAGGTCAATCCTAGTCAGGAGTCACCGCAGGCTCCTGAAGGGATATAGTCGGGCCCAGAAGCTCCTCATCCCCTGTCTTCATCTCAGCCCCCAACGTGGGCACTAGGGACCAGAGAGTTGCCTGGCTGGCCTGGTACACTTGACCCTGACTCAGGGACACCCTCTTACCAACAGGGGGAAAGGGGAGTGTCAACCGGGGCTCTAAGGCTAGCCTCCTCTTCTGTCCCTCTTACACGGTGCCCCTCCCATCGCACACCCCAACACTCCCGGGAAGCAGGAGGAGGGGCGTGGCCTGGCGAGGAGGGGGTTGGGACGAGGCAAGCCATGCCCTCGGGCCCCTGCAGGAAGGGTCCGAGGACCAGCGAGGGTCGCCGGCTGGGCGCCCCGCAGGGTCCGTGCGTCCCGGGCCTGACCTGCGCCCTGCATGGCGGGGCCACCCTCGCCTGGGGGAGACTCCCAGACCCGGCACCCGCTTCCTCCCCGGGGCGGGGCCCGGCGGCCACGGGCCAAGCGCCGTAAAATTTAAAGAGGTGAGAGAGACACTTCGCAGAACCTCGGCAGCGCGGGGAAATGAAATAAGGCCTCCCTCCGGGGCGCCGCCCCCGCCCGCGCCCGGGTCACCCCGCAGGGTCCAGGTGCGGGTCCTAAGACACGCTGCCCTCCGCTGCTCCCCGCGTGGGAAAGTGCGGCCTGCGGGGATCCCGACGCCAGCGAGCTGCCGGGAGTCCCTGGCCGGACAGACAGACGGACAGACGGAGACTGGCTTTGTCGCTCTCCCTCTTCAGGGCAGAAAGCGTCCCTTCCCCTACGTGGAAAACGGACCTAGAACTTGTCCCCATGCCTTGCCGCGGTGTCCACTGGTGGGTCTGGTGCCTGCTGCCCCTCCCCCCACCCCGCGACCTCTGCGAGCTCCTCCCTCCTCCCCACCCCCTCCCTGCGCCCCGTGCAGTCCCCAACTGTCCCCCAGTGATGGATGGAGCCTTCAGGGAGCCAGCGCGGGCGGGCTCGGCTCGGGCGGAAATGAAGAGGATAAGATCTGCGAGCCGAGAGCCGGCGACACCGTGATATCCGCCCCGCTCGCTGCGCTCCGGGTGATGGATGGGGCGGAGCTCCCCCCACCCCCACCCCGCCCGGCGTCCCTCCCAGGAACACCGCACTGCGACCACACACGCGGCTGCCTGGCTACCCCACCCCCACCCCCGTGACACACACACTGCCTCACTTGCATCCATCCGTGCCCCTTGCCCCTGTGGGACTGTCCCTCTTCCCTTAACACACGGCCGACAGGCCCCCCCTGGCATCCTCAAGACTCTGTCCTTAGCGCAAGTCATACCTTACCTATTTGCCCATCGCACTGCTTCTTCTTGCCCATGTACACACATCCAGACAGGCTGCACACACCCTCCCTCCAATACGTGCTCCTGAGTCTCAGGGGCCACCAAGTGGAGGGTGTGACCACTGTGAAACTCAGCCCTGGGCAGGGGCCTTGGAACAGGACTTGGACAGTAGCCACTCATTTGTACTCATCTTATTGTCAAGCCACTCGAAGGTCAGGCTTGGCACGGACAGGGACAGCTGTGGGGTCATTTGGTCCAAACAGGCCTCAACATCAGTGTTACCATGGTTACCATCTTCCTAGCACTATCACTCAGCAACATCATCGTTACTATAGTTACAGGCACCGCATCCGTCTCTGCTGCATCGCTACCGGTTTGATTCCTATCTCCACTGTCATCCATTCATTCCCTCCGCGTATGCGCTCATCTCCTCAGCCATATTTATCAGCTGGGGAGACAGAGATGGCTAAGTCGATGCCCCGCTCTGCGAGCGCATAGCTAAGGGGGGTTAGGCTTTACCACACAGATGGTTTGGTAGAAAGAATGAGCAGGTGGCACCAGGCAGGAAGACCAACAGGAAGAAGAAAGGCAGGAAACCATCGCATCACTGCGACCACGTGGGGCTCCAAGAAATGTACACTGTCTCGGTGTCCTGGGCAGGAAGTAAGGAGAGGAGGCCAGTTTGGGTCACTCTGAAGGTTTTCCAATGACCCCAGGTTCCCCATGTCATATGGTTAAGAGCAGGGATCTGAGAGTCTGACAAACCTGGGTTTGAATCATGACTCTGCTCTCTCACACACACACACACACACACACACACACACACAGTAGAGTACGCCATTTCTATACAGTGTCTGGCCTTAGGAAGTGTTCTGGAAGTCATTTTTTTTCTCCCTATGCAAAGAGCTTTGGAGAATCACCAGCATTAACTCAATTGGCCTCTAGGGGCGCTCACGTTCCTCTCCTGCCTAACTTAACTCCCAAGCCACATAGAACCAAGGTGGGGGGTTAGGGTACTTTTAATCTTTGCTTGGTGAACCCCTGAGTGTGGAGCCCTCCTCCCATCCGGACAGCCAACTGTACTATTATGTGCGTATTTACACGAATGGAATAATTGCCGATTGTCTTCACTCAACATTATTTTCTGAGATCTATCCATATTGATACAAGTAGCCATGGCTCATTCATCGGACCTGAGCGTGAGCCAGGGGCAGCCCACGTTGTAAACACCGTGCTCTCTGTACGCACTCCACATTGACAGACGTGCAGGCCGTGTTCTGCTCTTGTTCCGGCTTCAAATGGTCCTCAGTGGGCATCTTGCATGGGTCTGGGTATGACAGCAGAGTACCTCTGGTGCATATACCACAGGGAGAAATTATTGGACCCTGAAACGTGTACATTGGCAAGTTGTATTTACACTTGCTTTAATTTACCCTCCCACCAGAAGTGTGCACATCCTAACCAATATTTGGCACTTCTTGACTTCTTAAATTTTTGCCCTTTTGAAGGATGTGTTTAGGGTATCATTTGTTAATTTTTTTAAATTTTCCCATTATTGGTGAAGTTTAGCATCTTTTCATTTTTACAGATTTTTACCATTCTTTTCCTTTACACATCAGCTGTTCATTTCTTTTTTCTTTTTTTATTATTTCTTTTTTGTCTTTTCTTTTTTTCTTTCTTTTTTGGTGGGACTGAGGTTTGAACTCAGGACTTCACTCTTGCAAAGCAGGCGCTCTACCACTTGAGCCACACTTGCAGTCCCTTTTGCTCTGGTTATTTTGAGACGGGATTTTGTGAACTATTTGTCCTAAGTGACCTCGAACGGCAGTCCTCCTAATCTCAGCCTCCCAGGAGCTGTTCATCTCTTTTATCTACTTCTCTACTGGCTGTTGCCTTTATCTTACTGGATTGAAGGAGTCCTTCCTGAAATCTTTAATGTTAACCTTTTTACTGTGAAAATGCTTCCTCCCACACTGTGATTTTTTGAGAAATTATTTTCTGAAGTATAGAGATACCTTCTCTTGCCGCTCCATCTGCTGGAGCACATGAAGGGGCATGTGTGAGGTTCGCCCCTTCATGACTGTCAGGTCTGTGTTTAAATATCATCCAGACGTTCAGGCCTTCTTGACCTCCTCCATCAAGTAA
The DNA here is from genome assembly GCF_047511655.1 of Castor canadensis. Classification (NCBI taxonomy): domain Eukaryota; kingdom Metazoa; phylum Chordata; class Mammalia; order Rodentia; family Castoridae; genus Castor; species Castor canadensis. Next base: position 9,066,004 of record NC_133398.1, on the reverse strand, counting down.
TGCACACACACAGTCCCTTATTCTCTTGAACTATGCTCTTTTTTGTCTTAGAACTGACATATTGCAAATTATTGGTGTATTTCCTCCTCCTCTACAATAAAATTTCCATAAGAGCAGGAACTTTGTTTTACTTGCTTCTGTATCTTCTAGTGCTTAAATCAATATACATTTTTAAAAAGTCAAATGATGTCAGTTTATATTCTTTGATATCCCCACTCTACTTCTTTCTTTTCAGTACGGAATCAAAGTGATTTCACCACTTTCAGTCTTTGTAGTATGTTTTTGGGATATTCACTTGATCGGGTTAAAATAGTTTTCTTTCAATGTAAGTTTTTCCATAATATAATTTTACTGAAAATATACAGTTTTCTAGGAGTTTAAATATTTTTCGAAATTACTTTTTGTTTTAATCTGCTATTGTGGTGAGTTATACCATACCAATAGATTTAAATGTTAAATCATCATTGTGATCTGGGAATAAATTTAATTTAATCTGAGTGTGTTTTTAGTATAAAAAAGATTCATTTCAATGTCAATACTTTAAAAGGATTTTTGCATCTACATTTGTAAATAGATTGGCTGCCATTTTTGTTTATCCTACTGTTTTTGTCCAAGTCTATTTTTAAGTTTCTCTCAGTCACAGACAAGGAGTTAAAGATGGGAAGTGGTTTTATTTGTATTCAATAAGGAGTTGCTTGTTCGTGTGTCTTGATGCTTTGAGTCTCTTTTCACGTGTTAGAATGGGTCAGTGTTTATAAACATCCCCACACACGCATGAAGAGAATACATAGTCTCCATTGGCTACATCAAAATTTGACGTGGACTTTTTACATTAGCTTGTTATTGCTGTCACTTAGACTTCTATATCTTCTTTATCCTTGGTAGGATTTTTTCTTATTCCACCTGCTTCTGAATGTGTTACTGTCTTTCAGTATCACCAAGGATTTGTTAAGTGTTTGCTTGATGCATTCTGGGCTACATCCAGCCCAGTTTTATACAGTCCTAGGACTTTTTTTTCCATCACTAATTATCACCCACTTTTCTTAATATTCCTATTTTCCCTAAAGTTTATTGTGTTTAGTATTAAGATTGCTACACCAGTTCTTTCTTGGCTAGTACCTCCTTATTACTGTACGCATCTTTCCATTAACTTGCTATAACTCATGTCATTCTTTTAGACATGTCTCTTGTAAACAGAATTTATAAATGAATTTTTAAACCGTTCTGAAAATTTTTTTTAAACTTTTTTTGGTAAGACTGGGGTTTGAACTCAGTACTTAGCACCTGCAAAGCAGGCCCTCTATGTCCTGAACCACATCTCTAGTCCATTTTGCTCTTGTGATTTTGGAGATGGGGTCTCATGAACTATTTCCCAGGGCTGGCCTCAAACTATGAACCTCCCAATCTCAGCCTCGCAAGTAGCTAGGTTTATAGGCATGAGCCACAGTACCTGGCAATCTGAAAATCTTTTAATAGATAAATTTAACTTGTTTACATTTATTGTGACCGTTACTTTATTTGGAATTATTTACAGCTTCTGATTCTGTGTTTGGAGGGTGTCTTACCTATGTTTTTGTTGTTCCTCATCTTTTCTACTTTCCATTGAATTTTAATCATTTTCTCTTTTTTCCTCTATTGCTTTATAAGTTATATATTCTGTTTATATGATTAGAATAGTTTTCCTTAAGTTGTTTATTTGTTTTTGTGGTGTTGGGGAATTGAACTCCAGCCCTCATGCTTGCTAGGCAATGGTCTACTTCTTGAGCCATACCCATAGTCCTATTCTTAATTATTAATGTAAATAATTGGCACAGCAAAGCCAAGCATTAATAATCAATATAGCTATCATTTCCATCATAATGGGAGGACTAAGATATTTAATTCATATAACATCCTCATCATTTATATTTTTATTGTCTACCATTTAGTGTGACTTTACCTTTGACTCTCTCATTAGTTAGTCAGTTATGTTTTATAGCGAAGGCTTACCGTATTTTACCAAATCTAGATGTCATCAATTGTAAGAAACACTATTATTTTATGTACTTCTAAGAGAAAAAAAGAAGGTGACGTCAGTAAAAATGGCAGAGTAAAACATCTGAAAATTCCTTCTTCCATAAAAGCAATGAAAACATTAGTGAAAATTGTCAGAAGCAACTTTTTCAGAGCTCTGGAAATTAACCAAAGGTTTTCAGCAATCTGGGGAGTGTTTATTTAAACAGAAAAAAAAAAAGAATCCAATAGCTGAATCCCAGTAAGAACAGTAAGCTTTATGACATTTTAACTTTCCCTTTCCCATCTGCCCCTCCCCCGCTGCAGTAGACTTTTCATGCAATTGCAGTGAAAACCAACAGCCTGGTAGACACTAGAAGGAACAGAATGGCTTAGAGCATCTTTTAAGTGCCATTCCCAAAAAACAGTCCTTATTTAACCTGTTCGTTGGTTCCATAGAAGATTTTTCTTGCAAAGCTGCCTTTATTTGATCTAAATCAGAGCTCACCCAGTTCAAACAATCTTTTTTCAGGGGTTTGTGTCAAAAAGAATTAGAGGCAATTGTTGAACATTGAGTGTTTAAGGCTGCAATCAGAGCTGGGGTGAGCAAAAGCTGACCACAAGGCTGAAAGGGAAAATATGGAGGATGAAATGACTGTAGGGGGGCTTGAGAGGGCTCCAGCATATCCCAAGAAATCAGGAAGGCCACATGCACATGTGTGGCTGTGCATGCACTTTAGGACTATATGAGAAGGACATAAACTCTCACCTGTGGCTACCCTTGAGGCTCTATGCCACAGGAAGTGAAGGTACCATGGAGTTTTATTCTGCACACCTGAGTATTGGAGACATGCTCCAACATGCAAGCAAACCAGCACATGAGCACACGCATGTGCACACACACACACACAGCCTGTCTAAAAGACTCATAGTCTTAATGGTTCCAGGAACGTAAGGAAATTTTGTGAAATTATTAGCTGACTGCTAAGCTAACCAAGGAGAGATTTCAGTGGCCCCACATGATAAAGAAGATAGACTTTACAGAATTAGTTCAAAAAACTCACTAAACAGACAACAAAAACTATCACAACAATAAACCCAATGGAAAAGGGAAGGAAGGATTGAATTTCCAGAATTGCCACATTATTTGAAATGTCCAATTCTTTTTTTTCTTTTATTATTTATATGTGCATACAAGGCTTGGGTCATTTCTCCCCCCTGCCCCCACCCCCTCCCTTACCACCCACTCCGCCCCCTCCCTCTCCCCCCCACCCCCTCAATACCCAGCAGAAACTATTTTGCCCTTATTTCTAATTTTGTTGTAGAGAGAGTATAAGCAATAATAGGAAGGAACAAGGGTTTTTGCTGGTTGAGATAAGGATAGCTATACAGGGAATTGACTCACATTAATTTCCTGTGCGTGGGTGTTACCTTCTAGGTTAATTCTTTTTGATCTCACCTTTTCTCTAGTACCTGTTCCCCTTTTCCTATTGGCCTCAGTTGCTTTTAAGGTATCTGCGTTAGTTTCTCTGCGTTAAGGGCAACAAATGCTACCTAGTTTTTTAGGTGTCTTACCTATCCTCACCCCTCCCTTGTGTGCTCTTGCTTTTATCATGTGCTCAAAGTCCAATCCCCTTGTTGTGTTTGCCCTTGATCTAATGTCCACATATGAGGGAGAACATACGATTTTTGGTCTTTTGGGCCAGGCTAGCCCCACTCAGAATGATGTTCTCCAATTCCATCTGTTTACCAGCGAATGATAACATTTCGTTCTTCTTCATGGCTGCATAAAATTCCATTGTGTATAGATACCACATTTTCTTAATCCACTCGTCAGTGGTGGGGCATCTTGGCTGTTTCCATAACTTGGCTATTGTGAATAGTGCTGCAATAAACATGGGTGTGCAGGTGCCTCTGGAGTAACCTGTGTCAGAGTTTTTTGGGTATATCCCCAAGAGTGGTATTGCTGGATCAAATGGTAGATCAATGTTTAGCTTTTTAAGTAGCCTCCAAATTTTTTTCCAGAGTGGTTGTACTAGTCTACATTCCCACCAACAGTGTAAGAGGGTTCCTTTTTCCCCACATCCTCGCCAACACCTGTTGTTGGTGGTTTTGCTAATGATGGCTATTCTAACAGGGGTGAGGTGGAATCTTAGTGTGGTTTTAATTTGCATTTCCTTTAATGCTAGAGATGGTGAGCATGAAATGTCCAATTCTTAACACAAAATTGAGACATACAAAGAAACAAGAAAATATGGCCCACAAACAGGAAAAAGCAGTTAATCAAAACATTCCTATGAAAATTCAGATGTTGAGCTTAAGAGAAAAAGCCTAATCATCTATTTCAAGTGTGTTCAAAGAACTAAAAGAAACCACATCTAAAAAACTAAAGGGAAGTATGTAAATAGTGTTAAATTGAAAATATCAATAAAGAGATAGATGTTATGGAAAAAAACAAATAGAAATTTGGAGTCAAAAAGTGAAATAACTGAAATGAAAAAAAATCACTGGAGGGCTCGGCAACAGATCTCAACAAGTGAAAGAAAGATTAAGCAAACTGGAAGACAAGTCAACGAAGACCACAATATAAGAAGTAGAATGAAAAAAGAATGGAGAAAAATGGAGCCTCAGAGACCCTGAGATGTCTTCAAGTGTACCAGTGTATATAAAATTGGAGATCTAGAAGGAGAAAGGGGCAGAAAGAATATTGGAAGAGATAATGGCCCAAACTTCCTAAATTTGATGAAAAACAGTAATGTACACATACAATGTATACAGTAGAGCATCTCCTAGTAAGCACAAAGCCCTGAGTTCAAACCCCAGTACTGCCAAAATAAAAAGAAACTCAATGAACTCCAAGTCAGATAAAATCAAAGAGATCCACACTTAGACACATCATAAACTGTTCAAAGACAAAGACAAGGAAAGAAATCTTGAAGACATCAGAATTAAAGTGACTCATCATACACAAGGGGGCTCAATAAGATTAACAGCTGATTCCTTATCAGAAACCATGGAGGTCAGAAGGCAATGAGATGACTCATAAAAGTACTGAAAGAGCCAGGCACTGGTGGCTCATGCCTGTAACCCCAGGTACTTGGAAATCTGAGATCAGAGAAATGCTGTTCAAAGCCAGCCCAGACAAATACCTCATCTCCAAAATAGCCAGAGCAAAATGGACTGGAGGAGTGACTCAAATAGTAGAGCACCTATTTTGCAAGTACAGACTCTAAGTTCAAGCTGCAGTCTCCCCCTACCTAAAAACAGGAAAAAAATCCAAAGTCACTGAGCATGGTGGTACACGCCTGTAATCTCCACTACCAGGAAGTAGAGGTAGGAGGATTACAGTCTGAGGCTGGCCTGAGAGAAAGCAAGACCTTATCTGAAAAATGAAGCAAAAAGGGCCCTGACTTTTGAGATTGAAGATTTACAAATTGTGTTGTTGTAGACCACATTAAACAAAACACACGATTTTATTTAAATTTTTTCTTTTGTATTTATTTTAGCAATAAAAGCAAATCAAAGATAAAATTAAAAAGGCTGGGGGATAGCTCAAGTGGTAGAGGGCTGGCCTAGTACATACAAAGCCCTGAGCTCAGTACCACCACCAAAAAAAAAAAAAAAAAAACAAGCCAACCAAGAATTATGTATCCAGCAAAACTATCCTTCAAAAATGAATGAGAGATTAAGACATTCCTACTAGTAAGAGAATTCATCACTATCATGTCTGCTCTAGCCCTACAAGAAATAACCAAAGGCAGTTTGCCAATGAAAAGACTGACATGTAAGGACACTAAACTTAAATTCCAATTTTCATGAAAGAATAAAGATAACTAGTGAAGGTAAGAATATAGATCAGTACTTTTAAAAAAGCATAAATTTCTTTTGTTTGTTACTTTTTCTCCTATATCATTTTATAAGAACCTAATAAAGCAATACTTATAAATCTGTGTTGATGGACCTTTTGTGGTGAAGATGTAATTTCTACAACAGTAACATCACAAAGGAGGAGGAGGGGATGGAACTATATGATGGAAATTTTATACAACTGAAGTGAAGCTGGTATTAAAGTGAACTAGATTATTGTAAATGGTTGATTCTAGTCCATAGGGCAACCACTAAGAAAAAAACTCAAATAGAAAAGTAAAAGAAATGACAAGGGCAGGAAAATAGTCCACTAGAAAAAAACATATTCAACACAAAGGGAGGCAGTAACACAGAACAGAGTGACTAAAAGTGCTAGGACATAAAGAAAGAAAATAGCAAAATTTCACTTGTAAATGCTGGCTTACCAGCAAGTAGAGTAAATGGAAGAAGAGAACTGAACACTCCAATCAAAAAGCTGAGAAAGAGTAGGAAAATGTGTTTTTAAAAACCCATGATCTAACTATACACTGTCTACAAGAGACAAAATTTAGATTCCAACATACTAGCAAGTTGGAAGTAAAAGATGCAAATATGTATTTACTTATATAAACAGCAAAAGAGACTTGAAGTGACTATCTTAATATCAGAAAAAGCAGACTCTCAGAGAAAAACTGGAGACAAAGACAGCCAATTAATAATAATAAAAGGGGCAATCCTTGAAGGATATATAACAATTATAGATTTGTATGAAACTAATGACAGAACCTCACAATAATGAAGTAAAAACTGACAGAATTGAAAGGCGAACTAGACAAGCCGACAATCATAATTGGAGGCTTGACTACCCAATTTCAATAATGGTTGGAACGTCTACCCAGAAAATCAACACAGAAGTGGACGTCTTGAAGACATTATATAACTAGCAGAGCTAATTCAGCCTGCCAACGTCAACCGAGCACCCCATCCAACAGCAGCGGGTACACTCTTGTCTAGTACACAGGGAGCATGCTCCAGGGTTGGCCATTTGTTAGGACAGAAAACAAGTCTCAACAAACTACAAATATTGGAATCAAAGTATCTTCTCCAACCATAAGGGAATGAAATCCGAAATCAACAACAGAACAAAATTTGGGGACTCAGAAATATACGAAAATTCAATGTCACAGTCTTAAGTAACCAACTGAGCAAAGAAGAAATCACAAGAAAAATTAGAAAATACTTCAAGATGAATTAAAATGAAAACATATCAAAACTCAACTAAAACAGTGCTAAGAAGGAGATTTATAGCTGGCAATGCCTACATTAAAAAAGTCAATAACTTAACCTTTCACCTTAAGAAACTAGAAGAAAAGTACAAACTAAACCTAAGAAGCAGAAGGAAAAAATAAATAATAAGATGGAAACAAATTCAATAAAGAACAGAACAGAGAAAACTCAACAAAAATTGGATCTTCGAAAGGTCAACAAAATTGGCAACCTTTTAGCAAATTTGACCAAGAGAAAGAAAACTCAAATTCCTGACAATCACAAATAAAGGAGGAAAAGTAGTACTGACCTTCTAAAAATAAAAAGAATTATAAGAGAATATTACGAATAAATTAACTAATCTATTTAGATAAAATCCTAAAAAGACACAAATTACTAGAAGTGAGTTAAAAATGGAACATCTAAATAGACTTATCAAGTTAGTAATAAAAAAAATTTCTGTAAATAAAAGCCTAGAACCAGATGGCTTTACTGCTGAATTCTACCAAATGTTTAAAGAAGAATTCACACAAATCCTTCACAAACTCTTCCAAAAAATGTAACAAGAGGAAACACTTCCCATGATTCAATGAAGCCAGTACTTCCTGATACTAAGACCGAAAAAGACATCACGCAGGAAGAAAACTATAGCCATAATATCCACCATGAATATACACATAAAGTCCTCAAGAAAAGAGCAACAAACTAAATCCATCAACATTTAAAAAGAAAAACGCACTATGATCAAATGGATTTATCCCGGAATGCAAGATTGGTTCAGCTTATGAAAGTCAATCAATGTACTGCACCATATTCATGAATAAAGATCAAAACCCACAACCAACAAATACAGAAAAGCATATGACGAGAAAGTGTAAGGCTGACAAATTCAGCTTTTCTATTACACTTGTTGGAAGCTTTTCTTTAAAAAAAAAAAAACAACCTACTGAAGGAGATGTTTACCATATATTACTCTCCTGACTATATAAAAAGAAATATAAGCAAAATTCATTAACATAATTCCTAAAACCTCCTTACATCCTGAGTTAAACTCTTCTGAAGAATTAATCAGTATGTGTACTAATATTTTTAAAAATTTATTAGCATATAATAGTTGTGGAGGGGGTGCATTGTGATATTCACATATGTGCTTTCAATATATCTTAATTGGATTTACCCCCACATCATTCTCCCTTTTCCTCCCTCCCTCCTTCTTAGAGCAATTTAAAGAGATTTCATATATGCATACAAAATACATCCGTGATATTCACCCTCATTCGCCCTTTCCTTATTTCCAACTCCCTCCCACTGATACCATCCCTGGGAAAGGCATGTTTTACCCTCTTGTTCTCCTTTTTTTTTTTTAAGTGTATGTTGATTGCTCAGGGGGGTTTCACCTTGGTATTTCAGGCCTGTATATATCGTGTTTTAATCAAATTAAACCCCCTGTTACTTATTCATTCTCTATTACCATGCTCCCCTAATAGTCATTAACTTACAGTACAATGCATTATATTATGTTCATATATAGATGGGTTGTTTCAATAATTTTCATTCTCTAACATTTTCTTTCCCTCTCCCACCTCACAATCCCCTCAGATAGACTCACTAATACAATTTTGCTCTCTCTCTCACTATACATATATATATATGTCTGCATATACTCATATATTCACATCAAACTATGAAAGAAATATGCAGTATTATTGAGCTCTCTTTTCTGTAATGAGTAACATGGTCATAGTCCGAATTTATAACTTCCTTCTTCCACTTTTTATGTCATTTTCCCTTTCCCTTCAGCAAGCACTCAACTGGTTGTAGTTCCTTGCCTAGTGGGATGACCCAAGCCTTCATTTCTGAAGGGTCTGTCTGTACTGTTAGAAATCTTACCTATTGTATCAGTCAGCTTTTCATCACTATAACATAATACCTGCTGCAGACTACTTATGAAGAAGAGAATCATAGTCCAAACTTTCAGGGACAGGGAGCAAAAACTTTGTTGGTGAACCAATGGAATGAGAGAAGCCATTTCCATTTCTACTTCATTCCAGATCTGGAATTCTGTTTATGGAATAACTGATACTACATATTGGTCACAATGATTCAGAGCTTCCACCACATTCAAGAAGACTCTGTGTTAGCCTATAAGGTATACCATACCACACCTGTCACAATTGAGTCTACAAAAGGCGTTTCGTTCTTCTATCAGAAGAATGGAGAACACAAGAGCAGTGAATTCCATGAGCCATGAGCCTTCTTCCTGCTTACTTCATCTGCTGCAAGATGAGTTCTCTGGTCAGTAGTGACGCTGTGTGGAATACATGATCATGAATAGCAATTTTGGAAGAAGCACTATAATCAGGAAAAGCAATTCTGTAGCAGAGTGACTGTCCATTCCAGTGAGAATAAAGTATTGCCCCACTCATGTTGGCAGTGGTCCACTGTAACCATCCTGCCACCACATGGCTGGCTTTCCCTAAGGAATGACACCACACAGGAGCTCAGTGTTGGTCTTATTGTGGGCAGGTTGAGCACTTAGCAGTGATTATAGTCAAATCAGTTTTGGTGAGTGGAAGTTCACATTGTTGAGTCCACACATAACCTCTGTCCCAGCCTCCATAGTCACTTAGTTCATGATCCCATTGAGGAAGGACAGAAGAATGGTTCACGGTGGTGTCTCTCACGCACTCCACTGGTCTACCAACAAAGTTTTTGCTCCCTGTCTCTGATAGTTTGGACCATGCTCCTCTTCTTCGTAACTAGCCTGTGTCAGGTATTATGTAATAGTGATGAAAAGCTGACTAATGTAATAGGCAAGAATGGTTCCATAGAATGAGTCATCTAGTGCTTCTAGACCCACTCAAGCCAAACCACTTCCACTTGCGAATGGAGGGATGTGATGTGATCTTGTGAATAACCACTGAGTTGTTGGGGGTCTATTTAGCCCGCAGTGAGACTGACACAAACCATAATCCTCTTCTCTACTTGGTGGACAACAGTGACATTTTGGGTTCCTAAGCATACAGAGATCCCCTCCAAAGTCGGTTATTTCCCTTCCCCAGTGCCCAGTCATCCTGCTAAAAGGCTGAAGAGCCCTTTAGGAAAGGCCAGGAGGAAGAGTTACGGCCCATTGTAGAAGAGTTACAATACACTTTGGCAGTGTGGCATTCCTTCAAGAACCTCCCCGTCATTAAAAAAAACACTGAGTCTATGATTCCAAGTTGGAATTGGTTTAGAGAATGTTTCAGGGGCAGGGTGGAGAAACGACCCGACCAATGTATGCACATGTGAATAAATTAATAAAAAAAAGAGAGAATGCTGCTTGCTCTAAATCAGATAAGACTTCTGTTTACCAAACCTAGAGTTTTTCCTTATTTAAATCAAGAAAGACTTTGGTAGGCCTCCCATCTATTTCAGTCCTAGGGACACCACAATCACTAGCTAATGCTAAAGCATTCTTCAGATCAAACCCTTCTGAATACTGGTTTGGCTTCCATTGTGGTGACCATGCCCAGCTTGTTTCGGTCTGCTAAGTACCACTACTTGGTCCCTGCCACCCTAGGATCCCATTGTCCCCACTGAATTCAGGGGCTTAGCTTTATCACATCATTTTCCACTGTAAATACTCTTTCAGCGAATAGCCACTATGAAACATTTTAGAGCTGGTGGGACTCTCCCCACCAATGTTTTGTTTGTTCATTTGTTTGTTTGTTTGCTGTGACAAGTTCTCGATATGTTGCCTCAAATTCTTGTGTTCAAGCAATATCCTGCTTCAGCCTCTCAAGTATCTGGACTGCAGGTACTTGCCAGTGTATTTCTTAAAGCCCTGTTGAGTATGTCCTCTAGGCCCTCCAAGAGTAAAGAGCAAGAGGGTGGGTGAACAGATTTTAATAATAAATCTATTCCAGCATTCTGATTTTCCTATGCTCTTAGGTACCTCCCTCTATAATAGTATATCAAGGAAGTTATGGAACCTTATTTAGTATGGGCCATATTAAATATTGAGTGGACCAGTCATTCAAACTACTGAAATAAATCTGGAATCTTTGCTTATACATTTACATTAACAAAGTCAGCTAGATCCACCATGATCTAATACCTTAGCGTCCATTCCCATGCCAACATAAGTTGGAGACTTCTTACATTTCTTTTTGGTCTGCACAACACATCTTCATGAGTCACACTTTGTACCCGAACTCCTGAAGCTTTCTGGGTTTTGGGTCTGGTTAAAAATCTAGAAACAATGAGAGGTGAGGAATGTGGAAGTAGGTCTTGAAGACGATCACCATTCCTCTGTAAGATGTCACCTGAGGAGAGGTCACTAGAGATTTTCTAGGCAAGGGGTGAGTAATCTCCTCAGAATGAGAGCAAGGGATGTTTCTACAGGTAATATGGTTGGCAGGATTGGGGATTCAGATTTCTATCTTCAATAGAATCTGCCCAGGTGTTCCCATTCCAAATTTTTGAGTCCCACTCCTTAATCTATGCCCTCTAGCTTTAACACAAGACCTTCCAAGTTTGTGAATCCAATTGGCTTTGTAATTTAGCTACCTACAGGATCAGATTTTGGGTTTGTTTTTCAGAACTCTCATCCTGCAGATTCAAGAAAGAGTTGTTTTGGATTTTTTGTTTTTTTGTTTTTTTCAGGGCATGCAAAAATGCTTTCTGGTTCTTAATCTGAAAATGTAAAGCCCTAAACTAATCATCAACTTCTTAAAAATTTACAATGGACCGAGAAGCAACCAACCAACCTCTCAGTCCTTTATTTTTTATTTCCACTGAAGAGTTCTGTGGTGGTAGTTACTTGGTCAACCAAAGTCCTGCCTTGCTGCAGGGGTCTAAAGAAAGAGTTGTAATTTAAGGAGCTCTTTATCAGCACAGGCTATGGACCACCAGTGTCCCTTTTACTCCTGAAGACAGAGACATTGCTGCCTATAAATCTACTGAAATTGGAGGTGCATGCCTGATTCCCGTCCTTAAGATTCCCTTCCCCTTGACTATAGCATCAGTTTCAATAACTGTATCATTTAGGGTTTGATCCAGAAAGGAAAATAACTGGGAGTGTTGTAGAATAAGGATTCATTATAGGGATTCATTCAGTTTGGGTGGAGCTAGGAAAGTGAAAATCCAAAATGGAAATTGGAAGTCAGAGGTAAAGTCACTAAGCAAGCTCCTGACTAGGGTGGAATCCAAGAAGCCAAGTACATGGAGCCACTGAAGTGGGACTGCAAAGGGGGCCTTGAAGAGAGGCTCATGGGATGCTGTGGCCTATTGGTAGCTACCTCCTCTGTGAGTCCACTGCTAAGCATGAGGGCAGGAAGATGAGCTGGTTATGGAGCAAGGTAGAAGGAGGATTGACTGGAGCCTACTTGGCACCTCAGCATCATGACCACACATAACCATCCATGATCACAAAGACCATCAAGAAATAATGCACCTCCTGCACTTCTACCTCCCACCTCCAAATTCTCTTTTGATCCATTCAAACCAGAAGGAGATTTCAAGAAAAGCAGTTCACAGCTTAACCAAGTTAACAGAACATTGCAGCACACACAGAATAGAATGGCTCTACAGCTCATGAATTGACAAGTATTTTTGGTGATGATGGAGGCTAATTTGTACTATCAAAGCTCCAGATAGTAGGGTGAGAATCTGATTGGTTCATCTTTGGTTCCCTGTGCATAGCTCATCCAATCAGCTATACTCAAGGGGTCCTCCCTTAGGAATCAAGGGGGAATTCTCAGAGAAGAGAACTGGTTCATAGCTCTCAACTGGTACTGTGTGAAATAGAGAACCTGGGAGATCTGCTTGTTACTAATGCAAAGTACCTGCCAAGATGGCAGGAGCCAACAGGAAAATGGAAATCCTGCCATCTACTAAACAGATTTTCCCCATATGCCAGGCACCTCATTAGGCTTTGGAACCAACAATATCTGTATTAGTGGGGCTTGCAAATGAGATTTTAAGAAGCTGGCACCCAAAGGAAGAAAGGATCTAAAAAAACCACAGAGTCTGATGGTACCCAGAGGACAAGTCTTTTTCACCTTAACAGATCAAATGATCACTTACATGTGCTCATCACTGAGGCCACCTGGTCACCAGCACTGTCCCCTGAGAAGCTCTGTATCATTCAGAAAAGACACTCTTCTGTGTTCTTTAAGGTGTCGTCAGTCAGATGTGGCCACAAGAGCGGGCAAGAGAGGCTCAGGCAAGCCAAGTTTATTATTCTCAGTGGTCCTGGAGAGACCAAAGTCTCTGCAGGTCACAGAGGGGTTGGTCACAGTGAGCAGTGCCATGGACCCATGGATAAGGGTCTTTATTGGAGTTTATGAAAAAGTATACAAGAAAAAGTGCCAGGGTTTTTTGTTAAGTTTCAATGTCACTGTTGAAGGTCAGTCAGGGAGGCAGGATAGGGGACTTGTGGTAAGGGCTACCTTACCCCACTGGCACACCTGGTCACCTGGCAGGGTGCTCATAGTCTATTTGGGGAATGTTGATGCATCAGGAGGAAAACAACTATGAAGTTTTAAAATGTAAAATACAGAGACAAGGAGTTGGACGAAGGTACAGGGGAGGGAGAGGCAGGCATGACCAGATGCACATGGGTTTGAGCCCAGCGGAACACATCCAGAGTCTGTCTCCCCCGCTTCCTCTTTCTTCCACTTCCCTTGCCTTCCTCTCTTCATTCCTTCCTTCTCCCTGCTCTCCTGTCCAGGAGAGATGAGGAGGCTGGGCCAGTCTGTGGCTCAGTGGTTAGCTGTTATATATTACTGGTCACATATTTTACACTCGGCAACATGAAAAAAGGGCATAAAAGTGCAATTAAATGTCTGAACTGTTGCTATTTTGGAAATTAAAACAGCCTACATTATCCTCGGCTCAACTGCGATTCCTGACTCAGGGCTGAAGAACCGTTATTCCCACCACTTTAACTGACTTCTTTCCCATAAAAACCTGTTGTTAATGGGTCCCCAGGGACCTCTGAAAATAACAAGATCTGTAATAAAGAAATTAATAACATGCAGAGCAGGCCACAGCTAAAAAGCTTTCTAGAATACATTAATGGTTCTGCTCTGAATGAGGGATACGTGTGTCCAAATTCCTTCCTCCTGTGTTTGGTGGCCTGATTGGTGCCGGGGAGGTGAGGGGGGATGACTGGGCCTTTTGGCAGCAGGGGTGGCTGAGGGTTATGCCCAGTGTGTGTGGGGGTGGGGGGAGTGGTGACCACCCCCGGTGTCAGGCTCCTTGCAGACAGCTGAGCCCAGCCACCAGTTCTGCTCTCTCTCTTATTCTTGTTCTCTCTCTCTCTCTCTGTCTCTCTCTCTCTCTCTGTGTCTTTCTCTCTGTCTCTCTGTCTTTCTCTCTCTCCCCCGAGTTCCCCCATCCCAGTTTGTCTTTCTGCCTTTCTCCTTTGCTCCCCCTCCAGGCCTTTGTGTTTCTGTACTATCTTTCTCTTTTATCGGGTTTCTGTTTCCTCTCTTCATTTCACATTCTATCCCTTCCTTCCTTGATATCTCTGTCTCCCCTGAGCTGCTTCTCTGTGCAGTTCCATATATCTCTCACTCTTCTTGTCATCCCACAAGTACCTAGACAGTCATGCATGGCTTAACAATGGAGCATCTTCTGAGAAATGCCTCCAAGGTGTGTTTGTCATCTTGTAACCATCCTAGAGTATCCTCACCCAAAGTAAGACTCCTGTGATGTGACTGGCCCATATCGTAAGGCGCCATCATTGTATAAGCAGTCTGTCACTGACTGAAACATTGCTGTGTGGTACATGATGTATAGGTACATGTATACGCATGTATGCATACCAGTTTATGTATGCATACCTACCACACCCTTACATATGTGTGACCTTTATTTCACTCTTTCTCATTCACCCTCCTTCCGCATTTTGGCTTCCTCTCCTACTCTGTTCATCTGTCTCTGTCTCTTGTGGCCTTTCTGCCTCTCCCTCACTTCCCCCCCAGTCCTGTACCTCTCAAAACTCTGCACATTCTCTGCATGAATCTGAAGCTCCTTGCCCTTCAGTTCATCTAAGGCACAGCTGGGATTTCCCTAGACTTGATTTGGGTCTTAAGTGGCCACCAAGAAAATGCAACTGCCTAAAAAGTGTCCGTTTCCCCTGAAATTCTGGATCTCACTCCATGGGGGCGAGAAGGGGGTCAGGAAGGCCTTTAGGGACATGAGATCAGCCACAAAGAGAGCAAGGTCATTCTCCACATCTATCCCTCTTCCTGGCATTGAGGACAGAGCCTTGAAATCAGACAGATCCTGTTCCATTCCATGCCCTTGCTCACTTCCTCACTTGCTGTGGGATCTTGAGTAAATCACTGAATGTCTCCCAGCATCAGTTGCCCCATCTGGAAAATGGGGAGGTAAATAATTTGTGCCCGCTTGTGCAAATGTAATGGTGAACAGAAAACAAAAATAAGCAGAAATCTTTTGCAAGTGACCTTTGAAGCGCCTCCCATGAAGAGGTGAGACCTATTTCCCCTCTCCTTCAATCTGGGCAGGACTTGTGCGTTGCCATGATCAATGGAGTACAGTGGAGTGGCAGGGTGTCCCTTCTGGACCTGGGTCCTCACTGATGGGGCTTCTGCCATAGCCTGCTGGAGGATGAGAGGAAACATAGGCAGGTACAAGCTGAGCCATCGCAGGCCGGCCAGCCTCCAGTCACAGAGGCAATGCATTGCAGACAGGTGAGCAAGCCCAGCCCAGATCAGCAGAACCACCCCACTGAGCCCAACCCAAACCACTGACCCTCAGAATCATGGGCCAAAACAATTGATGCTCATAAATGTTTAGAAGTGTCTTAGCCCTTTTTAAATGTCCAGCTCACCCCCACACACACACCTCAGCGTCTGGCAGCCACCATTCTACTTCCCGTTTCTATGAATTTCACTCTTCTTGGTCTCTCATATAAGTGGGCTCACACAGTGATTGTCTTTTTTGCAACAGCTTATTTCACTTAGCATAATATCCAAAGGGTCATTCATGTTTTGGTGTTGTTTTAAGCCAATAAATTTGAGAATAGTTTGTTGCTCAGCAAAAGATGACTGACGAACCTGCCTTCTTCATGTTCCTCCTACACAAACGCACATTTTGTTTTCTGCTGCTGATTGATCAATTTTTTAAATTTTGTCCTCTAGAAGTCATACAATCTGTTCTTTTAATGATTATCCTTAAAGGGCTTTTTTTCCCCTTAAATTTCTGATACCCATTATTAAGCATAGGTTTAATAAAAAAGTTAATCGGAATTTCTATGAATCAAGAAATTTGATACTTTCTGTATTCTGTCTCCAACATACACACACACACACACGTACATCACGCACACAGATACCTTTGGGTTTGGACTGTGATGTCTTTTATCATCACCAGTTGTTGAAAGTTACATGTTGGTAACTTTTAACGACATATAGTCCATGTGGCGCTCAGTCTTGATTGTCAACTTGATTGAAGTGAGAAAGACCTAGGGCATTATTAACACAATAACGTTCTGTGCTTGTGCCTGTGGTGTGTCTACGGGGTGTTTGTGGTGTGTTTCCAGAGATTAGCTCATGATTTAATCCATTGATGGAGTCCCAATGTGGTGAGACTACTGGGAGGTGGTGGGACTGTGACAGGCGGCCCTGGTTGGAGCCAGGGGGTGTGTCTTTAAAGGGTAGATCTTGCCCTGGTCCCTTTCTGTCTATTTCTCTCTGCTTCCTGGCCACCATGAGGTGAATAACCTCTGCCACACGCTCCTGTCATCATGAAATTCTGCCTGGCCTCAATGGGGCCCCCACTGGGAGCCAGCCCAGCCAACCTTAGGCTGAAACCTCTGAAAGCATGAGCCAAAATAAAAGTTTCTTCCTTTTAAATGGTTTCTCTGAGGTATTTGTCACTGTGACAAAAAGTCTAACACATCCCACTACTTCCTTTTTGGCTTCATTTTTCTTCTTTCTGGAATTCATCTTGTATTAGCTCTAATGAATTGATAATATGCTCTAAGGACCTCTAATATGCCTGAAAGAGAACACTAAAGACAGTATTACACTTTTTTCTTACATCCAGTGTAGCAAACTCCTACTCATCCTTCTTGGTCCAGCCCAACCAATCCCCTTCATGAAACCTTTTCAGACACCATTCATCACTCACACAGGTAGAAGCAACCCCATTTTTGTGGCCTGACTGTAACCCCAGTGTCATGTCCATGCAGATATATGTCACCCCCCTAATTAGACCAGCACCTCTTAAGAGCAGAGATTGGGTGTGATTCTCCTTAATGCCCAGAACAGGCATCTAAGACTATGGACTGCCAGGGCCTGGCCAGGCTGCATCCTGGGAGCCCCAGAGACTCTGTCTGCTCTTGTCCCAGAAATGCTAGATGTCTTAAAGGTGTGGAGTTCAGTCAGATGAGGCTGCTCCCACTGGCCAAACCCCCAAGGGCCTGCTTCTGTCCAAGCATGCCAAACAATAGCCAAGACAGAAAAATCCCAGGGAGCTGGCCAGGCCCAGAGTAAGACAAGGAACACCCCGCGTAAGGAGGTACCAACTCGCGGGCACCAGCCTGGCTTTGCATGCCCCTGAAAGTGAGCACCTTCTTGTATTCCACAACCTGGTCCCTCACTTGCCTCTCCTGGTCACAGCCCTGCCTCATAGTAAAAACAACACAGAGCCACACCTGGCATCTGGGAAGTGGGCACTGTGTGCACTAAGCCAGTCACTTGGCAGGCATTAAGTCACTTAATCCATTCAACACCTTTCTGAGATGGGAACCATGACTTCTCCATCCTGTATAAATGAGGGCACAGATGTGAGTGACTGCCAAGCTACATAGAGCTTTGCTCATAGCCCAGCCTGGTTCTGTGCCATCCAGACCCTGGAAAGGGAGCCTCTGCACCATAGAGCCTCTGATTCTCCCACCCCCAACCCCCTCAGCTCCCACCTCCTGGGCCTTTGCACATGCTGGGCCAAGCATGGAGCAAACTGAAGCCACTTGACTCCACATCCTCACAGTGTCCTGGGCAGTGGGTGTCATGGTTCTCCCTATCTTACAGGTGAAGAAGCCAAATCTTGGTGGGATGGCAGGTGGCCTGTGGTCACCCAGGGTATTGGCAGTAGAACTAGAAAGATTTCTTCTGCTTCCCGCACCCCCCCCACCCCCAGCTTCTCTTTGAGACCTTCCACCAACCCTCACCTCATCAGGTATTTATGGTCTTGCCCATAAAAGGACAAGCCATCCCGATAAGATAGAAACATTTTATGGGGCAACAAAAATATAGATAAAATTTTATAGTGCAAATCAGGAGGAGGAAAGTATTAAGTTCCACAAACACCTTTAAATTTTAAACAGCCCCCATCACAGAGTCCCTAGAGCCAAACTTAAATAATGGATCAGAAAAGGGATAAATCTCCCTGGTCCCCTGTGTGATGGTGGGAAAGACGTGATCGACAGGCAGACAGCAAGGGGGAGGGCACGACGGCCGGTGCAGCGCGGGCCGGGCGGCCGCAGTGCAGGCACACAGCCTCGTCTTTATTGTACTTATAAAATATACATGGCCCTTTATTGAATTGCCTGCTGTCGAAATCTGCAAGAACGTTATTGCCTTTTACTGTCCTGGAGAGAAGCAGAGCAGCAACATCTGTGTAATTTCATAAGATGCAGGAGCCATAAATCTGATTGTGCCGGATATAAGATCGATCGTAAAAAATCACGCATTGAACAGAGATTGGGGATGCTGGAAGCAGAGGGGCAGGGGTAGTTTGGGGGGTGCTGCTCTGTACCCTGTGTGTGTGGGGCCAGGTGGGCCCCCGGCCAGCAGGTGCTTCGGAGGAGCAAGGTCCTCTCTGGGGTCAGAGCCTCACACGGGGAACCCATCCATGGGAGGGAAGCAAGAGCTGGAAGGGGTCCCAATATTCACTGAACTGGGCTCATAAAATGCCAGAAGGATGCACATGCACACATAGGCATCTCATGGCCATCCCCACTATCAGTGACCCACCCAAGGACGCACAAAGGTATAACAGACGAACATGTGGTAGCCCCAGTCCCATCCCGTGGGCCGCCACCTACAAAGATCCAATTGTCTGATTCTTCCTTTTATTCAAACTTGCCTTGTATTTTCCTAAAAGCTCAATTACTTGATAGATAGATAGATAGATAGATAGATAGATAGATAGATGATAGATGATATCATGGATGAAGACAATAAGTAAAACCCCTTGCTTTCCCTCTGAGCAAAAAACCAATGAGGAATAAGTCAGGAAGCAGGTCAAATTAGCAGCTGAATTCCTGAGCAAGCCGAATTGGTCAAGATGAGCGACCCGGTGGCTTCCTGTGCTCCTCCGGAACCGAATTTGCCCCTTCCACTCACGGGCTGCTCCCTGCATGGACAGAAGCTTGGGGTAAGTCCACAGATCCCTGTCATGAGCACCATCCTTATGGCAGACCTACAGGTCAGGACAGCTTAGCAGGGCCAGGGTGGGGCAGGCTCAGCTTCCCCAAATGCACCAAGCAAGTCTCACCTCCCTAAAGACGGAACCCGGGAGGGGTGCAGAAAGAAACCAGCACTGTTCCTCATGGAGACAGGAATCCTCACAGCAACAAATGCACATCCATCCACAGCCTCTCCCTATGATGAGTTCCAAGAACTCATCAGAAAGTATAAAACGGTGGGAAAGGACCACCTGCCCAGAATGCCTGTGAATGCCTGTCAGTTACGTTTTTCTGTACATCCAGCTGCCCTTGGTCTCTAGTTGGGTATAAAGAGGTGAATTTTTCAAGGGCAGGAAAATGATGAAAAAACAGGAGTTGGTTGTTCCCAGAAATGGTCTTCCAACAGCATGGATTTGTTTTCTGTTGCTGCATAACAAATCACCCCAAAACTTGAGACAAGATGTTTAGTATCTCATGTTTTCTTGAAACTTTGGATCCCACAGATGGGCCTCAACTTGGTCTCTTATATCAGGGTCCCTCAGAGGCTATGGTCAAGATCTTGGCTGTGGCTGTGGTCAGCTCAAGGGTCAATAGAAGGAAGATGTACTTCCGAGCTCTCGAATGTGATTGTTCCTTGCTGGTGTTGGCCAAGGGCACCTGTGGTCCCACCATACAGGAGTCTCTCCAGCATGGCAGCTAAGAAGGCAGCAGAGAGATAAGACAAAAGATGGAAGCACTGTACCTTGATCCCAGAGGTGACATCTCATCCCTTTGCTATATTTCACCCATTAGAAGCAAGTCACATGCTGGGGAAGCAAATACACAAGAGCACAGATACCAGAGGGCAGGCCATTAGGAACCCTATCAGAAGCTACCTATAGCAAGCACTCTTTCTGGAGTGCTAACCTATCCAGAAGAATCTCTGAGGTTTGTGGTGCAAAGCAGACCACAGCGAGAATGCTGTCACAGTGCGGCCACACTGGTGAGTGCAGCCAGAGACTCCTATGACCAGAATGAGAAAGAGATGGCCTTGGATTCAGAGAGAGAGAGAATGCTGTGCAATTGGCAGGGGTGTGGGCAAACGATCATTCTTACCTAGTCCTGGTGGAAATATGGACTGGTTTGGCCTTGTTTGTCTCTATGTTCTTTGTGGCGCTGGATTGGAACCCAGGGCTTCACATATGCTCAGAAAGTATTCTACCACTGAGCTGTATGCCCAGCCCCCCAGCTCTGTTATACTACAAAATGCAAACTCTCTGACCTAGAATCCTTGCTCCTATAACTCTATCCCAAAGAAATAATAGTACGTGTGTGTGTGATGTGATAAGCCTAAGGATGTTCTCTGTAGCATTGCTTCCAGTCTGTGCCATCAGCAGCACACAGTTAAACAACTCGAGGTGAACGCCTATGTTACCCAGAGTAGTAGTCACTGGCCACATGTGACTTATGAGCATTAGTTCTGATTGAGGTCTGCTGTAAGTGTAAAATACATGCTGGGTTTGAAAGAGTTAATATTTAAAAAGATTATAAAAATGCCTCATACTTCTACATTGTTTGCATGTTGACATTGTAATATACTGGGCATATTGGGTGAAGAAAATGTGTTATTTCATTTGATATATATATATGTATCTATATGTATCTATAGATATTTTGGCAGTACTTGGGTTTGAACTCAGGGACTTGCCCTTGCTATGCAGTTACTCTACCATTTGAGCCACACCCCCAGCCCTTCATTATACTTTTATCAATGGGCCAACTAGAAAATTAAACTGACATGTGTGTGTCACATTGTATTTCTATTGTACAGTGCGCTTTATACATGAATAGAATATTGCAGTCTTTAAAACAGTAAGGTAGATATGCATGGCATTTGGAAAAATATATATTACTAAGTTATACAATTATATTATTAAGCGATGTTATTAAGTTAATAAAGCAGTTGTAGAGCTAGAAGATTGATCCTAATTTAGACAAAATTCTGAGAAGACATAGAGAACCATGATCTTAGAGTGAGCTTTGAGAATTGCTTGTTCTTTTTTCAAGCTTCTGCTGTAATTTAATTTTGTTGATCAAGCATGTATTTCTTCTGTATCTGAAATGGTTTTTAGTGAGAAAAAGAGAGAAGAAACAATAGCAAACTAGCCACTGCCACACGTTAGCTGTAGACTCTGGCCCTTTCAAAACCAGCTTTCTGTAAATACAACGGGAGACTTCAATGAGGGGAAGGCTCACTGGAGAAGGCTGGCTAGGGTCCACATGCCACCTGTCACTGTTCAGCGCTCCTGCCCTACTGCTTGTTAACAACTTTGAAGATCATCCCTGACTCAAGGCACCTGGTGCTGGACACCACCATAAGTCCTCTTGAGCGAGGGGCGGGAGATGTGGGGGCTGCTGTTTGGCCCCTCTGCATGTGGTTCACCCTCCTCGGCGGTCTCAGGAAAGACACGTTTATAATGGTGAGAAGTCCACACCCAGTGGCTTGGGAGAAAAGGTTGCTGTTAGTGTTGTGAGGTCTTTGCTGTCTGGCTCTCTTTAGAACCTCAGGGTTAAAGCAAGGTCTAACCAAAGCCGGAATACTGGGTCTTATTACCCCTCCGCCGCCTGGATGGCTGTGGGCCCTTGGTCAAAGTTTTCAGTTTCTGTGTGCCTCAGTTTTATCATCTACAATATGGGGAGAATAACTCACCCTCAAAAACTCTCTGAAGAATAAGTGGATTGAAACATTTAAGATGCTTAGAAGAATGCCTGGTGCAGTCCATAAATGCTCTTTTGCCCTTTATACCTTTAGTGATTGCTATAGTTGGGATCTTAAATGTCCCTCAAAGGTCCCTGTGTTAAAGACTTTACACCACTGAAGAATTTGTGGTAACTTGAAGAGGGGGGCCTAGTGGGAGGTCTTCATGTCATTGGGGAAAAGCCCTTGAAGGGGACTGTGGAACCCTGGCTTTTCCTCACTCTCCTTTTGCTTCCTGTCTTGCTCCACCCTGTGCTCCCGCATGATGGGCTGCTCTTCACAGGGCCAAAATAATGGGGCCACCAGTCATAGTCTGGAACCTCCTAAACTGTGAGCCACAACAGACCCTTTGTCTTTATAAGTCCATTGTCTCGGGTTTGGGGCATAGTAATGGAAAGCTAACACAGTGATCAACATATTAAACTCATTCTTGTCTTTGGCAGTACTGGGGTTTGAACTCAGAGCTTCATACTTGCTGGCCAGACACTTTGCCACTTGAGCCATTCCTCCAGCCCTTTCTGCTCTGGTTATTTTAGAGATAAGGTCTCACTTTTTCCCCAGGCCAACCTGGACCACAATCTTCCTATTTTAGGTTAACCTCCATAGCTGGGATGAAGGCGCACACCCCCTTGCCCAACTATTGGGTGAGATGGAGATCTTAGGAACTATTTGCCCAGGCTGGCCTTGAACTGCGATCCTCCTGATCTCAGCCTCCCAAGTAGCTAGGATTTCAGGCATGAGCCACTGGTACCCAGCTTGAACTTAAAAGTTTAAACCAAAATTCTCTGAGTATAGCACATCTTTATGTAAATATTCAATCAAAACTTGTAAATGTAGGTCTGGAGGCATGGCTCAAGCAGTATGGTGCCAGCCTAAGCACTGATTTCAAACCCCAGTACCATACACATGCACAAAAAAAAACACTTATAGATGCAATAAAATTCTCTTAAACATTGATTACATTCCTTTATTTATATATTCATGGATTAGAATCACTCAAGCATTGATGATAAATTTTCTCCAATCTTCCTAAACATGTAGATTAAATCAGACATGCTTCAAACATCCTCAAAGCAGAAGAGCTGGCCATATCAATGAAGCTAGTCTTCAGTAGACATTTCTCTACAACTGGCAATGTGGATTTTTATCCATTTCTTCATTATTTCCACACTTACTGCATCAGGTAGAGTCCAGGTTGCAAAGTCAGGGTGCAGGACTAATGGTGTCCCCCAAAGTGATGCCTAGCCAAGCCAGTGGTGACAGGGCCTTCCAAAGAGTTCATGAGCTGCACAAGGACTGACACCTCCTCACCTTTCACATGTCCATTGAGAGTTTGTCCCCACAGCCTGGCCTGGGTAACTGTCACCAGGGAGCCTCGTTTGTCAGATAAGAAGGGCCATTGTGGACTGGGAAGATATTACCAAATGTTTATGCATCAGTGTTGTTTTTGTTGTTCGCTCCAACTCATCCTTCAATTTTCAAAGTGTCAAGTTCAAGAAGCCGACTCATGTCGGCAGAGCCAAGCGCTGGTGACTCACACCTATAATCCTAGCTACTCAGGAGGCAGAGATCAGGAGGATCTTGGTTCAAAGCCAGCCCAAACAAATAGTTTGAGAGACCCTATCTCAAAAAAACTCATCACAAAAAAAGGGCTGGTAGAGTGGCTCAAGGTGTAGGCCCTGAGTTCAAGCTCCAGTACTGCAAAAAAAAAAATGGAATCACAGGAGCAGAGAGGCAAGCCTGCTGGACCATGGGATCATGTACCCACCCAGGACCTTAGCAGAGACTCTCTCTGAAGCATCTGCTATGCTCCCAGATGTACATACCCATCATGACACCTGGGAGGCCCTGTCCCCAGGCCCCATCCCTAGCCTTGTCAGTTGAAACAGGATGATGTCAACTGCATACTGGCCTGGTCTCCATATCCACCTTGTCTAAAAGCTGTCTCCCCACTTCCACCCCTTAGTTAATCCTATGCTTGCTTTTCAGGCCGAGGGCGCAGGTGAGGAGAGAGAGGCAAGGGGACAGGGATGTTATGCCTTGACTCTACTGCCATGAGTCAACATTGTACTCTGCAGGCCTGGTGGGAGTTCAAAGATAAATTTCTCTCTTGGGTCTTAACACAGGTTCTTGAAAGACCTTCAAACACAGGGTTCTCTTCCCTTGGGCCCCTTGACCTGGGCAAATGCTCCATTATTCCCTCCTTATCTCCGAGGAATTGACACTACCTTAACTTTGGCTCTGCTGAGGTATGCCCAGTCCTCCATGTGGTCCTCTTGGTGAGGACCATAACCCCACATCTGGTCCACAGGAAGTGCCTGTGTGTCCTTAGCCAGGGCAAAGCATGAGAACAGAAACTTCTCAAATAGTTGCCCCTCCTCTGGTCCCAGCAGTCAGTCGGCCACTTGTCCATTAGACTTTCCAAGTGGGATCAGACCCAAGTCCAGTGTGGGCCCTAACTTTGAGGGTTACATGGAAAGCTCTCTAGCTGGTTCTGTCAGAGCTTCTTTTTCTAGGCTTAGAGTGAGGGACAGACACCCCTACCTATTAATGCTGAAGACTGGGGACTCACAGCTTACCAGCAGCTGCCACTAGTGGAATGTCACAAATCCCGTTACTGGCCACCATCCTGCCTCTTCGTACATTCAACACAGTTGGAGGGTTGCCTAACCAGGCTCTCAGGCACCTATTTACTCTCTGCAGGTCCCACAGGGGACTGGGTCTCCCAATTCCCACTGATACCTGATGTCCACTGCGTAGGGCACGACCAGAATTCCATCACAACATCCCTTAACACTGTTGTTGGAATAGCAACACAAGAATCAGAACTACAGGAGAAACTGCTCCAAATTTCCATGAAACAAGTGACTGACTGGTGGAAGAATAACAAATCATCACAGGACATCTCATTTGCCACACTAAACGCGGGATAAAAAATATTATTTACAGAGTTCTAGAGAGGAAAGATTGTGACGCTAGAGTTCTATGCCCAGTCAGAATAGTATTCACATAAGAAAAGAGTTCCAGGGCTGGAAATGGAGTTTAGTGGTAGAGCACCTGCTTAATATTGCAAGGCCCTTGGTTTTGATCCCCAGTACCACAATAAAAGGAAAAAATAATTTCAAATCCTCACGATCTCTATACTCCTTCTGAAAAAGTTATTCAGAGTATCTAGTCAATACAGACTTTTGTAAACTGGTCTACAAGAAACATAGGTAAGACGGCAAACCTGCTAAGCTCATTGCTCATTGTGACCCGTGGTGAGACAACATGAGCTGTGAAATTTTAAGAAATCTTTCAAAAAGAATTCTTGAACTAGAAAAGGCTGGACGTGGGCTTGCATGCTTGTAACCCAAGCACTGGGGAAGCTAAAGTTGGAGAATCATGAATTTGAGGCCAGTCTGGGCTACATAGTGAGATTCTGTCACAAAAAAGTTAATAATAATGAATGATTTACCTTATATGTTAATTTAAGAATGTGTTTGAAGTGTGGATGATAAAGAAGAGACACTAAAATATTCTAAAGGATAAATCTTATTTAAGGAACAGGATGGAAGTTATAGATACCATTTAATTGTTGGCATTGTTAGAAATATGATTTTAGATATGTTTATATTTTATATTTTAAAAAAATAGGGGCTGGAGATGTAGCTCAGTAGTAGATCACTTGCCTAGCACTCTCTAGGTCCTGGGTTCTATCCCCAGCACTGCTAAAAAATAAAAACTCTAGTTGAAAAGCATATTTACTCAAAACAAGGACAAGAAAAAAGATCAAGTCAGTAAAAGAAACACACACACAGACACACGTGTGAAAGAAACAAAAAACATAATTCAAGATGTCAAAAATAAGACCAATTAACAACTGTAAAGTTTTTAATGGTTAAATTCTGTTAGAGAAAAAGGAACCCCACATGGAATAAGAAAGAAAAATCTAGCTCTATTCTTACTCCTGTTATCTACTGTTCAGTAGTAAACCACCTCAAAACTCAGTGGCTTAAAACAACAGTGGCTGTTAGTGTTCACTGCGCACCTGGCAGCCCAGCAGGCCGTGGCTGAGGCCTTCTGCCCCGTGGAGGATGGACTGCAGTCACTCAACTGCCTTTTGCAGGTGGCTGGGCTGGAAGGGCCAGAAAGTTTTCACTCCCTGATGGTGTGTTCACGCTCTTCCACTGTCCCTCTGACTCCAACTGGGCCCCATGGCTTAGCATTGTAGCCTGAGCTTCCTTGTAGTGTGGTGGCTGGCTCCTCCAATACAAACACAGGTTACTTGGCCTCCTATAGTGTAGGTCTAAAACTAAAACATTATTTCCTCCTCTTTTTATTGGTCAAGGCAAGACACAAGGCCAACCCTATAGGAGGACAGGGAAAATAGACTCCACCTCCTGGTGGGTGGAGCCATGTATTCATAGGCAAGAAAAAGACTGAGTGATGGCCACGCTTTGAAGACTAACACGTTATGCTTTACAGGAGAGCTAGCAAAAGTTAAATAACTGAAAAATCTAACCAATATATTCCAGGAAAATGCAAACAGAAGAGCATGAGGCAATATTCATATTTTTTAAAATATGAATCAAGAGGAAATGCATTAAATGGAATAGAGGGCTATTTTTTGCAGTTGTATGATATATACATCCTCAAGAAAATGTAACAATAACCACTTACTAAACACTTACCTGAATAATTTAATTTAATATCATGATTCTGTTAAGTAAACACTATTCCTTGTCCTGTTTCACAGATAAGAAAGCTAAGGTTTAGGAAAAATTATGTAATTTATTGACACCTATTTTGTAATGGGGAGAACAAAGATTTGAACCCAGGTATCATAACACCAGAGTTAGTGCTCTTAATCACTGAGCGATTTGTTAATCAGGAATCTCTGATTCACACAAGGACAGACACAGAAAAGAACATATAAAGCAAAAGCTAAAATTCGAGGTAAATTTTATAAAACCATAATCAGAGTGGGAGATTTAAAAGTACCTGTCTCACAATTTAACAGTTCAAACATTTTAAAACTCATATAGGTGATCTAAATAACAAAATTAACAAGATTGTTGTAGTATATCTAAGTAGAATTTGAACAGGGAATACTATTTTCTCAAATCCTCACCAAACATATAGACAAATTGATTAAGTAATGAGTCTCAAAGTAAACCTCAATAAATTCCAGACAGTAGAAACTACCCAGGCAATTTCAACAAATCAATAATAAAAAGACAAATGACCAGCTAGAATATGGCAAAGGATAGAGAAGGGCTATTTACAAATGAGGATGTATAAATGGCCAAAAATACAAAAAGATGCTCAAACCTCTCTAGCACACATAGAACCTGAAATCAAATCAACAAGGCAGCATTTCTTCTCACCCAGGAGATGGGAAAAAACAAAAGCTGTTGGTCATAGAAAGGCTTTTTGTGGTGCTAGTGTAAAATAAATCGGCCTGGCCATTTCAAAGAGCTATTTGGAAGTGTCAGTTAAAAACTGAAATATATGAACCTCATTGAACACCAGTTCCATTTGCAAAACCTACACTAATCTTTTAGTGCCAGTCCAGAGAGAGAAGCCACTGTGGCTCCATTCACTCACCACAAAGAAAAGGTCTGCACAAAATACAAAAAGTAGGACTTGAAAAAGAGCAGGTTTGGTGAGGGGCCAAAACGAAGGAAGGTCTCTATGGGGTGATTTTCCAGGGTTTTGATCCTCTGTATCACCCAGAATTGACCCACGGGTGGCCCAAATATGGAACTGTGCAGAAAATGCAGGCAACAAAAAAATCCACAAGAAACCCATCTTCCTGGACAGAGAATTGGAAAAGGGAGTCTCTGTCAGAGAATTTGGGGTCTCACTTTTTCTCTTTTGACTTCCCCTAAGGGTTTAAGCAGTCACAAAGCTGCAGTGTGATGATGGGGTGGTGGCATTGACACCCAAAACCCCAAGAGGAAACCCATCTTTCTTACCAGGTGGACCAGAAAAAGGGGGCAGGAAGGGGACATCCCTTTGATTTGCTGTTTTCTTTCTTCCCATTGCCCTGGTGGTGGTCCAAGTCATGTGGAGTCATGCAAACAACACAGGAGACTATGACCCTCCACAAAACTCCATTTTAGTAGCCAGAGGACTGGTCTAAACACAGCAATGTAAGGTGATATTCTCAGATTTGACTGGAAACACATACATGTACACAAAGATCCAACTACATGCTGTCTGCACAAAACCCACTTTAATTACATAAAATAAAATGAGACAAAGGGGCTACCTGTAGATACATAATAGCTACAGTAATGTCAGGCAGAGTAGACTTTAGAACAAGGAATATTACCAGAGATAAGAGAAGTGCTACATAATAACAAAACACTACATTTACCAAGATATAAAAACCCTATACATACACATATCTAACCACAGAGCTTCAAGATGCAGTAAGCAAAAACTGATAGAATTAGGGCCGGGCAACCATGGCTCACACCTGTAATCCTAGCTACTCAGGAGGCAGAGATCAGGAGGATCGTGGTTCAAAGCCAGCCCAGGCAAACAGTTCACAAGACCCTATCTCAAAAAAATCCATCACAAAAAAGGGCTGGTGGAGTGTCTCAAGGTAAAGGCCCTGAGTTCAAGCCCCAGTACCACAAAAAAAAAAAAAAAAAAAAGAGAACTAAGGAAATCTGCCACCACTGTAATTGGTGAGTTAAACAGTCCTCTTCCAGTAAGCAATAGAAAAAAAAAAATCAACAAAACTTGGGAAGGATATAGAACGCCCATTGCTGTGAGCCAATGGGACTGACTAGTCAATTTATAGAGCACTCCAAGCAATTGCAGCACAATACACGTTCTTTCAAGGGTGCATGGACGTTCACCAAGATAAACCATATTCTGGGTCATAAAACAAACCTTAACAGTTTAAAAGAATTATGCAGTGTACTTTTAAATAGTCATACACCCTTTTCTGCCCAAAAATAATTAAGCCAAAAACCAATATTAGGAAAATATCTTTTAAACCCTCCAAATATTCTGAAATACTAACTAACCCATGTCTCAAAGAGGAAGCTTCATCAGAAATTCAGGACATGCACACACACACACGCACACACACACGCACACCCACACGCACACGTTTTGTCCTTTCAGGGCCTCACACTTGCTAGGCAGGCACTCTACCACTTGAGCCACACTGCCGGCACTTTTTGCTTCACGTAGGCTCTCCCTTTATGCCTGGGCTGCTTGGACTGCAGTCTTCCTATTTGTGCTTCCCAAGAAGTCAGGATGGCAGGCATGCACCACCAGGCCCAACTGTCGGTTGAGATGAGGTCTCCTGAATTTTTTTGCCTTGAACCTCGATCTTCCCAATCTCTGTCTCTTGAGTAGCTGGGATTACAGGTGTGAGTAATCACACAGGTTAGAAAAATATTTTTTTAATTTTTTAACTTAATGGAAATGAGAACAAAACATATAAAAAGTTGTGGGAGACTGGGCATCGTAGCACACATCCCTAATCCCAGGACTCAGAAGACAGAGGCAGGAGGACTAAGAGTTTGAAGCCAGTCTGGGCTGCATAGTGAGACCCTATCTCAAAAAAAAAAATTGGCAGAGAACAGTTGCCAGGGGAAACTCTGTAGCACTTTAGTCACACAGGGCGGAAAAGTCCTAGAGATTTGCTTTATAATAGTTAACAATGGCATATTGTATACTTTCAAACTTTTAGTAGAGTAGGGTTCATGTCATGTGTGAGATGCTGCTAAAACATCACCAAGAGGGAAACTCATAGCATAAATGCTTATCTTAGAAAGAAAAAAAGAGGAAAGTACTAAATGAAATATATATACATCTTCCATCTGGAAAAATTAGATAGAGTAAACCCAAAACAAGCAGAAGGAAAGAAATAATATAAGCATGAATTGAGAACATAAAAAAATAGAGATAGCCAATTAAATCAAAAGCTGGTGCTGTGAAATGATCAAAAATATATCAGAACCCAGAGGTTATGGCTGAGATACTTTAAACCTTTTTTTACAAATAAGAAACATTATAAATAAATGAACTAGAAAAAGAAAAATATGGCAAAGTAGGAAGAAAAAACTAATAAATCTAAAAGTAGAAAAGCTTAAACCCCATGTCCACACTTAGCTGTACGATCTTCGACAAGACACTGATACTGTGGTTCAGTTTCTGCATCCGTACAATGAGATGACAAGAGTCCCTGAGTTCTTAGAACAGTACCTGTCACAAAGCAAATACTTTATGAGTGTTTTCTCCTAGATTTTTATACCATAGCTATTACTATTGCATTTCTGGCAAGTCTGATGAAGAAAACCCAAAAAAAAAATGTAAGAATGATAAAACACAAA
This sequence comes from Castor canadensis, assembly GCF_047511655.1. Lineage (NCBI taxonomy): Eukaryota > Metazoa > Chordata > Mammalia > Rodentia > Castoridae > Castor > Castor canadensis. The sequence goes on along the minus strand of NC_133398.1, from coordinate 9,035,394 downwards.
AGTACGTCATGACTAAGATGGGATTTGGAAAAGAGAGAGTGTCTTATAAGCTTTGGGCCATAATCCTGAAAGACACGATTCCAACCAATAATCCTAAATATTGAAATTCCAGAAAATCAAAATCTTGAAGGAGGCCAGGTATGGTGGCTCATGCCTGTAATCCTAGCTATTCTGGAGGCTGAGATCAGGAGGATCAAGGTTCAAAGCCAGCCAGAGCAAAAAGTTCAAGAGACCCCATCTTAACAAATAAAAGCTGGATATCATGGTGTGTGTCTATCATCCCAGCTATGCAGGAAGTATAAAAAGAAGGATCGTGGTCCAGGCCATCTCAGGCCATAAATACAGAACTTTATCCTTAAAACAGCAAAGGCAAAAAGGGCTGGGGACATGGCTCAAGTGTTAGAACAGCTGCCTAGCGAAGTTCAAGACCCCGATTTCAAACTCCAATACATTAAAAAAAAATTCTTAAAAGTGTAAAATCCCAAAGATCAATCCCAAAACATAATTCTGAAAAAAAAATTTTTTTAAGAAATATTTATGTGTTGGAGGCGTGACTTGTGGTAGGGCAATGGCTTAGCAAGTAGGTGAAGCCCTGAGTTCAAACCTTAGTATCACAACAACACTTCCTAGGTCACTTTACACAATAAAACCAGAGATAACACTTCTGCAAGCATAAACACTCAGATAGACTAACAGCACTTGCAGTATAACAATCATGAACAGAACACCTGTTCATAAGGAAATAAGTTAAAAAGTGAAATGAAGAAGGCATCCTGGTTTGCAACTGTGTGATTCAACTTTAGAACTATGGATCATCTGCACATTGTGGTGGGCAGCCTGTCTTTGGATTGTCCAAACACCAATGGGCCACCCCTGCCTATGCAGTCATCTAAAGATGGCCTTGGGAGCACTGATGCTTTACCAATGCAATATAAAGAAAGGACATGTCTTCACGTACTGAGGGTCTTCCACTGTTTCGCATACACGGTGCTTCCATGCAAAGTGGATGTCACCATAATGCCCTTTTAAGAAGGGAGATATGCAAAACTTGCATAAAATCAACTAGCGCTCTAAAAGTTTGTACACAAATGGTGTGAAAATGAAATATACAGCATAGCAAATTGTACAAACTAGTGGTGACAAGTTGTCATAGCTGGGGGATGACTAGAAAGCATGGAGACCCAGGGTACTTGGGGTAAGCCCTGGAAACCAAAGGCTGACAGCCCGAACTTCTGACGTCCAAGGGAGCTGCAGAAAACTCAGCCCCAGCTCCAGAGAGAGACAAGAGACCCGTTCGCCATCTGTCTGTGTTCTCTCTGGACCCTCATTCATTGACTACATTGATTTCCCCCGGAAAACCCTCACAGACACCCCCAAAGTCATGCTCTGCATATTCCTTCACCTAACACAATGCAACTGTCCTACACAAACCACGCACACAAGTCCCTTCTCAGAGTCTGGGTTTCTTCCCTTCTCTTACGGACTTTTCTCCCCAAAGGGAATCGTGGTTTTCAGGCATTCAGCTTCCAGGATTTCCACATTTGGGATTTTAATCTTCAGAATTGTGATCTGAGGGATTTGGGACTGCAAGAATTTTGAGCTTTCTGGATTCCAGCATTCAGGGTTATATCTTTCAGGATTGTGCCTGATACCAGAAATACAAATCATATTTTAAAATCATAAGCTAATACCGTGTATCACTCTAAATCTGAACTTCCCTAGGTAAATATGACAATTATTTCAGTTAAACCTAAATGACCCAATGTAAGAAACTAGAAAAGACTAATAATGCAACCAGTAGGTTTCAGGTGATTGCACAATTCTTTAAAATGTGTTAAAACACTAAACTATACAGAAATTTTACAATTTCTGTAAATTGTAATTTACAATTTACAAAATTTACAAAAATTTCTTTACAGATTGCACAAATTCTTTAAAATGTGTTAAAACACTAAACTATACAGAAATTTTCCAATTTGGTTTACTCATCTTGTATAATCCTGATATCAAAAGCTAATAAAACACACAAAAAGACAAAACCTTGTTAAAAAAAAAAAACCTCATCCATAGCAAAAATTCTAAATAATATGTTAGCAAATAGAGTTGAGTTAAAAAAGCAATACACGATTCCTAGAAGCAAAGGGCATAGTAGGTTAAACTCAAGCATGGACATTAGAGGCTCTGAATCTGCCTTCGTAACTTGGTAGGAGCTGGCTAGGCGAGCTGGGCAAGTGATTCCTCTCTGTCGTGACTTTCCACTTGCAAAATGGAATCAATAATGTCAAATCCAGAAGGATTAAATTAAAATAATTCATCGAAGAACACAGCCAAGTATTTGGCACATCGTTAGCATTACACAAGTGTTAGATACAAGCATTAGTTTTAAAAATAATTCTAGAACCACGTGCTGATGCAGTTGGCGATTGCTTGGCTTGAGTTCTGCCCCAGATCAGGTGCTGAGTAGACGCCTCAATTTCTGAGTGGGGAGAGAGGAGACTGTGGAGGGGAAGGCAAGGCAGGGAGGAAACCTGCCTGGAGGAGCAGGGAGGCTGAGGGTGAGCCCCTGTGTCCCCAGTGTCCTTCCAGTCCATCTTTCTGGATTGGTTGGTGAAGGTATTTCCAGATAACCTAGGCAATTCCTGGAACTGATGCTGCTCTCTCAGAAGCGTCCCCATGGATAGTTAATTCATAACAGCAAATAACCACCAAGATGCAAATGGAGCAGGAGCCCACTGGGTATCAATGGGCTAGAAGCTGGCTGCTTAATCCTGCCGCGATTATCCCTCTGACGTCACACTCTCGCAGTCCTGTGATCTTGTACAGTATTTGAATCACATTTAATCCACTGCAATGGAGTTGCCCTAATTTAAAAGGGGGAAAGAACATGACCATTCTCCATAGAGAGGACCATTTGATCAAATTAACTTCCATTTCTAATTAAAAAATACATTAAAAACTTGAGCCAGGCATGTTGTGCCTGGTGTCCCAGCTACGTGGGAGACTGAGGCAGGAAGTCTGCTTGAGCCCAGGAGCTGAGGCTGTAGTGCTCTGTGTCCACACCAAGTGTCAGGAGAGGACTGCACGGGTGGAGAGCCACTGCACTCCAGCCTGGACAGCACAGCAAGACCCAGTCTCTTTTAAAAATAGTAAACAAATAAAAATTTAAAACATAAGCTCTCAGTAAACTAGGAATTGAAGAGGACAGTCTCATCATGGTAACAATATTTGTTCCTTCACTCAACAATTGTGTCTCTAGAAATCACAGTAAACATCACACTTAGTGGTAAGTTTTTAGTGCAGCAATTAAAACAATACCCTCTCTGGAGATGTTAAACAGAAAGGCACCAAGCAAAAAGTTAGTGGTCAAGTTAGTTTAAGACATGCCTCGAGAATTCCAAGATGGAGGCTAGAGGTAGGAAACAGAAAGCGAGCCTCCTATAGTGAAATCTTGGAGAGATGCTGGAGACACACTTTGCAGGCATAATCACTGAAAAGAGGCGTAACTTTGACCCCTCCACACCTCCAGCCGGTGCAGAGAATCTCCACTTCACGTTAAACGGAGAAACGAGGAGGGCCCCCGGGCCGCCAGTGGCCGGCGCCCATACGGCTTGGGAAGACGCGGACCAGGTGAGCTTCGCGGTACCGCGGTAGCCCCACAGACAAGCCTGGGCCAGAGCAGCATAGCCCCCTGGACAGACTGACGTCCACCCGGGGAAAAAAAGAGAAACTGAGTAATAAGCAATAAGAACACTTAAGACACGCTGGAAAGAGGGTGGGGCGCCCTGAGCGCTGAAGATTGGGGGAAGGGACTCCTTCCCGGGAAGGTAAATAAACGAGCCGGGCGGGCCAGAGAGGCTCTGGTGGGAGCGGGGCGCACCCAGCAACCAGGAGCGGGGAAGCTTGTGAGAGTGGCGGAGGGAGGAAAACTCCACAGGAGAGGAGGGAAGACCCACTTCCCACGTGAACTGTAAACAAACATGGCGGCCGGCAGGAGCAGCAGCACCGCCCAGTAATCAGGAGCAGGAAAGTTTCTGAAAGTGGCAGTGGGAGGAAAACTTCAGAGGAGAGGGGGGAAGACCCACCTCCCACATGAACTGTAAATAAACACGCAGGCCTGACAACGCGGGGCAGTGTCACCTTTCCCAGTGCTTGGAAAGGGGAAAGCCTGTAGCAGAGGCTCCGGCACAGGAGAACTCTGAGCAAAAAAAGCCTGTGGGACCAGGTGAGTGCAAGCTCACCCCAGAGATCTGCATAAATAACGCCACCAGCTACAGGTGGAGAGCAGCAGGCAGGCAAGCCACAGTTGCAGATACCACTCTCAGAACTGTCTCCAGACGGTTTTTTTTTTTCTTTTTCTCCCTACCTTTGATGAGAGAACAACTGAATTACACCTACAAGCCAAAAAACTTACTGAAACTGTATTGCATTTGAACTGGGGACACTTGGTGGGGCTTTTTTTTTTTTTTCTTGTGTGTGTGTGTGTGTGTGTGTGTGTGTGTGTGTGTGTGTAGTTTTGTTCTACTTTATGCATCCCCTTTGATGAGACAACTACAGAACAACATCTGAGGCACCAACTCCAGGACTGGAGATTGAGACGGACATCCAAATTATTAAGACTGAAACTGCAGTGCATATAAACTTGGAAGTTTTTTGGTTTTTTTTTTTTTTTTAATTTTCTACTTTCCATTTTATTTTAATTCATTTTTATATATAGATATTACTTTCATTTACTTATTTTTTATTTTTTTATCTTTGATTTTCAATCCTCTGTCTCTCTATTGTCTGTTCAGCTTACTGTCGATTAGTACACTAACACTCCCTGTTTATACCTTTGAAACTCTCTTGTCTGATACCTTGTTCTGCTTTCTCCCTCTTGTCTGTATATTTGTTTTCCCCTTTTCTTTAACTTCTTGCTTTCCATCTCAGCTCACTCTTCCATTCTCAATATTACCATTGTTATTATTACAAGCTAGAAAATACTTAATTACACACAGTACAGGGACAGTAACAACACCAAGGACAATGACGGGAAGACAGAAAAAACAGGGAAACCAGTTTCCCCACAGCAAAAAATTAGTACAGGAACCAGAGGGGAATGAAGAGAACAGAAACTCAGATCCAGACTCCAACAAAATGAAGATAAACTATGCCAAAGGACCCAATGAAGCCCACAAGAATAATTTAAAAGAAGACATACTACAAGTACTCAATGAGAATTTTATAGAGATGATACTGGATAGGGTCAACCAAAATGTACAGGAGACACTCAAGAAATTCCAAGACAATAAAAATAGAGAATTTGAAAAAGCAAAAGAAGAAATAAAGGAAACCATAGAAGCACTGTATAAACACGAAAGTGAAAGAGAGAACACAATGAATAAATGGATAAATGAACTCAGGACAAAAATAGACAACAATAAAGAAGAAAACTGCCAGGATATGGAAAACCTCAGAAAAAAGAACGAAACAGAACTGCAAAACAAAACGGAAGGCCAATCCAGCAGAATAGAACAAACAGAAGACAGAATCTCAGAACTTGAAGATGAAATGGTAATTAAAGGAAAAACCAAAGAACTATTAATTAAACAACTCAAGACCTGTGAAAAGAAAATGCAAGAACTCACTGACTCCATCAAAAGACCAAACTTGAGAATCATGGGCATCGAAGAAGGAGAAGAGGTGCAAGCGAAGGGAATGCGTAATATATTCAACAAAATAATAACGGAAAATTTCCCAAATCTAGAGAAAGATATTCCCATACAAATGCAAGAGGCCTCCAGGACACCAAACAGACCAGATCAAAATAGAACTACTCCACGACATATCATCATTAAAACAACAAGTTCAGAAACTAAGGAAAGAATATTGAAGGCTGTAAGAGAGAAAAAAACAAATAACATACAAAGGTAAACCCATCAAAATCACAGCAGACTTCTCAACAGAAACATTAAAAGCAAGAAGAGCGTGGGGTGAGATCTTCCGAGCACTGAATGAAAATAACCTCAACCCCAGGATACTCTACCCAGCAAAGCTATCATTCAAAATAGATGGAGCAATAAAAGTCTTCCATGATAAGCAGAAACTAAAACAATATGTGACCACAAAGCCACCATTACAAAAGATTCTGCAAGGGATCCTGCACACAGAAAGTGACACCCAACTTAACCATGAAAAGGCAGGCAGCACCAAACCACAGGATAAGAAAAAGCAAGACAGTAGAGAGTAACATCAAGTTAGGTACACACAATCAAACCTTCAAACAACTAAGACAACTAAATGGCAGGAATCACCACATACCTATCAGTACTAACGCTTAATGTTAATGGACTTAATTCACCCATCAAAAGACACCGTTTGACAAAATGGATTAAAAAAGAAGATCCAACAATTTGTTGCTTACAGGAGACTCATCTCACCGACAGAAATAAGCATATGCTTAGGATGAAAGGCTGGAAGAAGATTTACCAAGCCAATGGCCCCTGAAAACAAGCAGGAGTAGCAATACTTATCTCTGACAAAGTAGACTTCAAACCTACATTGATCAAATGAGACAAAGAAGGACATTCCATACTAATAAAAGGGGAAATAGACCAAAAGGAAATAATAATCATCAATCTGTATGCACCCAATGTCAACGCACCCAATTTCATCAAACATACCCTGAAAGACCTAAAAGCATATATAAACACCAACACAGTGGTTATGGGAGACTTTAACACTCCATTATCATCAATAGATAGGTCATCCAAACAAAAACTCAATAAAGAAATCCAAGAACTAAAATATGCAATAGATCAAGTGGACCTAGTAGATGTCTACAGAACATTTCATCCAACCTCTACACAATATACATTCTTCTCAGCAGCCCATGGAACCTTCTCCAAAATAGATCATATCCTAGGGCACAAAGCAAGCCTCAGCAAATATAAGAAAATAGAAATAATACCATGCATACTATCTGGCCACAATGCAGTAAAAGTAGAACTCAACAACAAAAGTAAAGACAAAAAACATGCAAACAGCTGGAAACTAAATAACTCATTACTTAATGAAGAGTGAATCATCGATGCAATAAAAGAGGAAATTAAAAAGTTCCTGTAAGTCAATGAAAATGAAAACACAACCTACCGGAACCTATGGGACACAGCTAAGGCAGTCTTGAGAGGAAAGTTTATAGCCATGAGTGCATATATTAAAAAGATTGAAAGATCCCAAATCAATGACCTAATGATACATCTCAAACTCCTAGAAAAACAAGAACAAGCAAATCCCAAAACAAATAGAAGGAGAGAAATAATAAAAATAAGAGCTGAAATCAACGAAATAGAAACCAAAAAAACCATACAAAGAATTAATGAAACAAAAAGTTGGTTCTTTGAAAAAATAAACAAGATCGATAGACCCCTGGCAAACCTGACTAAAATGAGGAGAGAAAAAACCCAAATTAATAGAATTAGGAATGCAAAAGGGGAGATAACAACAAACACCATGGAAGTCCAGGAAATCATCAGAGACTACTTTGAGAACCTATATTCAAATAAATTTGAAAATCTAAAAGAAATGGACAGATTTCTAGATACATATGATCATCCAAAACTGAACCAAGAGGAAATTAATCACCTGAATAGACCTATAACACAAAATGAAATTGAAGCAGCAATCAAGAGTCTCCCCAAAAAGAAAAGTCCAGGACCTGATGGATTCTCTGCTGAATTCTATCAGACCTTTAAAGAAGAACTGATACCAACCCTCCTTAAACTGTTCCATGAAATAGAAAGGGAAGGAAAACTGCCAAACACATTTTATGAAGCCAGTATTACACTTATCCCAAAACCAGGCAAAGACACCTCCAAAAAGGAGAACTATAGGCCAATCTCCTTAATAAACATTGATGCAAAAATCCTCAACAAAATAATGGCAAACCGAATTCAGCAACACATCAAAAAGATTATTCACCACGACCAGGTAGGCTTCATCCCAGGGATGCAGGGGTGGTTCAACATACGAAAATCAATAAACGTAATAAACCACATTAACAGAAGCAAAGACAAAAACCACTTGATCATCTCAATAGATGCAGAAAAAGCCTTTGATAAGATCCAACATCATTTCATGATAAAAGCTCTAAGAAAACTAGGAATAGAAGGAAAGTTCCTCAACATTATAAAAGCTATATATGACAAACCTACAGCCAGCATTATACTTAACGGAGAAAAATTAAAACCATTCCCTCTAAAATCAGGAACCAGACAAGGATGCCCACTATCTCCACTCCTATTCAACATAGTACTGGAATTCCTAGCCAGAGCAATTAGGCAAGAAGAAGGAATAAAAGGAATCCAAATAGGTAAAGAAACTGTCAAAATATCCCTATTTGCAGATGACATGATCCTATACCTTAAAGACCCAAAAAACTCTACTCAGAAGCTTCTAGACGTCATCAATAGCTATAGCAAGGTAGCAGGATATAAAATCAACATAGAAAAATCATTAGCATTTCTATACACTAACAATGAGCAAACGGAAAAAGAATGTATGAAAACAATTCCATTTACAATAGCCTCAAAAAAAAATCAAATACCTAGGTGTAAACCTAACAAAAGATATGAAAGACCTCTACAAGGAAAACTATACACTTCTGAAGAAAGAGATTGAGGAAGACTATAGAAAGTGGAGAGATCTCCCATGCTCATGGATTGGTAGAATCAACATAGTAAAAATGTCGATACTCCCCAAAGTAATCTACATGTTTAATGCAATTCCCATCAAAATTCCAATGACATTCATTAAAGAGATTGAAAAATCTACTGTGAAATTTATATGGAAACACAAGAGGCCACGAATAGCCAAGGCAATACTCAGTCAAAAGAACAATGCAGGAGGTATCACAATACCTGACTTCAAACTATATTACAAAGCAATAACAATAAAAACAGCATGGTACTGGCACAAAAACAGACATGAAGACCAGTGGAACAGAATAGAGGATCCAGATATGAAGCCACACAACTATGAGCAACTTATCTTTGACAAAGGAGCTAAAAATATACGATGGAGAAATAGCAGCCTCTTCAACAAAAACTGCTGGGAAAACTGGTTAGCAGTCTGCAAAAAACTGAAACTAGATCCATGTATATCACCCTATACCAAGATTAACTCAAAATGGATCAAGGATCTTAATATCAGACCCCAAACTCTTAAGTTGATACAAGAAAGACTAGGAAATACTCTGGAGTTAGTAGGTATAGGTAAGAACGTTCTCAATGAAACCCCAGCAGCACAGCAACTAAGAGATAGCATAGATAAATGGGACCTCATAAAACTAAAAAGCTCTGTTCATCAAAAGAAATGGTCTCTAAACTGAAGAGAACACCCACAGAGTGGGAGAAAATATTTGCCAATTATACATCAGACAAAGGACTGATAACCAGAATATACAGGGAACTTAAAAAACTAAATTCTCCCAAAACTAATGAACCAATAAAGAAATGGGCATGTGAACTAAACAGAACTTTCTCAAAAGAAGAAATTCAAATGGCCAGAAAACACATGAAAAAATGCTCACCATCTCTAGCAATAAAGGAAATGCAAATTAAAACCACACTAAGATTCCACCTCACCCCTGTTAGAATAGCCATCATCAGCAACACCACCAACAACAGGTGTTGGCGAGGATGCGGGGGAAAAAGGAACCCTCTTACACTGTTGGTGGGAATGTAGACTAGTACAACCACTCTGGAAAAAAATTTGGAGGCTACTTAAAAAGCTGGACATTGATCTACCATTTGATCCAGCAATACCACTCTTGGGGATATACCCAAAAGACTGTTACTCCAGAGGCACCTGCACATCCATGTTTATTGCGGCACTATTCACAATAGCCAAGTTATGGAAACAGCCAAGATGCCCCACCACTGACGAGTGGATTAAGAAAATGTGGTATCTATACACAATGGAATTTTATGCAGCCATGAAGAAGAATGAAATGTTATCATTCGCTGGTAAATGGATGGAATTGGAGAACATCATTCTGAGTGAGGTTAGCCTGGCTCAAAAAACCAAAAATTGTATGTTCTCCCTCATATGTGGACATTAGATCAAGGGCAAACACAACAATGGGATTGGACTTTGAGCACATGATAAAAACGAGAGCACACAAGGGAGGGGTGAGGATAGGTAAGACACCTAAAAAACTAGCTAGCATTTGTTGCCCTTAACGCAGAAAAACTAAAGCAGATACCTTAAAGCAACTAAGGCCAATAGGAAAAGGGGAACAGGTACTAGAGAAAAGATTAGATCAAAAAGAATTAACCTAGAAGGTAACACCCACGCACAGGAAATCAATGTGAGTCAATGCCCTGTATAGCTATCCTTATCTCAACCAGCAAAACCCCTTGGTCCTTCCTATTATTGCTTATACTCTCTCTACAACAAAATTAGAGATAAGGGCAAAATAGTTTCTGCTGGGTATTGAGGGGGGAGCGGGAGGGGGCGGAGTGGGTGGTAAGGGAGGGGGTGGGGGTAGGGGGGAGAAATGAACCAAGCCTTGTATGCACCTATGAATAATAAAAGAAAAATGAAAAAAAAAAAAAGACATGCCTCGTAGTATATCTCCTTCTTGAACACCCACAAAGCAAATGAACCTCAATTTTCTGATTACTACTGAGGTAAGAAAACAAGTTTGTCTCTCTGAGTTACCTGGCATATTCTGAAGTTATTTGAACCAAGAATACTTTTTTTCCTCCATAAAACAATTAGCATCTTGTGGACAGTGTTCTTAGGTACCAGTTTTAGAAACACAACTGTTGAAATACCATTCAGGGTAGCAGTATTTCAGCAGTACCTGTTATTACACCTGCTACTTGCCTTCATTTGGGGAAAGAAGATAACAAAAAGAAAAACAGGGCATACATATTGGTGAGGCAGAGACAATATTCGCTTGCTTGCCCTGAGAAATGAAGAGAATAAACCAAAAAAAAAAAATGACAACAGCTAATCAGAGCATTGGATAAAGAGATTAACACGAGGTGTCACTGCCCGTCCTGCACACCAGTAATAACGAGTTAGAGAGCATCAGGGGTACCAAAAATGTGCTAAGCAAAATGTGTGCAAAGATAAATGTTGAAATTGGATGAAGGACATTAAAAAGAAGACGTGTGAATCAATGGAGAAATGGATCCTGTTCCAGCACGGTATTGTGAGAGCATCAGTCCTCCCTCAGGAATCTGGAGCTTTGATGTGTAATTGCAACAAAAATCCTCATCTTGAGAAACTCATTCTGTAGTCCATGAGCAATTGTGCAGAGTGGTCAACAAACTTAGGAAGTAGAAGGGTAATGACGGGCTGACTCGCCTTCAAAGTTAGTTTACATATTATAAAATTAAGCTTCTGATAGGGAAATAGAGCTTTAAAAAAAAAGGCACAGAAATATGACAGTATGTATCTGTGGTGTCTTGCGTTGAGACTTTGGGACTTGCAAAGAGAAGAAACCTGTTAAATGAGCTTAATCAAAACTGGAATCATTGGAAGAACACTAGATTTTCCTACGAGTAAGAGTTGGACAACTGGACTTCACAATGGGCAGGAATCAGGGCCGTGCCCCAGGTCAGCAACTGGAAAGTACTCTTCAGGTGACATCAAGGTGCACCTTGCTGTCTCCCCACATTCCATCTGCTTTCCTTTTTTTTTTTCTTTTATTATTCATACGTGCATACAAGGCTTGAGTCATTTCTCCCCCCTGCCCCCACCCCCTCCCTTACCACTCACTCCACCCCCTCCCTCTCCCCCCCACCCCCTCAATACCCAGCAGAAACTATTTTGCCCTTATTTCTAATTTTGTTGAAGAGAGAGTATAAGCAATAATAGGAAGGAACAAGGGTTTTTGCTAGTTGAGATAAGGATAGTTATACAGGGAGCCATCTGCTTTCCTTACAAATCACAAGCACTGATTGGCTCTCTCCAGAGCAGATGGTCATCCCTGACTCCACTGGCTATGGCCTGGGGTTCAGGAATGTCCCTTGGGTGGAGAGGGGACTGGCTTCAGAGATGAAGCATGTAGGTACCCAAACACCCCTGAAGGTGACTCCTGATCATGGCTTGTTCTCTTCCAGACACGTCCAACCAGCTTGAGGACACTGAACACAGGGTCTCTGCCACTAGCCTGGGAGTCCTCTGTTGCAGAGAACCTATATCCTGGGTCCATCAAGCCAGAAGCCAGAGACTCCCAGCCCTCCTGGATCTCCCTGATCCCATGTGTCCAACTGGCCACAATGTCCAGTCCACTTATCTCCTAAAGAGTTCTAGAATCTTCCCACATATGCCATCATCCTAGCTTAATGAATCACCCTATTTCACATGGCCTTCTTGTAGGCACTTTTGTCATCAGCAGATGGTCACCATATTGCACCTGTGATCTGAACTCACCCCTCAAGGGCCAGCCAATGCAGCTTCACCAGGAAAGTCACAAGTACCAGATCTTTGCCTGATGCTGGCTTCCACAGTTGTCAGTTTGTGCGGCGCTGATCACAAGACCTGACACACCATTAATCTTATAATCATTTTAAGGTGAGTTGATTAAGATATCATTTGGATATTTTAAAAAATCCTTTTTCAGCCTATGGATTTATGAGTTTTGACAACACGTACAGTTGTGGAACCACCACTATGAGGAGGATAGAGAATATTTCTGCCACCCAACCAAGCTCTCCCACAATCCTGAGCATCAGTCTTCCCCACCTCAATCCCATGAACCAATGGTCTGATTTCTGTAATTATAGTTGTGCCCTTCACAGGATGTCACATGGGTGTGCTCGACATGGTTCAGCCTTTTGGGTCTGGCTTCTCTTACTTAGTCATTGTATAAAAATGTTTATCTTCCCTGCAGGAAGTGAAGGACCATGTCCCACCCACTAACTTCTGTGTCACCAAAGCCTAGTATGAGCTTCTCACCTTCTTTTTGTTTTCACTACTGATCCATTAAGGAGAAAATTTAAATTTAATTGGAATTTCTCTCTAAAGAGAGAAATTAAATTCTAAGGAATAAGATTTTGCATATAAGAGTTGAGCTTTGCTCTAACTAATTACTATAGACTTAAACAACAAACAAATATACCTCACAGTTATAGAGGCTGGGAAGGCCAAGATCAAGGTATCTAGTGAGGACCCAGTTCTGGGTGTAAAGTAGCCATCTTCCTTCTGTGTCCCCACATGGCCAAGACAGGTTCAGGCAGGCTCTCCTCCTCTTTTCACAGACATGAATCCCACCATGAGGGGTCCCACCCTCATGATCTAATCTGAGTTAGCTGTGGAAAGTGGGAAAAAGGACAGACATCTGACTTTTTAGCCTAGAAATGGTGTTGCCGTCCACTAAGTTAGGATGTCTTGTTTTTGTGGAGCTGAGTGTGTCATGAGTCAGTTCTGCATTCTCGACGTTGACTTGGCTTTGGGTTATTCAAGTGCAGTGTCTAGTTGGCTATGGGATATACAGGTGAGACATTCAGAAGAGCTACAGGGCTGGAAGGAAGGCTCTGGGAACAGCTACTGTAGACAGATGGCAACCAGACCATAGAAGGATGACCTCATCCAAGAGTGTGTAGCCTGAAATGTGGCAGGGCAGACACTTAAGAGAGCAGCCTCGCCCAAGAGTGAAGTCGGGCATGGAGTCTGGATGTGCCACCATGAAGTCAGCATTACTGGAGCTTCCGGTGTTTATTATTGTTGTTGGGTTTTTGTTCTCATTTTTGCAGCATAAACAATGCTACCATGGTCATCTTTGTGTAGAAAGTGTTTTCTCATGATAAAAGATAAAAACATTGCAACTATTGATGCATTCTGCCAGACTGCCTTCCAAAAGCTTATCGGTGTGCTCTTCTAAGGGAAGGAGAGAAGGAAGAGAAAGAAAAAGTGGATAGAATCCTCAACATTGATGGCAAGGACATGGAGAGTGACAGAGACAGAAGGATCCAGAATGAGCCTCTGGCTGTCCACTTGGGCCCTGGATGGACAGAGGGATGGGCAATTAGAAGGAGAAACTGGTTTGGTATAAAGGCAATGAATCCGGCTTTAGTTCTCTGAGTCTGAGGCACCCACAAGGTACCCAGGTCATCAGGTGTCCAGGGGTCAATTGTGTGTGCAGATCTGAAGCTAAAAAGAGTGGCCTGGGTTGCAAAGGGGAGGCTGCAATAATTCTGGACCCTGAGTGGAGGAACATTGCAGCATGGAGGGAACATTTCTGGGGATCCCAGAATCCTGAGTCCCATGCTCTCTGCCCAACTCAGCTTTCAGTCACAGCTATGGCACACAGTTCCACAAAAGCACAGACTCCCTGGCACTGCAGGCGTCTCCCCCAAGTGCACTCCACGTCTCTTCCCTTCTCCAATGCCACAGGCACAGTTGTGTACTCAGCAGAGACTCAAGTATATGGAAATGCATGGAGTCCCTGGGGCCATCTACAGTGGAGGCAGAAGCTGATGGACCCTGCTCCTCCCCATCCTCTGGGCAGACAATTTGGGGAGGCAGAGGGGTATTCTGTACCCTTCACAGAGACCTCAGAGGAGCTGAGCCTCTCCTGCAGACAGCTGCAACCTCTGCTCTGCATCTGTACCCTAATATTTCCTTCCTCCTCTGTTTCTCTCTGCCCCTTGACTCTGCTTCCTGGAACCACCCACACCCGAGTCCTTGTCTCGGACAGTACTTGCTGGACACTAGAGGACCAGCCTGACTGTGCCTTCTCCTGGTTCCATCGCAGAAAGCATGAATGCAACTTCTGCCCCCGTGCACACCAACCCCAGCTTCTAGGCTCAGTGTGTCGCCGGACAAAGCCGCTGTTCTGTCCTCTGGCCGGGCCCACTCCTTCTGGGGGAGATGAACAGCTGGAAAACCACTGGGCCTGGTCGGGGAGAGGAGCTTGTTAGGATGCATTCACATCTGGATGTAATGAAGAGTGACAGGTTTCCACCTCTGTGTCTGCCGCCTGCTGGACACAGAGGGACATCAAGGGGTTTGGGGACAGCCATGGTTCACCCCATGATAAAGTCTGGGAGACTCACATCATTCATGTACTCATCCATCCATCCATTCATTCACTCAGCTACTATTTAGCAAGTACATACCGAGTGCCAGGCTATGTTGCCAGTGAATGGCACAGACTCCCTCCAGTAGCCGGTACATGTGTTCCTTAGCTCTCAAAAACTCTGAACCCCAAACCCACAACCTGATCAAGTTCTAGAGCACTCACCCACATTCTGTACTTGGTCTCCACTGCTGCCTTTGGACTTTCATGATTAGTTATATATTCAGATGAGCAGGGATGGTGGTACACACCTGTGATCCCAGCTACTTGGGGGATGAAAACAGGAGGATTGTGTCTGTGGCCAGCCCAGGCAAGCTTAGAGAG